>NW_017731407.1:495449-560408 GCF_001890085.2 Hipposideros armiger
AAAAAAAATTAAAAATAAAAAAATAAAATTGTATTTTTATGCTTTCCATAATTTCTAAAACAAACACTGATTAATTTTATAAAATCAAAGAAAATAACACTTTAAGAAAAATAGCACACACATCCTGCTCCTGAGAAGCTACAAAGTAGAAAATACAACCACAAAATCAATGGTCAGAAAATCCCTTTGAGCCAGGAATGGTTTTCTTAAGTTGTACTAAGTATCCTATTTGATAAGTATCCTATTTATGGGCATTTCCATTTTCACTAGAGATGTCTTCAACAGCACTTCCTCTATAAACAACTGATTTGTTTCCTGAACTGATATATACTTGACCGTTTGTGGTTGTATAAGCTTTTTCAGTTTTCCAAATGAGAGTTTTTGAGAGATTGCAAAATACCTTGTAATATAGAACATCTGAAGAAAAGCTGACCAACTTTCTCCCTAATCTGTTTAAAGATAATAAGTGAGATGAAATGCAATTTCATAAGCATCTCTATCATTACAACTCTAACACCTGCAGTTTTAAAATGACCTCTTTCCTAATGCTTTATTCGGCTTGATATTTCAAATGCCTAAGTTCTTAGCACTTGGCATGAAAATATAATCATTAGTCTTCCTGATTCTGCCTATAGTTGATAAATTAGGATGGACACAGACTGAGGTTCTTGTGGCAATATGTTTTCACCATTTTGACCCTGAGTAAATCACTTCAAATGTTCTCAACATGTTAACTGTACTATTATCATACTTGAAAAATTTAATTACCAAACAAAATACTTTAAGTAATTCTCTGAAACAGTCTGATATCACACAAAAGCTCGTCTCATACATTAAAATGTAAATTTTCCTTTAAAATGGATAGGAGAAAGATGTACTAATAGAGAAATAAAAATTCAACAGAGACAAATGCTAATAGCCTTAATACAGCCCACCCCATCTTAGAAAAAAGGAAAAAAAAAACAAGATCAAAAACTACTTTTTAAATTATTGGAAAACATGAACAAATAATTAGGAAAATTAATGCAGGAAAATGAACATGCAATTCATAGAAATAAAAATGCAACACAAACCTATGCAAAGATATTCAAACTCATAGGGTTGCATGAGGATAAATGAAATCCTGCACTGAATATACTATCTGGTACATAATAAATTAAGTGACTACATCATAATAATTAAAGAAATGAAAATTTAAGTAACTACATACATATATATGTGTCTGCCTACAATCCCATAGATCCGTCCATCTACATCTATATATCTATCTCACACTAGCAAACACTGAAAAAAAATTTATGATGCCCAGAGACGGCACAGACGTGGGACAACAAGCTCTGCCATAATCTGTGATTTGAAAGTAAATAGGTGTGTCCATTTTGGAAAACACTTTGGTAATGTCTTTTAAAGTAAAAAATTATATATGTATTCTTTGACTGAGCAAATCCACTGTACAAAATTCATCCTATGGAAAATATTAACACAAGTATCCAAAGATACCCATATAGAGATATTCATTACAACAATTTTATAAAGAACTGGAAACAGTCCCAAAGTACACCAATAGAGTGTTGGTTAAATAAATAGAATATTATAGCATGATTGTGATTCATACAAAATGTGACTGATACTGAGATATAAAACTGTCCAATAAATAAGAAATTGAAAATATATACAGTATCCCATTTTTGTTGTATGTTTGTGTCTATGTGTGTGTGAGTATGTGTGTACATAAGTATTAATATATTAAAATGATAAGAAAAATACCGGAGGTTCCAAAAAAATGTATATAAGTGGACACTTTGGTCAACATTATCAATGTTACTCAAGCAGTAGTTTGTGTCTGGACGCTGAATGCAACTACTTTGAGCAACTCTTGTAGTTGCACAAGTCCAATGTGACTTGTATTCATCTTTTGATACTGAGTATTACAATTTTAATAGATTTTTCCTTTCTTAAAACGTGTATACTTTTTTTTTTACACCCTCTGTATACTAAGTATCTTTGGGAGAAGGTTGGATGTTAGGTTATATTACTATAATATTGTTATAGTAAGTACTCAGTCTTGAACAAATTATTACAGATTCTAATAGAGGATCATAAATAAAAATATTTATATGACACTACTCTCTGAGGATAATATTAGGATATATCTAATTATTTGTGGAGATGGAAGGATATAGTTCCTCATCTTTCAACATAAATGAGGCTAAAGTTCTACTACTTTTTATGATTGATGGCCTTACTAAAAATGACTCCCTAGAACTAAATTAATACTTATTCTTTCACTTCAGATTGTATTAAAATTTAATTTATTTTATTAATTTTAAACTTTAAAAATGCTTGTTATGAACTGAATGTTTGCCTTCTCCCTCACACCCCCCCCCACCCAGTTCTTATCTTGAAACCCTGATCCCCAATGTGATGTATTTGGAGGTGGGACCTTTGGGAGGTAATTATATTAGGTCATGAGATTGGGCCTTGTGATGGGATTAATTCCCTTATAAAAATAGGAAACTCAGGCTCTCTCTCTCTCTCTCTCTGCACACATACCAAGAAAGGCCATGTGAGGACATAACCAGCCAGAGGGCCCTCACCAAGAACCTGACCTTGCTGGCACTCTGACCTGAACCTCCAGGCTCCAGAATTGTGAGAAATAAATATCAAATGATGATCATTGCCATCAATTCAATACCAACAGGAATTCCCACTTTGGGGCATAGTAAAGAAGGAAACTTTATTCACAGCAAACAGCTCAACTGTGAGAACAGTACAGTTGTGGAACAGCTCAATAGTGTTACAGATCAATTATGAAGCAGCATGGCTATGAAACGGCTTGGTTGTGAGGAGGCCCTGGGGCCAGGTCCCTTTCCAACTAGACAGATCTGCTCTGCTCTGCTCTGGTGCAACAGGAATTCTTTGGTATTTAATCTTCGGTGTTTCAGCTCCAGTCAGGAAAAAACAGTCTTCAGTATTCAGTGGAAAGGGAAAGTACATTACAGGAGCCAGAGAGGAGATGACATCTACAGACTGAAATCCCCTCCTCGGGTCCCTGATTGGTCCATCCTCATGCAAATGAGGACTCCAAACCTTTACAGTTTGATTGGTCCAAAAAGCACTGTCATGATTGGTCAGAATGGAGCCTCTCTGATTGGTCAGTGAAGATGCTGAGGTGAAACAGAAGTGCATAGCTCTGATTGGACAGGGAAAGCCCCAGTCCTATTGGTTGAAATACTATAAATCCTTTATAAGGGCTGGCTCAGATGGCAGGAACACAGAGCATGCAGGCAGTTCAGTGTAGAAGGCAGGCAGCTTAGTGTAGGCTTCTCCATTAAGTGTGGTTTGCATGAGCGGTCTCTGTTTTGAAATGGTTGCTAGGCTTTTCTTTTAAATTTGAGCCTAGTTAGCCACCAAGAGCCCTTCTTGGTAGGTATCTTCTTTCTTAGGGTCCACTATATTTATTGTTTAAGTCAGTCTACGGCATTCTGTTATATCATTCAGAATTAAATAAGACAGTATCCAGTATAGAAGATTGCAAGCTTTAGAGGCATTTTTCCCTCTCACTTATAACAAAAACAAAACAAAACAAACTCCTAACTTAGGTTGATAAAAGTTTTTGCGTTTCAGAAGTAGTAACAGGCATGCTGTTTATAATCCTAATGTCAAAGATGCAAAAGAAAAGGATAGAAATAATTTAAATTATAGTTTCAGAATAACTATAGGTAGTAAAATGGCAAGCTGCCCTTCAGGAATTTATAGGGTCAATAATGTTTAGCCAGGCTTGTCTGATAGGTTACATGTAATTGCTACTTCATATGAGGCACAGATTCTCAGACTCATTGATACACAAGGCTCTCATGATTGGCCCCTCTTGTCAGACACTGCACATGCAGTTTCTCTACATACATCATCACACTCAATCCACATCACAATCCTATGACACAGCTTTTATTACACCTATTCCTCAGATGGAGAAATTCAAACTTTCAAAAGGTAACTTGCTCAGGGTCACAGAGCTAGAACATGGCAGAGCCAGTATTTGACTCCTGTCTATCTACCTCCAAAGTCTCTGTTCTTTCCATTACACCCAATCAAGGGAAATTTTACAGTCATATCTCCAGACATATTTAGTATAGTGAGTTTGCTAAAGTATACCCTTTTTAGGTCTATACATTTCAGTACCTGGGTGCTCTAGTTGTTAAGCACACTTATTCTTCAAGTTGGATGCTTGTAAACTAGAAATAAGAGTCTAAAAAGCATCTGGCCATGGGTGCTTATTTTAAAAAGTCAATTGGCTACAACAATAAATAAATATTATTTATACAAAATGATGCTACTTGATAATACTATCTCCTTTACACAGAAGGATATTTGAGGTGGAGCTTGAATGAGTGTTAAATAACATATAATTTAACTCAAATCCAAGACATGGTAGAATTGTTTCCTCTGTTATCTTATATAAATAGTGTTCAACGAATGGTTTCTGAAGAGAAGGAGGGAGGTAATATATCTATGAATTTCTCCAGTAATTATGACAGGTAAAATGACTCTAAGGCTTCTTTAACTGAGAATGTTAAATTGATCATAGGAAATTCTCATCTTTGACTCCTAATGACAACTTTTCTTACTTAAAAATTTTACTAGTGTGTTTTAAGTATTACACTACCATGAAGACAAAGCTACAGAATCCAAAATCCCTTGTAATTATTATTCAAATTAAACTGAATACTGACAAATTTATTCTAGACACATTTTAAGGTAATTATGTGCCTTTCCTTCATTATCCATAGCTACAAGCGCCTAACAAGAACAACTGTCATGCTGTTTTGACATTGGTGAAACCAGGTCACTATGGTGAGATCACTTGTGGAGGACAGAATTTCATGTTTGTGGGTATATCATAAAGACATGATAAAGATTTGCAGTCTTCCATGCAAATTAATTTGAAAATACATGAAATGGATAATTCCTAGGTAAATACAGAGTACCAAAATTGTTCCCATTTGACTTAGAAAACTTAAACAGGTCAATTTTACAGAAAATTTTCATGCTCTATAGAAAGGAAGAAAAACTTTTTAAAGTCCTTCTTTAAAGTAAGTAAAACACTGTTACTTAAACCAAATAAAGGAGGTATAAAGAAAACTACAGACCAGCATCATTCGTGAACAGTAATATAATAATACTAAATGAAATATAAATAAAGAGAATCCCACTTGATATTAAAACATTAATATAATGGCCAAGAGGGATTTCTTCCAGGAATTCTAGGTATGTTCTATCTAACAATATCATATATCATATTAATGTATTGAGCTACATTAATAAAATCATATGGTTGTCCCCAAAGATGTTAAAAAGCGTTTGACAAAATTCAATACCCATTCACAATTAGAGTACTCAAGAAAATAAATAGGAATTAAGAGATACTTTAAATTTGATGTAATATGTATATATTATTCCTAATGTCAATATCTCATTTAATGGGGAATATATAAATAAGTAAATATTTTATTTCATGGGAAAATACTAGAGGCATATCCACTAAGACCAGGAAAAAGGCAAGGATCACCATTATCTATTCAGGCACTATTCAACATTGTACCACAGATATTAGTCAATGAAACCATACAAGAAAAATCAATTAATTGCATAATAGGTTAAAAAAAGAAGAAGAAAAAGAAAAAGTAAAAAACCTCTATTTGAAGTTGTTATAACAGCATCACTGGAAATACCCGGAAAATCAATGATAAACTAAGTCAAACAATAAAATAATTCAGTAAACTAGAAGAATGTATAATTTGTATACAAAGATCAATAGTCTTCATTTTACACATAATAAACAGAATATAACGGTCAGAAAAAACCCCACATTTACAATAACTAAGAAGATTAAAATTGTAGAAATAAATTTAATGAGAAAAGTTCAAAATCTATACCAAGAAAATTGTAAAAGCCTCTAAAAGACACAGAACTAGATTTGAACAAATGAAAATATAACCTTTGTTCTTGGATAGGATGACTCACCATTACAAAAATGGGAGTTTTCTCTAAGTTAAATGATAAATTCAATGCAGTCCCAATAAAAACACCAAGAAACTATTTTATGGAGTTAGGCAATTTTGACATAAAGTTTCCATTAGTAAGTTAACATTAAAAAATAACCAGGAAAACAATTAAAAGGAAAAAGATGCTATGAGTGTGGAGGAGAACTGCCCTTATCACGAGATTAAAACATACTAAAAAGCCTCAATAATTAAAATTGTGGGATTGATACATGAACAGATAAAAAGATGTGTGAAATAAAATAGAAAGTCTAGACATAGACCCAAGTATGCATAGAAATGTAGCATATGATAAAGGTGACATCTCAAAGCACTGGTGTAAATATGAGCTTTGGAGTAAATAGTATTAAGTCAACTAGGTAGAAATTTTTATAAATGTAAAACATCCACATATCATACAAAAGAGAATAAAATTCAAATATATTAGAAATTTAAATATAAAAAAATAATTACACTATAGAAATACCAAATGAAAGCATGGGAGAATTCCTTTTTAATTTTAGTTTCAGGAAAGGCTCTCTAACTACAAGTAAAAATCCAGAGGCAATAAAAGAAAAAAAAGATAAATTTAACTAATTTTAAAAAGTGCATGGAAAAAAACTATAAATAAAATGTGATAAAAGTATCTTCCAAAATCATCATAGATAAAGGGCAATATCTGTAATATATAAAAATAACTCTTAAAAACTGAGGAAGAGGGGTAACAGAGAGAATGGTAGAATTAGGAACTCTGAAAATTCTCTGCTCCATAAAAATAATGAGAAAGCTGGCAAAAATTTTCGGAATCAACTTTCTTAGCACTCTGGGAATAAACCAAAGGTTTACAGCAAAATCCAGGAAGTTTCATTTTAAAACACAAACAAAACCCTTCAAAGGCTGAATCTTGGTAAGAACAGCAAGCTTTATAGAGGTTTAATTTGCTCTAGTTTCATACCCTGCTCTAGTTTCACATAACCTTGAAAAGTAACAAACCATATTCCCGACACAGTCTGGTAGCCACTATGGAAGGGGGTTGGGTGGCAAGTGAAATGCAGAGGTAGTACTTTCAAAGCTTCATTTCCAAAGAAAGCCCCAACTTGCAAGGCTCTCTGTGTATGACCTCAGAGCCCAGCTAATGCAAAGTTTGATCCTTGAGTAGGGGGTGAAGCGTAAGAAGGTACAAGGAGGGTTTTAAAATTATAAACAATTTAAGGTAAGTGATTTAACTTCATGGTTCCCTGAGCCAGTGGATAACAACTTGGGGCAAACAGACAAAGCAAGCATATGAGAAAAGCTGGGGCATGAGATGGCCACAGAGGCTTTGAAAAGCTCCGATATATTCCTGAGAATTTAGAAAGCCACATGCATACCCAAGGCTGTGCTTGTGCTTCAGGCAGACCTGGGAAGGCTCTAGGCTCTCTCACCACTGGTTGGCCTTGAGAGTCTATGTAAGCAAGAAGTGAAGTGACAACTGTAAGGAAGAGTTGTCAACTGCCTGGTGGAGTGTTGAAGTCAGGTGTCAACATGTACACAGAGCCCCTTGGCAAATACCAAGAGATTTCTTGGTTCCAGGTATTTAAGGAAATATCTCTCAATTAGCTGACCACTAAGCTAATAGAATAAAGTCTTCAGTGACCACATATAGAAAAAAAATACAGATTTATAAAATTAAATTGTAAAATTCAATAAACAAACAAACAACCACTCCTACAATAAGCAGAAACAACAACAAACCCTGAGGAGGAGAGAGAATATGATTTCCAGGTTTTCCACATTATATTATTTAGAATGTCCAGTTTTCAAAAAAATTTATAAGACATGCAAATAAATAAGAAAATATGGTCTGTATATGGGGGAAAAACGCAATCAATAGAAACTGTGTTCGTGGGAAATCAGATTTTAAACTTAATGGACAAAGACTTTAAATCAGCTATTTATAATATGTTCAAAATAATAAAGAAAACCCATGTCTAAAGAACTAAATGAATGTATAAGAACGATGTCTCATCAACTACAAAACATCAATATCGAGATAGAAATTATCTGAAAAAAAGAAAAAAATAGAAATTCTAGAGTTGAAAAGCTCAATAACTAAAATGGAATTTTCAGTAGAGGGGCTCAACAGCAGTTCTGAGCAGGTAGAAGAAAGAATAAGTAAATAAGAAGATAAGTCTGTTAAGATTATCAAGTATGAGGAACAGAAAGAAAAACAATAAAAGAAAACTGAACAGAACCTCAGAGCTTTGTGGGACACCATCAAATGTATCAACATATGCATGCTCAGGGTCCTGGGGAAAAGAGAAAGGCACAAATAGAATAGGTGAAGAAATACTGCTGAAAACTCCCTCAATTTAATGAAAAACATTAAACTACACATCCAGGGAGCTCAATAAACTCTAAGTAAGATAAACCAGAGACAGCCATACCTAGACATATCATAATCAAACTGTTGAAAAACAAAGACAAAGACAGAATCTTGAAAGCAGTTAGTTAAATCATATGACCCAACAGTTCTACTCCTAGGTATATACCCAAGAGAATTGAAAACATGTACACACAAAAAAACTTGTACTTGAATACTCTTTGACATTCTCAGAAAAAAGAACGACCTCCATCTGATCATGATAAAACATTAAATTAACCCAAATTTTGAGACATGCTATAAAATAACTGACCCATAGTCATCTCAAGTTAAAAAACAAAACAAAACAAAACAAAAAACAAAAAAACCACCAAAAAACAAACAAACAAAAGATGTGAAGAGATGAAAGAGGCATAACCACTGAAAGTAATGTGGAATCCTTCATTGGTTTTTGGAACAGAAAAAAAATCCAAAAGACATTGTGCAGAAAACTGGTGAAAAAACAAGGTCTCTTGTTTAGTTAACAGTGTTTTATCATAGTTAATTTCCTGGGTTTGATCACTGTACTGTGATTATATATGTATGTATGTATGTATGTACCTTGGGTGAAGGGTTTATGTGAATTCTGATAATTTTTACAACTTTTCTGTGTATAAAACTCTTCCAAAAATAAAGTGTAAAAAAAGAAGAAGAGTGATATAGATAAATAGAACAAGTATAGAGGAGAGATACTAAGATAGTAAAAAGATGTAAAAGCATGCTATATGAGGACATATTTGAACAAATCAGAAATGTTTAGCTTGGAACAAAAACTGTACCAATCTGAAGGATTATCGAGTTGAAATATAAGGTTATCTTTTGTTTCTTGTTTGTTTTTTTGATATGAACCCAGCAATTAGATATTGAGCCAGAGTCTAAAAGATTTCTACTCTATGTCAAAAAGTCCTGGGAGAAATACATTCTTTCTTACAGGGGAGTTCAAATACAAAGTGAATAAACATTTGCCAGTGATGTTGTAAAGATTACTAAAGGATTGTGTAGGGACTGAATTCAACGACTTAAAAAGTTCTCTTTATGTCTAGATTCCACCTTAAGTGTGAAGAGAAGGATCCAGGGACTAAGAGAAGCCATGATGGGGTGTAAGTCAGAGCACCAGTTGAAATTATTCTCAGAAAGATAAAGCAGTAGTCAGAAAAGCTGAGGTTGTTGCTAGGAGAGAGAAAGCTAAGACAAAATGAGAGAATGAGGTATTAGTAGAATGAGTTGTACAATCAGTAGCCATTAAAGATCAAATAAACTGAGTATGTTCAGAATAAAAAGTTCAAAGAGCTAACAGGTCTTTGAACAGGGGTCTTAATTATGATATGCTTTTGGGGACTTGCCAGAAACTTTATTGAGGGAAGCAAGATATTTTCCAACTTCTTGATTCTATAATGCTAAGACCTTGTGGGGAAGAATACTTTCAACATATCTTTATTTTGGAGCTCTGAATAAATGGAAAATGCTAGTCTAAAGCTGCTATTTGTATGCGTGTACACACACACACTCACACACACACACACACACACTTACCCATGAGCAATATTACACACACCCCTGAGAAAATCCATGAAGAGGTTCCTTACAACACTCTTCTTCCATAGATTTATGGCAATTTTCTCTAATTATCAGACAATAGGTAAACATGCTTCTTATATTAACATTTTTTGCGATTCTCTTTTTTAAGTAATTTAATGAAAATATTCATATAATATCGTACCTCTCATACAGCACTATTACTTCTACTTAGTTCCAATTTAGAAAGCACAGATTTGTCCTCTATATTAACATTTTTTTCTAATATAGCTAGCAAAATTAGATTTGTTTTCAGAGCATTGAGTAATTTATAAAATGACTAATTCAGTTCAGGAGCAGGATAATCAGAAGGTTATAATTAAGATTTGTTAAGAACTTCTAAAGTAAAACATAATGCTGAAATACTAAGAAACTGAAAAACGAAAAGACTGTAATCAGTTTAAAATTACATTATGCATTTTTTTCAGTATGAGAGAACACATTCTTAGCTTAAATAAGAGAATTCACTTAAGCCTTTGCACATAATAGTTATTGAAAAAGTATTTCCTAATTTTTATTTAAGTTTGAATTTATATAAATTAGCAAGAAAGAAAAAGAGCAATTATTTTGGAAGTACAAAACAACCCATCATCATTATAGTGTGATTTTTACTGTTATTGTTATTTTTTGATGTGTCCGGGTCTTGCAGATCAGAGGTAGATTACTGAGATAAGTAATGTCTTCACTGTATGGCAGGACTATGATATTCATTCTCACTCTATCATTCCAGTCATATAATTGTGATCTCAGATTAATGGCATACTATCTATTTAGGGACAATTTTCAGGGCCATATTCCCTTTGCTTCCACTGTGGCTCTTGACTCAGTCTGATATTCTCTTTCCTTTGTATTGTGCATGATAAGGCTAAGGATTCTCCTTCATCTTACGTCCTTTACCTAAAGCAGCCAAGAAGCCAATCCAAGAAAAATAGGTGACTACTTCCAAAGACAATATTAACTACTCAATAGAGGCTACCTCTGGGTACTCTCAATAAAGTTATTTCTGTAAAAAGAGGTAAATTGACATCAGAAACATAAAAGGAGAGAGGGAAATAAAGGGTAGAGTTTTTGCATGTTGTCAAACTTGTTAGCATAAAATAGGCAGTTATTTCTAGAGGATGTTTTATGTAAGTCTCACGGTAACAACAGGGCAAAAATCAACAAGAGACATACCAAAGATAAAGAGAAGGGAATCAAAGCATATGACAAAGGAAAACCACCAATTCACAAAGGAACACAGCAAGAGAGAAAGACAGGAACATGAGAACTACAAAACAGCCAGAAAATGACTGATAACGTAGCATTAGTAAATTTTTACCTACCAATAAATACTCTAAATGCAAATGGACTAAATTTTTCAATCAAAAGGCACAAAGTGGCCAAACAAATAAAACAACAATAACAACAACAAAACACCCCAAACAACAGAAGAACAAGACCCAACTATATGCTGCTTACAAAGAGAGTCACTTCAGCTTCAAGGATACACATAAGTTCAAAGTGAGGGGATGAAAAAGAGATATTCCATTGAGTGCAAACCAAAAATGAGCAGAGGTAGCTACACTTTAGCTCAAAAGTTGTAATAAGAGATAAAAAAGGCCATTATGTAGTGAAAAAAAGATCAAGTCATCAAGAGGATAAAACAGTCATAAATATATGTGCCCAATATTGGAGCACCCAAATATATTAAGCAAATAACAGATCTGAAGGGAGAAATAGACAAAGACACAATAATAGTCGGGGACTTCAGTAGTCCCACTTCCAACAATGGATAGATCATCCAGTCAGAAAATCAATAAGGAAATGTTGGGCTTGAACTATACTTTAGACCAAATTGACCTAAGACATTATACAGAACATTCCATTCAACAGCTACAGAATAACATTGTTCTAAGTGCACACAGAATATTTTTGAAAATAGATCATATATTAGGTCACAAAACAAATCTTAACAAATTTAAGAAGACTGGAATCATACCAGATATCAGTAACAGGAAGAAAACTAGAAAATTCACAAGTATGGGAAAATTAAACACTCCTGAACAACCAATGGGTCAAAGAATAAATCAAAAAGGAAATAAATAAAATGTCTTGAAACAAACAAAAATGGAAACACAACATATCAAAACTTATGGGATGCAGCAAAAACTGTTAAAAGATGGAGTTTGTAGTGGTAAATGCCTACAGTAAGAAAAAAGATATAAAACAAATAACCTAACTTTACACCTCAAAGAACTAGAAAAAGAACAAGCTAAGCCCAAAATTAGCAGAAGGAACTAATAAAGATCATAGATTGGTGGGAATGTAATTTGGTAAAGCCACTATGGAAGACAATATGGAGGTTTCTCAAAAATTAAAACTAAAACTGCCATATGATCCAGAAATTCCACATTTGGGCATCTAACCAAAGGAAATAAAATCAGGATCTTAAAGAGATATTTGCACTCCTATAGTCATTTTATCATTATTCACAATAGCAAAGAAATGGAAACAACTTAAGTGTCTGACTACAAATGAATGGATAAAGAAGGTATAACAGAATATTATTCGGCCATGAAAAAAAAGGAAGGCATTACGCTAAGTGAAATAAACAAGACAGAGAAAGACAAACAGTCATCATCACTTAATGAAGGGGATACATTCTGAGAAATGTGTCATTAGACAATTGCATCATTGTGCAAACATCATACAGTGAGTGTACTTACACAGACCTAGATGGTGTAGCCTACTAGACCTATATATGCAGTAGCCTATGGCTCCTAGGCTACAAACCTGTACAGATTGTGACTGTACTGAACACTGTAGGAAACTGTAACACATGGCATGTATTTGTGTATCTAAACATCCCTAAACATAGAAAAGGTACAGTAAAAATACAGTATAAAATATAAAAAAATATAAAATATAGAGTACTACACCTTTATAGGGTACTGACTATGAATAAAGCTTGCAGAACTGGAAGTTGCTCTGGGTGAGTCAGTGAGTGAGTGAGGAGTGACTGTGAAGGATGTTACTGTCCACTGCTGTAAACGTTATAAACACTGTCCCACAAACCCTACCCCTGCTTCTTTCTGACAGGGTCAGAAGTGGAACATCGAAGTTGTCAGTGCTGCTCCATAAACAGGGATGTGGGCTGGACTAGTTGGACATATCGAGGAGAAACTGGCTGGGTGAGAAACTGATCACCATAATAGTGAGGATCAGCAGAAATGAGAAATCAAGATGGAGAAATAAAGGAACATGAGATTGTCATGGTAATGTGGTTTTGGTTACTGCATGTTGGAGCAGTGGTCAGATTAAGGAACTTTGTGGTATGCATTATAAAAAAAGAGAAAAAAAAGAGGGTGTTTAACAGGAAGAGGGTATAGAGCTGAAGACTCAATATTTTTACATTGGAAATTTGTTTTTGGTTCCATTGACCCTGTCTGGCACAAAGGGCTCTCTCTGGCATTGAATTAGTGGAAGAAATAAAACGTATCTATGCTTTTCATCAATACAACCTGAAAATATTTTATAAGTACAGGGATAGGCTGACTCCACACTATAATAGAATGCTTCTACCACAGTGGTAGCGGCGCTTCATACTTATTAAGGTAGCTCCTGTGGACCTGTGTCCTTGTATAGGATCTTAGGTCCGCAACAAAGAATTCACAGCAATGCACTCTGATGACCATCATGCTAGATCTGGAAGGGTTGTAGTGCCCTCTGAATACACAGCACTAGGGAGACAGGCTCTTCTGTTCTGAAACAGATGAAACAGGTGAGTGGCTGACTGACTGGGATGCAATCAGTGCACTCAGAATTGAGGTGCTGTGAGTGAAAGGGAATCTATCTTCACAGATATTTCTCTTGCCAGAGGAAAAAAAATCCCTCCTGAAGCATATATCCTTCCATTTCTTCCAGGACATTCAGCTCCATTATAATCTGATGGGGCCACTGTTGCAATATGGTCCATCTTTGACCAAAGCATCATTGTGCAGTACATGACTGTACTGTATGATTTACTATTATGAGGAACCTAAGCCAGTGGAACTCATAGAAACAGGGATTGGAATGGTGGTTTCCAGGGACTGGGGGTAGGGGAAGTGGGGAGATGTTGGTCAAAAAGTACAAATTTCCAATTATAATATGAATACGTTTTGGAGATCCAATGTACAGCATGGTGACTTTAGTTCAGAATACTGTATTATATACTTGAAAGCTGCTAAGAGAGTAAATCTTAAATGTTCTTATCACACATACACACAAAGGTAATATGAGATTTTGAAGGGGTTAGCTAGCCCTATTGTGGAAATCATTTTGCAACTGATACATGTAACAAATAATTACATTGTACTCTTTAAACTTACACAACAATATATGTCAATTATATCTCAATAACACTGGGGAAAATTTTTAAAAATAAATAAATGTATAGTGCCTGGCACACAATAAGAAAAAAAAAAAGATAAAACCTAGACAGTAAAAGCAATAAAACTAAAAAGATGAGATGAGTGTAGAAATTAATGAAATTGAAAACACACGTATAATATAGAATATCAAGTCAAAAGCTTAAATTGGAAAGAACAATAATATTGATAAACCCCCAGCAAGACTGATCAAGAGAGGAAAAAAGTGAGAGAAGACAGAAATGATCAATATTAAGAATGAAAAAAAGATTCATCACTATAGATCTTAAAAACATTAAAATATTTGAATAGTTAGGTAAAATGAAAACATTCATAGAAAAAGTACAGTTTATCAAATTGACTCAGAAAGAACTAGATACAGAAAATACGAATAGTCCTATATATTTTAAAGAAAAGGAATCTGTAAATAAAAGTCTTCCTGCAAAGAAAACCTGCGGCCTAAATGGCTTTATGTGTGAAGTCTTCCAAATACTGAGAGAAATAACATCAAACTTGCAAGCTTTTTCAGCTAATAGGAAAAGAGAAATCACTTCCTAAATGTTTTCATGAAATTAACGTAATCTCAGTAACAAAAATATTTTAAAAAATAACAACTTGTATATATTAATGCATTAGAGATCTATGCAACAAAAATTCTTCACTAAAAATAAATTTTTTAGTATTATGAAGTAACTATTGCACAACAGATGAGCTATTATTTTACATAATCACAAATCCTATTATCTCTAGAGAAATAAAATGTTTTTAAATGATATAGGTATACAATATTTTACATAAATACTTTATATAAATAATGTAGTAATTTATATTCGTATATTGAGATTAAAGTGATTTAGAAAATTACAGAACTTTTGAAAAACTGGAATAAATCCACCTGGGAATGAGTTAGGATATGTGAATGAAGGAGAAATGTAGCCTACAATGCTTACAAAAGTTAGTCACTTTTGGTCTAATAATCTTATATTAAAAACAGGTGCAGGTTAATATATTTTACATTTCACTTATTATAATTGAGCTGGACATAAATAACTTTTTGCAAGAAAACTCAGAAGGCAAATAATTTAAGAGTCAGTCGATTTGGACATTCTTGCATAAAAGTTTATTTCTCTCTTTAAAAATCCTTTTAGAAACATCAAGAGAGTTTCTTTGAACTAACATCACTTCAATAAGGTCCCATTTATCAAACCTGGGTGGGTACACATGCAATGCTAAAACTGCCACCAAATAAGTCATGTCTTGCCAGGGAGCTCATGAAAGGAATGGGCTGCTGGCCATCAGGGCTTGTCTCATGGTCACTTTGTTTCTGACAAAGAATGATGCAGAACTTTCTGAAATTTATCATGGCAGCCCAAGTTTTAAATTAATGCCAGAGTAGTAAAATGCCATAACATAATTTTGAAAAGACACGATCATTCCTTTCTAGACAATTAGGCTTTTGAATTTTCTGTGGACAAAAAAATATTATAATACTATAACCAGTATGAGGGGATCTCATTGAATCTCAATAAAAAGACAAAATTACTATATATGGTACCTCAGTGTGTGTGCGTGTGTGTGTGTGTGTGTGTGTGTGTGTGTGTGTGTGTATTATACAGTTAGTCTCCTTTGGTTGAATGTGGTGTGGAGTATATGTCTGTGACTGCCCATGTGTGAAATACTTTTGCATACACTGATATAACAAGTTAAGTATATAATGGACAATCATAATTGATCAGAGGCAACTGTAATATTAAAATGATCTTCTTATATAATGTTCTTACTTTCAAAGATTTTTCACATCTATTAAGTAATTTTTATTTCCACAATAACCTGTGAGACAATAAGGTAATACTGTCCTCATATGATTGTGAATAGGCAATTCTTTCTTATTTAGAAATGCTACTTTTTCTTCTAGTCCTCATTACACCAAAGGAGCTGATTAAGCTTTATTACAAATGTGTGTTTTGGTTTGTTTTTTTCCCCTTCATGTGAAGTTAATAAAAGGGACTGAGTGGTCCTCAGAGCTGTAAGATACCAGACTCAGGATTAAGGTATGTATACTCATGTGCATATAAAAATGTGTTAGATTTCAAGAGTACTAGTGTACTTTAATACAAATATATAAGAAGGACCCAGCAGACCTTGTCTCCTTCTCATGTATTTTTACAGCTACTCTCAATTCACTCTGATACAGTCTTTTGGTATTTAGGGGTCTTATGAATGATGGTGCTGCCCCCTCCCCAAAAAACAAACAAACAAACAAAAAACATTGGACTTCTTAATGTGCCACACTCTAAATTTTTCAATTATTTCTTATCAAAATTTTCTTAGTTCCCTGATTTCACTAGGTATTTTTGTTTGTCTCAATCTAATAGACTAAAATCATGTTAATATACAAGTTACTGTGAACTCTTTGATACAGCAACTAACCTGAGAAAATTCAATTGCTTAAAGGAACTGCAGAGGCATTAGTTTCTTATTTAAAGGGCCAGTTAGAAGAAGTAGAGCTTCAAGCTGTGTGGCAGGAAAGCAAAGGTCTTCCTGGTACTCCTCCAGTCATACTCTTAGTCAACTGCTTCCGCCACCTGCTAATAAAGCTGCCTGGTAACTGAAGGCTGAGAAGGCAGTGTCTGCCTGGATGTACTTACAGGTCACTGTGGATGAGTCCATAGATTTGTGGCATGCTTTGATGATAGATCCCTCTCAAGATCACTATGAGGAGAATCACCACAAAAGCTGGAAGTCCCCAACTCAGAAGGAAAAACAGCAGATATCGCCTCTCTGTGTGTTCATCATTCATCACCAGTACGTACCAGAAATTCACAGACTAAGGAAGGAAACAGAACATAGAATGAACAGGCCTGGTCTAATGGCATGGGACACAAACTCACCTGGCTCATAAAGAGTTACTGGCCAGCAAAAGGCTAGAATCCACTTAACAATTAAAGTGTTGAGTTGATCTTTTTAGTTAGTTCATACATGCTTTCTTTCATATACCCAAGAAATTCAGGATACCTCAAAAGTCTGAAAAAACTGGGAAACAGTTAATTTGTTGTACTTTTTATTTTCCTTAATTTGCTTTGATTTAATCTCATAATGTTCTGTGACTGTTCTGTTAATGTGTCTTTGAAGAAGCATAGAATGATATTCAAGCCTATTTCCCAGGTGAACAATTTCATGATGACAATGAAGTAAGGAGCTCTACATTTGCAGACGCGTGGACAATTTTTATTTACTGACAGCCTATCATACGTCAGAGCCAGGCACTGCTCCGGGGAAAGGGGATATAACTGTGAAGACAGCCCCAGTCTCAGGCCGCCTAGCAGGAGATACAGACAAGTAAACAGAAAATGACTGCTCAGAGAGAAAAGTACTGTGCTGAGGTAGGTTTCGTGGCCGTTTTTCCTTTTCAGTTTATAATCTCTCCTTTTCGCTCATTCACTTGACAAACATTGATTTAGTGCTTACTAAATTTCAGGGACCACCTAGGTACTTGGGATATAACAATGAAAGAGATGGGGGTGGAACTTACTTTCTGGAACCTTAGTTTCCAGACAAGTGGGAAAAGTAATTACAGGGCATATTTATCTTATATTATGTTTATATTTTGTTATTTTTTATCATATTAAGAGAAAAATATAAAAGGGACAAGTATATAGAGAGTGGTGAGAGGGGTGAGAGAACACATTCGATAGACAGAAAAAAGAAACAGAGGCCTGGAAATATTGGGTCCAAATCCCACCCCTAGCTTATATCTAAGCCAAATCTAGAACGTATATATTCTGCTTTCTAGTGTTTTCTTTCCATAAGGACCATTTATGTTAAATTATAATTTAATACAAGAACATTAAATGTCATGTCACACATGCTTCACACAGTAATACTTATTCACTGGATAAATCCTCAATTTCACATGGTGTAAAGAGTATGAGTATAGATTACACACACACACACACACACACACACACACACACACACACACACAGATACGTGTGGAATAACATTGGACAAGTACCAACATTCCCAGAGCCTCAGTTTTCTCCTGTGTACAATGAGGTTATCATAAAGATTAAATGGGATATTACATACAAAGTGATGAGCACAGAGTTAGCACTGGAATAATGTTACCACCTCCCCTAAATCTCCTATTAGGATGACAGATAGTATGTAAGACAACATAAATAGTTTAAGACCAAAAATAGGCAGTGATACAATAGAAACTCTTCCCATGTGATAAATAAGCATGCTTAATGTTTGTTGGAAAGCTTTCAGATGCTCTTTGTTAAGACTTCCAAGTAAGATTCTATCTGAACCAAATTAGCCTTGAGGAATTAGTATTGACTGGGCTAAACCAGGAAAGGATAAAAATGTTTGGTTACTTGGAGATTTTTGTCTCTGAATTTTATTTCCTGTCAGTGTTCCTTATCTTTATGCACATCAACTTATATCTGTAATTATGAAGCATGTTATGAGTTGTTGCTTACGTGATTGTTCTAACTTCTTTTTAAAAATTATTAGATCCAAGGGGGGGGGTTCCACCCCTCTTTCTATGTTAATATAGGGAGTGGACACAAATGAGAGGGACTGTATAAGTGTCTGGTGCTGAGGTGATCCATACGGCCTGTTAGAGAGTGAAAATTCACGCAAAGTAAGGATTAGACCATCTCTAGAATAAAAATACTAATTATTTACTTTAAATAGATGTTTGTGTGTGTCCATATAGCATGGTAATTCTGTGGTGGAAGAATCAGGAAAGAGAGGACGGATTGGTAAATGACTTCCAAGTCGATTCATCATGATAAAGATCGGGACGTTTCCAATATGTCTGTTTTTACATGGATGGATATTAGTTCCATCAGTTAGAATCACTGACCCTTCAGCAGTTGTCTGACCTTTATTACAGGCTCAGATAAGACTGAGACAAGTGTTAATGGTTTGTTAGATTTATACATGCAGTGTTTCTGCTCCAAAAGAACCCAAGGCACAGTTTTGCTGAATTCTTGAATACTCAGTTAAACAAAACAACCTCAAAAAGTCATAAGCTTTTTTCAATAAAGAGGAAAAAAATCCCAACTGACTCTGGGTGGTGAACACACAATGCAATATATAGATGATATATTGTAGAACTGTACACTTGAAACCTAATTTCAATTTCAATAATTTTACTAACCAATGTCACCCCAATAAATTTAATAATTTTTTTTTAAATCCCTTTCCTTCTCAAATGAATTCAATCACTGAGATATAGTCTAAGGATGGTATTTCCCATTACATGTTTTTGTTTTTGCTATAAAATAGATATACTATGTCATGAAACAATATTTAATTATTCTAGAAAATACTATATGGCCTAAAGAAATATTTGTTTTGACTAACTCATTTTGAGTTTTACTTGAATTTTAAAATATTTTAATATAGTATGGTAGGTACATTTTGGGATATGCCTAGGTCATGATCTCTCCTTCTCTAAACTCTGTGCCTCTACTCTTTTCTATTCCCTCACCCCACCCAACACATGCAGGGTGGGCTCATGACTCTGCTCCTCTGTCCACAGCTGCTTTGATCCAGGGAGAGGCCTGACCCAGGCTGGACCAATCATCTATCACTGGATTTTTTAAAATTTGGTGATAGTCTAACCTGGTCAACTGAGAGAAGTAGACATAGCAACTTCAGTTGTGGACGTAGCCAAAACACAGTAAAGAGAGAAAGTGTGTTTGCAGAGAAAAATGGACAAAGCCATCCATTCATGCTTGCAGAAACTTTTGAGGTCCAACTGTATTTATATAATAGTTCTTGGATTCAATGAGCTATCCTACATGCTTATTATTCCTTTTATGATTTGATGTTTGCTTAAAGTAATTCAACTTAGTCTTTCTTCATTGTTCAAGAAAAAAAGAAAAAAAAAACTTGACCAGATATACTCATATACATTGGTAACCTAAAGCAGTTGGATTAAAACCTTCTGTTATTGCCATTCTGCAAACAAAAAGAAGACAGTGGAGCATCTGACTGTATTCCTTTCCCTGTAATTATGGCTCCTCCTCTGGAATCTAAGGTAAGAGACCATTATGTTTGCATGAGGATTTTATGATGACAGATCTATAGCATATGTGATCTGTGTGCCTTAGTGTCTCTGTGTTTATGCAATGTTGAAACTAACAGAATTATCAATACAAATGAAAGGTGTCATTCTCACCAAACATGCTTCATGTGGATTGAGCATGGCTTACCATTCACTGCCCATCTTACATTTTTCCTCCTGAAAACTAAAGAACTGAAAATTTCAATATCTAGGTCTCTATTAACATTTCAGTCTTTAAGCTTTAAAAATTTTGTTAGAAACAGCTTATGGACCACCTCAAGACAACATCACTATGTCATCAAATGATATTACTCCCAAATTTAACCAACAATATTAATCAACTTAACTACAATTCATACACACACACACAAATACAAAGTTTCCTAGTACTCATGTGATGTAGGCTCTGAAGGCAAGTCCAAAAAGATTACAAAAATATGTTCAGTATTAGAAACCATCAAATTAACCACCTTGAAAGGGGTAACTCAATAAAATGTTTTGCAATATGTTTAAATGTTTTTCAGTGATGTTAACAGAGACACATCTTTAACGTAAACCCTTAAAACTGGTATATGTGAATTACCACCTTCTTGTTTTTGTCATTGCTTATCATGAAGGGTGATGTATTGGAATTTGCACACTTATCACAATTAGCAACATGTCAAAATTTCCTGGATGACTATAACTTGAGAGAACTTAATTAAAAGCCCATTTTAATAAATTTAAAGAAAACTACTTAATGATATTTTTGAAAATTTCCGATCATTAATACATTCTATAGAAATACCAGAAAGTAGGATTTGCAAAGGCACACATACTCAAAAGCTAAACTTTCAGATGAGTCTTTTTTTTTTTAATTTGTAAAATTTGAAAAGGTGATTAACGACTTGATTTGGGTTCTGACATGGATAAGCGGTATGTTTTTGGCCAATATCATCTTTATCCTCTGGATTTCAATTTCCTCCTCTGGTAAAAGGAGAAGTTAAACTGTAAGTTATAAACAATTTCTTGATTCCCACTTTGTGACTCAATTATTGTTAAAATTATGATTCCTTAAATGAAAACACTAATAGCATGGATGCAGTCACTGTCACTATGACTTTTAGTGATAGCAGACCTTAAAAATCATCCGACCATACCCTTTTTTTAGAGATGAGGAAACTGAGGCAGTGAGTAAAAAGCATAGCTTTTTCATATTCTGGTTAGTTATAGAACTGGGAGTGGAACACAAGCCTAAAGCACTTTGTGTAGACTAGTTAAATTTAAGATTTAATAGAAATTTATACAAATATTGTCAATATTTATATTTGCATGAGCTTATCTTTTTGTCTTTATTTCTCCCCACTCATATACCACTGGAAGTGCAATTTCCTGGTGTAAGTATGGACATAACCCTTTCTCTCTCCCTCTGCACTTTTTGCTGACAATAAGTGAAAACTTACAAAAGTTTATAAAAATATAAATGGCTGAAACATAACTGTAAAATGTGGTAGATTAAGTTTTGTATACCCTATAGTACCTAATGTTTTGCATATAATCCTGATTGAGATGTATCAAATAAATGAAGACGTACACAATTTGAATTATTTTTTATTGAATTTCATAATTTCATAATTTGGTTTAGCTATTGAGTTTATTTATTTATATACTACCTTTCCAGAAAGAATTTTAGGAGGCTTGAAACTTTGATTTGATTGAACTCCTAATGAAAAGCGTCAAAGTTAACTGGTGGGAACTTTAAAACGTTAAATGAAGTGGGTTAAGAGAGGAAGAATGGAACCCATATTTACTAACTGGGTAATAAATGTAGAACCCACATGAAACTACATCTCATTTAATCAAGATAACATTTCTCTTAAGTTTCATTATGACTTCCATCTTCCTTTCTCCTTTCTTCTTTCTCCTTTCTTTCCCTTTCCTTCCACAGGTATAAACTGAGAATGGGAGAAGTATATTTCTCAGCATTAGTAGGCAAGGCTGTCAGAATTTAAACCGATTCTGATTAAGACACAAACCACCCACCTAAAACACCCAAGTATACTTTAGCTCAAATATAGATAGAAATAAACTAAAAGACTATATAAGTAAGCATATTTACTTATATTCCTATATAGAAATCTTTATATTATATAGTTTATCTTTACAGTAACATATTCAGTGAATACTATCACTATTTTCTAAGTGACTACATCAAAAAATTGAAGATATACCTTGTTTTCTGTTTGATTATCATAGGTCATAATTATGCTTTCCTATGCTCTATAAAAACAAATTCATTAGTTTACTTATATAATATATACTAATATATGGGAGAAATGCCTTTTCTTTTTTTTAAATTAAAATTAGCCTGCTTGAACCCCATAAGTTTTCATGGTACGTTAGATAAGATTGGTATCTTGCCTGCCATTTAATATTTGCTTATTATTTCTGTCTCCAGAAACCTTGGACTGATTTATAGCATCAACTTTAGTCAGAGATCATAGATGCTATTAATCCTGTCATTACCATACATTCTTAGTCATTCATTTCAAAGGCGAGTCTAAGAAAAGTTACCACATGTCATTGCTCCTGGTATCCTGTCTCTTTCTTAACAATTTTTGCACGGAATAACTTGTAAGGCTTTTTAAGGACTAGAGAACTCAGTATTTCCTGGATATGTCATTTTTATCTTGGTAATTGCCAGCCTGTTGTCTTTAATACCTTTGTTGTTCCCCCCCCCCAAAATTAAATCAATGACAAAGGAAAAACATGGTTAATTTTATCATTTCCCTTTCTGTTGCTATGCTCTGGCACTAAGCAGCCTTTCTGCTAAGGAATAAATAATAGGTATATATACTTCTTCATAGCCTTATGATATGGAGATATTAAGGCACAAGATGTGAATGCTCAAGTACAATTGTAAAATGATTTTTAGCTTTATTCTACCACTTAGAAAATATGTCCTTCAAATAAACTTTACTTTCAAAATAAGACATAATTTTGAGTAAGCTCTGTCTCTAGGCATGAGATGGACAGACCGCAAGGACAATCCAAGGTTTGGGTATTGTTTGTAATTGAAGCGGATTGCTATATGATTTAACATGGTGACAGGAAATGATCATAAAACAGCCAAATGAATACAAAGGAAAAAATAAGTTTCTATTTATTTGGCCAGCTAAGTGGCACGCTGGTTAAGAGCTGGCTTGGGGTCCCGGAGGGCTCCGGTTCGGATCCCACATATGAGGGCCAGTGACACTGCCCTCTACAGCTAAGATGCTGAACAACAGCTCGACCTGGAGCTGGGCTACCCATGAGTCGCCGTTGACGGCGTAGGCTGCAGCCCCTGCTGCAGTGGGTTGCCATGGGCTACCGTGTGTAGCCAGCAGCCAGCATGAGCGGCCAGCAGCCACAGTGAGCGGCCGTCCAGAAGCCGGCGACTGATCTGCCTCGCCCGGGAAGAGCGCAATGATGGTGCCAACTTGGGCCAGTGAAGCAACGTCCTGCACAACTAGACTGAAGAACAAAAGGACAGCAACTTGTCTGTTCCCCTTCCCCCAATTCCCCAGCGCTGTTCCCATCCCCCAATTCCCCAATAAAAATCTTTAAAAAAAAAAGTTTCTATTTACTTAATAGATACTAGTATCTCAAATAATTTACTTGTGATTTATTTCTTTCACATGGTCTGGCAATCCATTTGGTAGCACATTTCATGTAGATGTTGACAGTGAAGGCATGAATTCTAGGAATTTATTCTATGGATAGTCCATAAGTAAACAAATATTCAGAGTGCAAGGGTATTCAAGGAAACACTGTTTAAAATAGCAAAATTAACCGGATATAACCAGCATTCATTAATAAGAGATCAGAAAAATAAATTATGGAAAAACCACATTATAAAACAGGAAAAAAAGTGCATCTGTATGTGGTAAATGTATATATACACACAAATATATATATACATTATATAAATATATGGATATACCATATGTACACTTCCAAGAACATACACCTATGTCCTTATTTATATATTTATAAATATTTGCATATCTGTGGAGTATTTCTGGAGGGATACATAGGAAATCATTAACAGTGTTTACCTTTGGGAGTCGGGTTTAGAGTAGAGCAGAAGGTGGACAGTATGTGAATTAGGGAGAAATAGATGCACTTTTCATTTTACATTTCTCTGTAGTGTTTGATTATGTTTTGTACCATTAGTATATGCTATTTCTAAAATGAAAACAAATCAAAACTGAAAAAGGAAATGAAAATAGAACAAGAACAACTAGGAAAATAGAGTAAAAATATTACACGAGTTTAAATTCTCACTGTCAATCTTTCTTCAAGTTAACATGACCCTGCTGTTGTAAGGAAGAGGGAAATTATTTCAGTAATTTCACAGAATGCCCTTACATGAAGAGCAAACAAAAGGATAACTCAATTTCCATGGCCAAAAGGGAATATGTGAACTCAATTTCCATGGCCAAAAGGGAATATGTGAGTTGTTTGTTTTAAAAAAAAAAATGAGCAAAATAATTTGTTTCTATATTCCCATCAAGCACATCGTGACTTCTCTGTCAAAGAAAGGGGAAGCCTAAAGAAGCAGAATCAAGACCACCAGTTATGTAGACTGCTATGAGCCAGGCATGTGCTTATTTAGTAAAGAGGTTAAAGGTTATTCAGCTTGCTAAGGCTTTGCAGCTAGTTAATGTCTGCTTCACTCTAACTCATTCCACTATATAATGCTAATCTCTTTTCGTACAAAAAAAAAAAGTGTCAACTATATTGAAGAAGCAGAGTATTCCACATTTTCAAAATCTTTAGAATATTAGCTATACATAACTGCTTAGACAATAATAAGGGTAAACATGTATGGCGTATACAGTGTGTGCTAGGCATCGTTGTAGGCTCTTTCCATGTATTCATTCACTTTATCTTTTGACAATTCTCAAAGAGAGGTACTGCTATCACAAATCTTAATATTCAGATAAGAAAATCTAGGCTAGGAGAAGTTATGTCATTTCTTTACAATAAAATTTTTCTTTAGCTACTCTAAAATATAATCCAATTGTACTATAACATATTAAAAACACAGGATATAAAAATAACTTCTAAAGACAGTCACTTAAATACATTTATTCTAAGATTGAATATAGGAAGATCAAAATATACAATTCTGACATGCCTATCCCAATGATCAAAAACTAATGATTAACTTTTTGTCATTATAAGCTATGCACACCCATACATATTCAAATTCTCTCCTATACTGCTAAAAAATATGAAGTAGAATCATTAGATGCTAATATTTTTCCAATTTTTTCAGTCCTATTTAACTAACATGATTGAATTAACAGTAGTCTAATCTTTTCCATAATGTTTGAAAAATAGCTTCTAGTCTAAAAAAATATTTATTTTGGCAGACTCTTTAATAAATGGGAAAACACAGGTTGGTAAAGTGACAACTTCTGACCACAAAGTAACTCATTAGAAGTAACCTACCTAGAATCAGAAGTTATTGAATTTTCCCCTTGTGGTCACACCACAAACCATGAAAAATATGTGGTTACCATCTGAAATACATTAAACTTCACTGG
Source organism: Hipposideros armiger (assembly GCF_001890085.2). Taxonomy (NCBI): domain Eukaryota; kingdom Metazoa; phylum Chordata; class Mammalia; order Chiroptera; family Hipposideridae; genus Hipposideros; species Hipposideros armiger. Next base: position 521,510 of record NW_017731407.1, read on the forward strand.
TATTTTAGTTTTCCTAAACCACTATCCATATAGAAATCAAATTAGTTTACTAAATGTGCATCAGCCATAGTCATATTTACTTAATTAAGAATTGACGAAGAAATATAATCTCTATGAAGTTGGGTGAAATCTCATATGCCATCCTAACTCTCCTCCAAAGCAGAGAATGCATCTAAAACATGTTTGGAAGTTAGTCATTTTTAATTGTTTGAATATATTTCAGTAAGTGGATGCTCTCTAGTTTTAGAAGCAGCCTCTTCAACTTTGACAGTTTTATTGGTTACAAAAGTTCTTAATTTCAACATCTGGGGGACAGTTAGAATGAATATGAGATTTCACTGAACTTAAAAGAGGTTGGTGTATTCTAAGACAGATAAACAAACAAAAACTCATAGACACAGAAAATAGTTTAGTGGTTACCAGAGAGTAAGGGGGAGGAGGATGGTAGAAGAGGGTAAAAGGGGTCAAATATATGCTGATGGCAGGAGAACTGACTCTGGGTGGTGAACACACAATGCAATATATAGATGATGTATTACAGAATTGTACACTTGAAACTTATTTTACTAACCAAAGTCACCTCAATAAATTGAATAAAAATTAAAAATTAGAAGTTCTTAATGTGAATCAAATTTGCTTCCCTAATTTTTGACCCATTTGCTTTGGTTCTTCCAAATAGAGCTATCTCTATAGTACATACTTTCTTGTGGCAGCTCTTCCAAAATTTGTAGACAGGCATCCCATCTCCCTAAGTTCTTTCCAGGTTAGTTATGCCTCAAAAGTTTCTTAAAGGACTGTTTTCTGACTTAACCATCGGCTGATTAATGTTCCTGCTGAAACATGATTCATGAAAGTGGTTAAGGGTCCCCACATTATCTGGACACTGTAGATTACAATGTAACCACAACTCCCCCAGCTGCCTCCATACTGTTATTAATGTACCCCAGGTCTGTGTTATTTTTGTAGCTAACTGTAGTTACTATGTTTAAGCAATCTGGTCACACATTTGATTGCTGAGTTTGTGTTAAATTAAAATTTCAAGTTGTTTACATTAACCCCAATCAGATTATGTCTTTTACACTCTAGTTTTTCAATCCGTCATTACAGTTTCTCTGTACTCTTAAGGCTGGGAGCTTGCTGTTTTAGCTATATTTTCAGTTCTGTATCATCTACTTGCCTGATAAGACTAGTTTCCTGTGTTTTCATCCAAGTCACTCATCAAAAATTGAATAGGTCATGGACACTAGCAAAGACTTTCAGCACACCACTGGGGACTTTAGCCCAGGCAGATAAATAACAACATACACAGGCACACATAAAAAGTTCAGCTTAAACTCCTAAAGGATTTTGTAATCAAAGGGTATTTAATTAGCAAAGAGTATTTAATTTCAGCAGATATTTAAGTTTTATGTTACATGGTTTCGATTTATTTTTACTTTTTAATTGTTTGGGGGGTATGGATTTAGAGAACGCCATAAGCTTCCATAATTAGAGCTTCTCAAAATGCTATAAAACAATTATTCTATGAGGTAGGAATTATTATTCCTATATGCACATTTAAAAACAAAATTTGGAGAGAGTAAAAAACTTAAGGTTATAAAGATAGAATTCAAACCCAGATGCAGGGCTCCAACTGTTCCAACCAGTTCTATTAACTAAATAGTTCAGTTCTCTTCTTCAGCTCTCTCAGCTATAATATTGTACCTGGGAAAATATCCTTTCCTTGAGTCTGTGTGGTATTCTCTCATAATAATACCACCTCAACTTTATTTCAATACTGCTATAAGGTGGAAATCGCACAGTCTTCTAAATGAACAAGAAAAAAGAATATGCAAATTCCTGAATGGACCTGTGTACATAAAATAGTTCTCATGCATACTCAGAAACACATATGTAATTATTTCTATCACATGAAAGATGTAGCAATACCATTTTGTAGAAAGCATTATTATCAAAGGCAGTATTTCAGTGGAGCCAATTAGCGACATCAATACTGCTGTAGTGGATCCAATTCTCACATTAGCCTCTTTATCAAGCAAATCAGCATAGGACACTAGAGGGAATTTGGGATTTTAGTCAGAAAAGGAGAGTTCAAATCTCTCTAACATTTACTAGTGCCTCAGGAGAGTATGCTATGACTCCTCGGGTCTCACTCTGTACTTTCTCCCAAAGTGATCTCTTTCAAAACAATGGCTCCACTTTCCAACTCTAAGTCAACAATTTTCTAATTGGTTTCTAGAGTGCGTGCCTCTGTTCTGAGATTTCGTCCTGTCTATCCTACTTCTCTTGAAGTCCCCATTGGAGGTCTCACAAAAACTTCACACTGAGCATGTCCTAAACAAACAAACAAACAAACAAACAACAAACCCATCATCTTTCTCCAATCTTCAGTGATCATTATTTCAGTTCAAGGTACCACCATCTACCCATCCACTTATGCCAGAAACTTGGGAAATACCCTTGGTTCCACCTTCTGCATTCTTCATAACCAATCACTACCTCCGATAGTTCTATTAAAAAAAGAAAACTCTCAAAAGTTTCCACTTCCCTTTGCTTCTTCTGCCACCTCCTGGTTCACACCACCATATTCTCTCCCCTGGATACAGCCAGTGCTACATAATTTGCCTCCATGTCAACTATTTCTTGACCCCAATTCACTACAGAGAGATATTTCTAAAATCCAAATCTTGTCATGCCACTCCCTTGCTTAAAATAATTCTAGACTTCCCCTAGAAAAAAGTTTAGATTTCTTACTGTGCCTTAGAGGGTGGCTCACATCACAAGCCTCATATCCTACCATCCCCTGACTTCCAACCCTACTAGATTTCTTTTCATTTCCTCAAATTCACTATTCTCTCTAATGTTGTACAGCTTACAAGGTTTTTCTTGCATTGATCTCCTGGGAAAGCAGTGATGGAATTACTTCCATTTCAGTATAAAGAATATCAGATAAGCAGACCACTCCACCTTGATTCATTGGAATGTTGAAGGAGTGGGACTGAGGAAAAGGGGAAGGAAATGAGTTACCAACCTGAATGAGCATCCAGCTGAACTGGCAAAGATACAGGTAATGTGTGACAGCCGCCACGGCCGAACAGCTCTCATCTGTGAGTTGGGGACTTGCATACGCAGATGCCAGAAACACCGTCTGTAAGAAATAAACACTTGTATTTTAAAATCATACTAAAAGTCAATCAAGAATATTCAGAAAATACACTGTTTTCTTAGGAGAATCTATGATTCAATGACTCAAAGAGACAGTAAGTTGATTTTCTGCCCAGACTGAAATGACTAAGACTTCTAAAAACGGCAATACATAGATTTTTATATTTCTAAGAAATAAATTATACGAATGTATACTACATGATGTTTTGAGCTGTTAAGAGGAAATTCTCAAAGTAAATCTTGTTATCATTGATAGACAAAAATCCCGCGAAATACATGTGTTTTCGCTATGGGGGACAGAGAAACGAGCGGAAATACCATGCCTTGTTTAAGTCAAAGCTAATGGAAGAGAAAAGAAGCAAAAGCTCTTACTTTACCCTCATGTGCAATCCTCTTGCTGAGAAGTAACACAGGTAACAAAGAGGACGAATTAAAATTTAAATTTCAAATCCTATGATTAATCCTCGTGTTTTTATTTCAACTGCTCTCAAGCCTTTGTTCAAAAGTAACCTTCACAATGAGGCCTCTCTTGACCATGCTATTTAAAATCATGCCCCTTCCTTTCTTCCTTCCCACCCACATGATTCCCCCGACCCACACTTTTCTTTCTTGTTGTTTTTTGTTAAAAAAACAGGACTTATTACCTTCTAACATGCTCTATAATTTGCTTATTTATTATGTACAAATGGGTTCCTTGAAAAAATAAAGTCAACAAAGTCGCCTTTCCAGAACATATCACAAATAGCTTTTGAATGATTAGAGCTTATTTTAAAAATATGCTTAGATGGTCCTAGATTTTAGCTTCTAACTTCTAAATTGTAAAATATTATAGGTCAAAATTGAACCTTCCTAAAGTCCACAAATATTCATTGAACACTAAGCACAATAACTAAAAGACCTTAGCAGCACAGAACTGAGTTTCGGCCAAAAAATAATAATCATTTTAACAGTTCATGTTCTGTCTTTTCACAAAGTGGCATCTATTTCCATAAAGTCTGTATATGTGTACTTACAATAAATTTGAGACTCTCTAATTCAATTCTATAATATGGAGTATGCTGAAGTTTTGTTCTGATCAACCTGAGCAGTTTGCTATGCATAAAATAATAGTGCAATCCAAATTGTAATGGAATAACCCTAGTTTTACGCATTCTATGAAATAATTTATAAATGGTATGCTAATTTAAATTATTATTCCTTTTGATATTATTTTCTTTAAATGAAATTAATATAGGATATTGTTTAAAACTGTATTTACTTTCAGAATACTGTTTTAACACCCCACATTCCCTTCTTAAGGTGTGACTTCACATTTTATTATGTTTTAATACCCTTTTCTAAATTATAAGAAGACCAATCTACTTTTGTAAACTATGAACATTTATCCAGAATGTTCTCTGAACTATGAGAAGTAGTTTTGCCCACGTGGGAGACTAGTCAGGAAGAGAAAGCTGAGGCGTCACAATGCATACTGCTACAACGGGGATGCGCTAAGAATACTTAGAGAACCAGCTAGTAGATGTAACCAGAACTACCTACAATTAAATTAAATTGAATTAAAATAAAAATTAAATGGTTGAAGTAAAATAAAATAAAATTTCCTAGAACATTTAGTTCACACATCTTTACTTTACAGCACATAAAGTAGGAAACAATGAAGTTGCACCATTGTTCTTTTACTCAAACACATAGAGATGACCAGGAAAAAGACTATTTTCACAGTCTGTTTTCTGGATGCATTAAGTTGAATATAGGAAGAAAAAAAGAGAAAAAAACAGAAAATTTTCAAAGATTCTCAGTCATTCATGTATTGATTCATTTGGTAAGTGTTTGAATACCCACAATCTACAAAGCATTATGCTATGTATGCAAGATGAAGAATATGATGGCAGAATACTATTGTGTACTAGCAAGGTGCTCCATGTTTTGTGTGTGTGTGTGTGTGTGTGTGTGTGTGTGTGTGTGTAACTCATATATTAGTGATGTGAAGTTATTACTGTTCTTATCCCAATTTAATAAATAATGAAAGAGGATCTGATAGGGTAATTAAGTTGTTTAAGGGTCATTGAAGAAGTTTTAAAGTAGGATTCAAACCCTGGAGTTCACATTTGTAAGACCAGAGTTCTTTTTAGAACACCATGCTACTGACTACAAAGCTAAATCAAGAACAAGTCCTATGTCAAAGGGCTGAAATTCTAGTTCACTTTTTCTCAATCCTTTTTGACCCACAGTCCACCAAAGGTTCATGCTAGCAATATAATATAATGCAATAGCAAACATAGTATTATTCTTAATTCTATACTGATATAACATACATACATCTTAACTAAAGAGAAAAGAAAAAGAAATATATTTACCAAAAGAGAGTATCTGATACATTTTGTTAATAACTTAAAAAATTTTTGGCTTCTTCTGGTTGATTAAAACTCTAGTGTAACAGCCCAGGGAGGAAATGATGAGGGAAAACAAAAAACCACACACATAAAAAAAAACCCTAGGTTTTTTGTTTGTTTGTTTGTTTTAATATATATAGCATGTATCTCTGCTTGGTTAGGCTAAATAATAATAATAAAAACTTTTTCTTGTGAACCTCAATTCTCAGTACTCTTTAATATATACTCCCCACCCCATGCACACACACTTTACTATGGACATTCTCATTCCTTTGGCTATGAAATGGCCTTTCTACTTCTTAACTAAAACCTTCTCCGTTTTTATAAGACCAGTTCAAATTCCACATGACAGGCTCCTAGACTTTCCTTTCTTTTTTTAAAGTGGCACAGTACTTGTTATTCAGCATTTACAATGAGCCACATATTGTCCTTACTAGTAGGAGAGTGCCTAAAGGCAAAGTTAGGCACACGATGCAATAAAATACGACAGATATGGAGTAAATTATCAGGAGGATGCAGTCAAGATTGCTTAGTTCTGCTTGTGGGAGTCAAAGAAATACCCAAGGAGAAAACAGAATTGCTTTGGTTTGGCCTACAAGTCCCATCTGCCCCACCTTCTCTTCTGAAGTTTATTTTCCACAAGACTTTTCCAAAAGTTCTACTCTAACTACACTGATTGCTATTCCATAACACATGTTCCATCATCTCTCAACTCTTTGCATTTGTTCACCTTCCTTCTAGCTTGAATTTCTGTTTCTCATCTTCCTCTGTTAAAATCATGTCCATTTTTCAAGGCATGATTGAAATGTCAATACTATTATGAATATATGGCTACTTTTTTCAACCATAAACAACCTTTTCCTCCTGTGAATTTTTAAAACAGGATTTTTTAACATAAAAACTGTTTTTTCCCATAAGCCTCAATTTTCCCAATTCTTAGATAAAATCAGCCTTAATCTCTTGGAAACTGTCAACTCCAAGAGATTAAAAATCAGCTCTAATCTCTTGGAGAACTGTCAACTCCAAAGAGGCAACAATTTGATCTTATCATCTATTATAATTATTTTAAAATACATTTCTTCAAAAAGAAAACAGTAAGTATTCACTATCCCATACAGACCCTGCCATGGATTTTAAGCATAGTGTTTTCTAAAACAGCTTTATTGAAGTATGATTGACAGATAATAAATGGCCCATGAAGTGTATAAACTCAAAAGCTTTGACACACACACACACACACCTATGAAACCATCATCACAATCAAGATAATTAACATGTACATCATCCCCAAAGTTCCCTCATGACCTTCACAGTACTTCCCCACACCATACCTTCTCACGTCCCCTAAGTAACCTGTTTTCTATCACTACAAATAATTTTGCATTTACTAGAATTGTATGTAATTGGAATCATATATATTTCACTCAGCACAATTATTTTGAGAGTCATCCAACATAATGTATCAATAGTTTATTCTCTTTTTATTGTTGAGTAGTATTCCAATTATGTGCCCTTTCATACATTGATGGATATTTGGATTGTTTCCAGTTTTTCACTTTTACAAAAAAAGCTGTCTTGAATGTACAAGTCCCTGCATAGACATATACTTTCATTAATCTTGAGTAAACATCTAGGGGAGGAACATCTGGATCATATGGTGAATGTGTATTTAATATTTTTAAAAATTGATAAATTATTTCCCAAAGTGGTTGTAACATTTTACATTCTCACCGGCAATATATAAGTGGCCAGTTGTTCCACATTCTCACTAAAACTTGCTCTGGTGAGTTAGTTTTTAAGATTTTAGCATTTCTAATAGGTACACAGTAGTTCCTCATTGTGATTTTAATTTGCATTTTGTTAGTTATGTTTTATTTTTCTTTTTTTTAATCAGGTGAAGTTCCCCTCTGTTCCTACTTTGTTGGGAGTTTTTATTAGAAATGGATAGTAAATTTTAGCAAATGCTATTTCTCTATTAAGGTTATAAAAATATGATTCAATTTTTGTTTGTTAATGTGATAAATTATATCGATTGATATTTGAATATTAAATCAACCATGCATTGCTGGCAATAGTCATCACTTTGTTATGATATATTATAATTTTGATTTACTATTGTATTAAGACTGTCTCCATCAATGTTCATGAGGAATATTGGTTGGAATTTTCTTTCTTGTAATGCCTTTGTCTCATATTTTTATCAGGGTAATTCTGGTTTCAGAGAATGAGATGGATGTTTTCCTCTTTTTCAATTATCTGGAAGAATTTGTGTAGAATTATTATTTTATTTTCCTTAAATGTTTAGTAAAATTCACCAGTAAAATCATATTAAGACTACAGTTTTCTTAGTGGGAAGATTTTTAAATATAAATTTAATTTCTTTAATAGATATTGAGCTATTCAGGTAACCTATTTCTTCTTGAATGAGTTTTGGTAATATGTGCCTTTTAAAGAATTTGTCTATTTCGCTGAAATTAGCAAATTGATTGGTATAAAGTTATGTATAATATTCCCTTGCCATCCTTTTAAGAGCTTTCTATTTCAATGATTTCTGTTCCATTCTTTATTATCTATTTCCTCTACATATTTTTAGTTTAAAAATTGTTTTACTTTTTATGTGGTCATATTTTTGAAACTTCACTTCTAACTATTATAGGCATTTAGTTCTATAAATTTCCCCCTAATATGGCTTTAGCAGGATCACTTACATTTTGATATATTGCTTTCATTTTCATTCAGCTCAAAATACTTTAAAATTTTTCTACTGATTTCTTTTTTGACCTATGGATTATTTTTAAGTATATTAATTATTAGTTTCCAAATATTTGAGGATGTTCAACTATCTTTCTGATCTTTCTGTTGTTGATTTCTAATTTAATCTTATTGTGCTCAGAGGACATGCTCTGTATGACTTTAATCATTTTGAATTTACTAGCCTGTGTTCCATGTGAATTTGATAAAAATGTGTATTCTACTGTTGTTGGGTGGAGTGTTTCACAGATCTCATTTAGATCAAGTTGGATGACAACATTTAAAAAATATTCTCTATTATTACTGATTTTCTGTTCTCATTTTTCTATCAATTACTAAAAGAGGCTTTAAATTCCCAACTATAATTTTGGATCTGTCAATTTTTCCTTGTAATTCTATCAGGTTTTGTATGGTATATTTGGAAGCTCTGTTATTAAGTACATGAATATTTAAGATTACTACATCCTAACAATCAAATGACTCTTTAATCATTGTGGAATATATCCTTAGTTCTTTTTGGTATTATTCTTTGCTCTGAAATCTACTTTGATGCTAATATAGTCAATCCAAATTTTTTTCCATCTTCTTACTTTCAACTTGTATGTCTTCATATTTGAAGTGTTTCTTGTAGTCAGCATATAGTTGTATCTTGTTTTTTAATTTAATTTAAAAATCTTCTTTTAAATGGTATATTTTGACCATTTGCATTTAATGTGATTTTGTGTGCTGGAATTTAATTCCATTATTTTGCTATTTGATTATTATTTGTCACATTTGTAAAAATTATCTGTGATAATTTCACATATGTGATAATTTCTTTCAGCTTTTGTATATTTGAAAACATCTTTATTTAACATTTACTTTGAAATACAGTTTGGTTGACAGGTTTTATCCTCCTTTGGGGCTTAAACATGTTGCTGCACTGTCTTCTCACTTGGACTATTTCTGAGAAGAAATCTGCTGTAATTCTTGTTTCTTCCTCTGTATGGAATTTTTTGTTTGTTTTACTTTTTGTTGCTTTTTAACACTTTATCACTGGTTTACAGCAATTTGATCATGATGTCCCTTAGTATCGTTTTTTCATGCTTCTGTCTGGGGTTTACTGTGGGTTCATTGAGCTTCTTGAATCTGTAGGTTTACAGTTTCAACAAATTTGGATATTTTTAAATCCTTGTTTTTTTCAAATGCTCTTTTCCAACCATGTTCTATTTCATCTCTATTTCTGGCACCCCAATTACACATATATGAAACCGTTAATTTTCCCCCCATAGCTCACTGGTACTTGATTTATTTTGATCCTCTCTTCTCTTTTATTTTCATTTTAAATAATTTATATCACTATGTCTTCAAATTTTCTTATTTTTTCTTCTGCTATTTCTAATCTGCTACTAATCCCATCTTGTGTATTTTGCTTCTCACACATTGTAGTTTTCATTTCTAAACGTTTCATTTAGTTCATTTCTACTTAACTTTGAACACATGGAATACAGCTATAATAAGTCTATTAATGTTCTAATTCTAGTCTGCCAATTCTAACATCTGTAAAAGTTCAATATTAGTGACTTATTCACTTAATCTCCTATGTATGTGTCATATTTTATTGCTTTCTGCCACATATTGTAATTTTTCATTAAATATCAGACATTGTGATTTTACTTCTTGGGGTGTTGGATATTTGTATTCTTCTTAATATTTTTGAGCTTTGCCCTAGGATGCACTAGGAAGCAATTTAATCTTCTCAATTCTTGCTGTTAAAATTTGTTAGGCAAGGTATAGTGCTCAGGGCATCATTCCGCAGGACTGAGGCGAGACCCTTCTGTGTGCTCTACTCAATTGCTTGTGAATTTTGAGGTTCTTCAGCCTAACTAGTGGGAACAGACACTATTGTTGGCCCTGTGAAGCATCTGGCATTGTTTCCTTCTATCCTTTCAGATTACTCTTTCTCTGGCCTTTCCTCACACACACACAGGCTAATCAGTGCTCAGCTAAATGCTAAGAACTTTGCATAACTCCAGAGTTCTTCTCTGTGTATTTTTTTTCCCCAGTACTCTGTCCTGCAAATTCTAGCCACCTTGGTTTCCCCACACTCTCACCTTCTCTCCTCAGTTCTTTTAGTTTGCGAACTCCTGCTGGGTTCTTCCTCTTTGTGCCACCACCTGGAAAATCTTATAAGGCAGTATTCCAGGGCAGCTGTTAAGCTCACCTTGTTTGTTTCCCATACCACAGGAACCCTATCCTTCATTGCCTTGTGTCTAGTCTATTGAAAATTGTTTCATACATTTTCCCATTTTTTATTAGTTTCAGATTTGAGGGTAAATCTGGCCCTTGCTATTTCATCTTGGTTTGAAGCAGAATCTAGTAGATAATTAATACCTTTTGAATCTTGTTATTAGTATTCTATCTTTTTCCTCAATTAAAATATTTACCATTACTATGGTGCTCTGTCTTGAGCTCAACTAAAAAGCATTTGAATCTAAATTATCCATATACTTTATTTTGTAAATTTTTAAGCTCACATTTTCTAATCCACTTAGCTTCCTGACCACAAAAAGTTTTATACTCTTATACTCTCTTCTTTCAAAGTTAGCTAATGAGTAAGCTATTTTAAACATTAGTTTTAATCATAAAAGGTATTTTAAGTTATTTTTAAAAATCACAAAATGTTGAGCTCTGAATTATCTCTGTGACTTATAAAGCATTTACCTCTACAAAATCCCTTTTAGTAGAAAATTGTGTATAACTTCAATCTGATGCTAAAGGCACAGATAGTTTTGCATGCTGCTGATGCACTGGCCACTGTGGCATTGCCAATTATCACAGCATTCACAAGTGTATTGACATTTCCATGACACTAATGCAATTCTGTGGTGACAGACTCCCTTTTGTTTAACCTTTATCAGCATTATCTGTGCAACTTTTAAAAATTTTAAAGAAACATTAAAACTGTAAGAACTTTAACAAAGCATTAAACATAAAACACCAATAGAACTTTGTGATAATCTTTAATTCCTTATGCAACAGGGTAGAAGCCAGAAATGAAAAACGTTAGTTGAAGGAAAGGATTTTTTCCTACTTAACTATGCTCAGTAGAGATCGCCTGGAACATGTTACTATAAACAAAGCACTTGGAATAATGCCATACTTAATTTCTTGTATATTTTCTTCATTACCTGGTGATCACATAGTATGTTTACTACTTTTGTTTTCTGGACTAACATATTTTTCACTGGTATTTCTACCTTATCCCTTAAGAGGATGTTTAAGCTTCAGGCATATTTTGTCAATACCAAATCTTACTTTTACTATTATTAAAAATATCTTACTTAACATTATAACCAATTTCACACAGCTATTCTTTTTTCCCCCACACTGGCTAGAAGACTAAATATTCTTGGATAGCCTTCCTATGGTCTTCACATCCAGCAAAGTAAAGTCTCTTATGCTCACTTTCATGGCACGTTCTCTCTTTCTCTCCTTCTCCCTTCTTCCCTTCTGTCTTTCCTTCCCTTCCTCCCCCCTTCCTCTCTTCCTTCCTCTTTCTTTTTCTTTTCCTTCTTTATTTCTTTCCTTCTTTCTTTTTCTTCAGTCTCAAAAAAATTCCAACTCCCTATATTTTATACATATTTTGGCTGTTATATAATGTATGAAACCAAAGACCTCTAAAAGCTAAGCTAAATATGCTTCTGAATGTCTTAGGTGTATCAGGGAGGTGTTTTATGCAATGCAATAGTTTTTGGCAACAAATGAGTGTCTGAAACCGGTCTGAACAGGTTTTTATCGTTATTACTGTTTTATAGTTGCCATAGTGAAAATACAGTACAAAAATCAACCAACATATAGTTTTCAAATGGCACATTCCATAAGTGTCCTATCTTTAGTGTATCCTTGTCCATGCTTCTGTAAATAACACAGGGCACAGATCTCCTAGTGTTGCTACATGTTACTGTCAGAACATGCAGCTTGTTGCTTTCTCACCACATCTAACAATTAATATATACAAACACACACCATTAAGTAAATCAGTAGCTATTAGAGTCAGAAGCTGGTGAGGATTGAGAGTGTCCACTCAGATTGTATATGCCCACCGTCAGATTAAGTTATTTGTTTTAATATATCATTTAAAATAAGTCAGTCAATCAAATGTTAATTCTCATTAAAAAAAAAAAAACCTCATGTCTACACACATCTCAATTTTTGTCTCAGCTCATCTTTGCTAAACTAGATTGTAAGGATATCTGCCACCTACAGATAAAAGGCATTTTAAAAGGTCAGTCTGTAAAAGACAATAGTGGAATTTACAAAATAAATAAATGAATAGATAAATAAATAAATAAATAAAATTCTTAGTCCTCATTTTAGAATATATTTGGAGGTATTTTATTGTGCTTTTATTTCATTTCTTTAAAAGGTAATTTTCTCTCTGAAAAACAGGTCTTTCTGAGTCATTCATTAACACCAACGCTAGTCTTTTTCATCTGGTACACAATCGAACAAGCACTAACTCATTTTTATCAGTAACAACGATAATAATAATTACCATTTAATGAATGGTTATTATGTGCCAGGTACTGTGCTAAATGCCCTAGAAGACATAATTTCATCTTATCCTTAAATAACCCATAAAATTTAGGGATCACTGCCTTCATGTAATAGAGAAGCAAACAGGCTTAATAAAACTAAAAAAAAAAAAAAAGCTTGGAAAAAAGGCCTTATGTTTTACGTACTACTTGAATATTTGATATATTTTGTTATTAAAAATCAGCTTCAGCTTAACACTTAGTTACTTCAGTATTTTATTAAAATATAAAGTACTTTTTAATTACTATTGATAATTACTTGATCAGGCTATTGTCGTAGTTCAAATTAAATAAGCATAGACAAACCTCTATTCACAATTAGAAAAACTAAACACACTTCTATAAGCCTTAAAAGAAAAAAGCTGTTATCTTTTATCTAGGTTTTTAATAAATAAAAAAATGCAATCAATTGCCTACCACCATTAATATACTCTTTCTCTCTTATGTTAATCTTTGCACCATTTCCCAATTTAGAGTTATGCAAGAGAATTATAACAATTATTATGAAGGAAAGACATACATTTTCATGGTTAATTTGCTTCAATTCATAGTTTTACTTCAAATTAAATTAAATAGCTGAATTGTTATACACAACTTTTTAAACTTTTCACTTGAATTGTTATTCTTTAAGAGCTGGGCAATTTGCACTGATTTTTATCTGTAATTTCATAGAGGTCATTACATTCATTGGTAGTAAAATAGGTGCACGGGCAAGGTTGAGGGCAATAGCAGGATATCTGGAAAGTGGCATGACTGAATCAACTCTGGTAGGGATATGTAATATTTAGAAAAGATAGCTCAAATAAAGGAAATATGCTCTACATACAGTGCATGTGGCCCTCTGAAAGAAACTGAGCACCTATGATCCAGAGTGGAGGCTATCTGAGGTATTACAGCAGTTTATAGAATCTAATTAGCCAGCCCACAAGAACTAAACAACCTAATCACTTGCCTATAAGTAACTTGAGAAGCTTAGTATAATGTTAACAAGCTGAGTTCTTTTATCATACATCATAAATCTAACATGGAAATAAAAACTAAGATTGGACATTTTATTCAAATCAAAAGAGCATGTGGGTGTGCCTAGATTTCTTCACTGTACCACTCACCCAACGATGCTGAGCTCTGGATCTGGGAAGCAATACTCATTGTGTGATGCAATGAAGGAAAGGGCCAGAACTGTAGAAATTAGGCTAGCATGTTTCACCATTTCATATCTTTGGAAGAATCTGAGGCTACAAATGTAGATTTCCTCTCAGTGTATCATAAGAATCTACCAAAGACATTTAATTTTTTAAATTAAAGGGCTCAGAGACACTCAACTTTTCAAATTCCTGAGTCATTTCATGAAGAAAACAAAAATAACAATACAGTATAGTGATGACGGTCATGAGCTCTGAGCCAGAATGGCTCTATTTCTTATCACTTGTATGAACTGTGGAAAATTATCTCTCTGTGCCTCTCTTTTATCATGTATAAATAAAAATGATAAACATAGTATCTAGCTCATAGGGTTGTTGTGAAGATTAAAAGTATTAATAAGTGTAAATTTTTATGCCAGTGTCTGTCATAAAGTGAGCGTGGGTAACTTGTTCAAATAGGTGCAATTAGTTACATCAAACTGAATAGGTTGATGAATAGCTAGCACCTGAAGGCTACACTTATTTTCAACTGGTAAATAACTTGGAAGTCAATAAAATCATATTTTAAAGAAATACAGGATTCGATGGTATAAATAAAGTCACAGCTTCCTACAAGTTTCTCAGAGTTTGATCAATTTGAACTGTATTTTAATTTTGTTGTTGAAGTGGAAACATCAGAATGTTTATGAATTGTCAAGAGTCTTCATTATCTGAGTATGTCAAAAGCAAAACCAAAACCATAAACTGATTGTGCTAAAAATAAAGTACATCCTCTAAGAAGATCTAGTATTCCTGGAATTGTAGAACTAAGCATATGAATCCTAAAATTGTCCTAAAATACTGAGTATTGTAGGTACATTGGGCAATGTTTTGACTCAAACAAATGGGGAGGGAAGTAATCAACATTTATTGAGTTCTGAAAGTGTGGTAGGCTTTCTGAGGTTTTCTGGAGATAGGTTATTTCAATTTTCAGAATAGTCATAGAAGATTATTTTCCCTGTGTGTAATAGTTAAGGAAACAGAAACTCAAAAGTCTTACAGTTAACCAATGGCAGAGCTTGGATTGGGCTTATCTGACCCTTATTCAATTCTCTTTTTGCAACTGCCTGATGCTTTTTCAAAAAGATTATTTTTTTCAGTTGCACTTGACATTCAATACCATTTTATATTACTTTCAGGTGTACAGCATAGTGGTCAGACACGGATATAATTTATTGCCTGATGCTTTTATTCTGTTTCATGGAATTGCTGAAATTCAGGCAAGGGCTGCCATTAGTTCTTTGAATGTGGAGACAGAATTGAGACTTGCCACATGACTTTCAAGAATATTTCTGTTAATACCGGTGTTCCCATATACTTTGTCAAAGCTGGCGACTCTCACAAGTAATTCAGACTGTTCTTTTCAATGAATACATTTTAAACTGTTTTTAAATGTTTTATCTTAATGCTAAAATTTATATTCTTGAATTGATAAAATGGGTGACATAAAAATTATCGACAGAAAATCAAGTGCCTCCCTTTAAAATTTTTTTAAATAAAAATTCTTTTCTTTTTTTTAAAGATTTTATTGGGAAATTGAAGGAAGGGAACAGCGTTGAGGAATCAGAGAAGGGGAACAGACAAGTTGCCATCCTTTTGTTCTTCAGTCTAGTTGTGGAGGACGTCGCTTCACTGGCCCATGTTGGTATTATTATTGTGCTCTTCCCTGGTGAGGCAGTCGCTCTCTGGCCATTGGATGGCCGGTCACAGCAGCTCACGGCAGCTCACACCTTCTGCCGGCTGCTCACGCTGGCTGCTGGCCACACATGGTAGCTTATGGCAGCCCACTGCAGCAGGGGCTGCAGCCTATGCCATCACCAGCGACTCATGGCAGCCCAGCTCCAGGTCGAGCTGTTGTTCACCATCTTAGCTGTAGAAGGGTAGTGTCACTGGCCTTCATGTGGGATCCGAAGTGGGGCCCTGCTGCTCAGAGCTGGTGCTCTCAAGCCAACTCTTAACCAATGCACCCCTTGGCCAGCCCCAAAATTTCTTATTATTGACAATTTGGCAGTATATAAGAAATAAGAGAGGGCTATGTACAAGAAAACAGGGCAAATCAACATAAACAGGTTAAGGTCTACAGAAAAGTTCACTTCTGTATTTAAATGGCAGAAATTTGAGGGGACAGTCTGATACTTTCCCCTTATTTTATCTACAGAAAGTTCAACTGAGTTCCCATCCCAAAGGAGAAAATCTGTTTTTCTGATAGGGCTATAAAATACTATCTAGAATAAGACAAGGACTTATGGAAGCTGAATTGTACTTTGATCATATTACATGAGTTCAGTAACTACAGATCAACCTTTTGGCAATTTCAAGTATCCAGAATGCTCTAGACTTCAAAATAGCCTACCCTTTCACACAAATGAGACTTAACTCACAGGTACCAACCTTGATCAGAAAGTAGCAATGAAAATAAAAGGGCTCAGACATAACAAATAGTAGCTCGTGACTCATTAGAAAGAAAAGAGCATGCCAACTGCCTAATGACATCCATAAACATCATGAGCTAAAGTAAAGATTCTCTGGAGAAGTGGCAGAAACCAAAAGAAAGGAGAGAAAACAGATGGAGGTGAAGTGGCAGCAGGGCACAGAGAGTAGTAGTGGAGGCACTATCTTTGCAGTAGAGATAAACAGTAGCAATAACAGAAGAGATAATTTATAAAGGTTCATCGTAGACTATGGCCAAATATCAATGCCTCATATAATGGAGTTTTGGATATCCATATAAAATCTTCATCAATTTTAAGTCTGTGTAGAAATTTCAACCCTCATTCTTAAGAGAAAATTCCACTTCAGTAATGACAAATAAAAGAGCTTTATAGTAGTACCACTAATTTGCATGAGCATACTACAGCAAATTATTCATTTTCTGAAAAATTAATATAGCTTTACGTACAGCATTATTTATATCCTTGAAAGTAGCTCCAACTCCAAGTAACTTGGATTTAATAAACTCTGAATTCAGATTTTAGCAGGCCTCACATCTTATTTATTGAGATATCTCAAACATTTAGTATACTGGCTAAGATCTGTCAAGAATTAATTTTTTTTTCTTTTTCCTAACACTTGATGTCCCAAATGTCATCAAAATGTCTTCCTTTCAATATTTCCTTTATCTTCGGGTAAAGAAAGAAGTCTTTGGGGGCTAGATCAGATGAGTAGGGAGGGTGTTCCAATACAGTCATTTGTTTACTGGCTAAAAACTCCCTCACAGTGTTGTGTGAGTAGTGCATTGTCATAATGAAAGAGCCATGAATTGATGGTGAAAAGTTCAGGTCATCTAACTTTTTCACATAGCCTTTCAGCACTTCCAAATATTGGGTCTTAGGAAAAGTCATGACGTATTTTGTCTATGTTTTCCAAAGGTCATTTATTTATATAAAGAACAAAGATCAATCAATGATATATTGCCCATTTTGCTTGATAACCTTTTGCCATCTTTCAGTGAGCTTCATAATTCCTCGTTCATTGAAGAACCTGTCTTTATTTGTGAAAAACTGAACAAGGTGCTGATTTACAACCTCATCTGAAATGAATGTTATAACACGCAAGGAGTTTTGAAGAGAGTGAAACAAGTGGAAGTCTGATGGCACAAGGTCAGGTGAATATGGTGGGTGTGGCAACACATCCCATCCAAGCTCCAATCATTTTTGACGGGTGATCAAACTTGTGTGTGGTCTCGTGTTGTCGCGATGGAACACAACTACTTTACAATTAACAAGCTCTGGATGTTTCTGGATGATGGATTCATTCAAATTGTCCAATTGCCGATAGTACACATTCAAATTGATTGTTTGGTTACTTGGTAGAAGCTCGAAAAACACGACACCTTTAACATCCCACCACACTTAAAGTATAACCTTTCCCTGATGAATGTCTGCTTTCGATGTCGTTTGAGGCGAATTATCATATCGGGACCAAGACATTTGTGCACCACATTGTTGTAAACAATCTACTTCTCATCACCAGTTATCAGTCGCTTCAGAAAAGGGTCGTTTTCCTCACATTTAATGAGCATATCGGAGATGTTTATATGCGCCATCAAATGAACTTCTTTGAGTTCATACAGAACCCAAATATCGAGCTTGCTTACGTATCCCAGCTTCTTCAGGTGGTCGTGAATGCATGAATGATGGATATTCAATGTTTTTGCAATCTCTCATGTTGTGTAACGTGGGTTTGACTCGATCAATGCCTTTATTTTGTCATCATCAACCTCGGTGGGCCTCCCTGTCTGAGGAGCATCGTAGAGATCAAAATAACCAGCACGGAATTTTGTTAACCATCATTGGCACTGACGTTCTTGTAGAGCATTGTCACCATAAACTTTATGCAACTTTTCACAAGCTTGATGCGCATTCTTCCCTTTATGGAAGTAAAACAGTAAAATATGGCAAAAATGCACAGTTTGGTCTTCCGTCTTCAACTTGTTGTAAAATCTCCAAAACTCAACCAAATTGCTCACTTTTATTGTAGAATGAAGCTAGAACTGTCAGCTGTCAAATGACAGCAATAACATAGATGTGAATGACTCTAGTACTTCCAAAAATGAACTAGTACCATCTGTTGCAAACATGCATCATGACTTTTCCGAAGAACCAATAGTAAACTTGGTTAACTGTTTGTCCAGTTGGTACATTCATAATGAATAATCCATTTGATATCAAAAAAGGTTAGCAACATCATTTCAACAAATTCATGAACTTAATTGTCAGACCTCGTATAACCCTTAATGAATGTTTACTACACTTAAAACACAATCAGAATATTGAATTGGGTTGTCTCTTTTATAAATCTCCCTTCAATATCAGGCCAATTAATTGCTATTTCAGCATCATGTATTTATTTACTTACTTTTCCTTTTCCTTCCACTAGAATCTAAATGAAAGATACAGCGTAATCATGATTTTGTTTTTAAATCGTGTGCACTCAAATGTCTTTTGCACTGATTCCTAGACCAACTGTGGTCACCAGGTATCTAGAGAAAGGATAGAATCCTCTATTATTAGAACTATGAAATACCTTAAAGACCAGCAATTAGCCCAGAGGAATGAAGATTATTTAATTCACTAAATATCTTTGATTAGCTTCTAGATATCAAAAATTACCCAGGCATTGTGTACACAAGAAATAAATGAAAACAGACTTGAAGTTTGCCCTTACAGAATGTTCATGTGAGGAAAATAAGCCAACAGATGAATATACAACTAAAAATATGGTCAGTACAATGAAGGAGAATATACAACAAGAGTTTGTACTGGTTTGAATAATGTCACCCTAGAATTCATGTCCTAGAATCTCACAAGTTGACTTTATTTGGATATAAGGTTTCTGCAGATGTCATTAGTTTAGATGAGGTCATACTGGCATAGGGTGGACCCCTATTTAATGACTGATAACCTTATAAGACAGACATGTGAAGAGACATAGACATGTACACAAGGCCAAGGGCCCTGTGACGATGGAAGGGGCAGAGATTGGAGTGATGCATCTGCAAGTTAAGGCATACCAAGGATTTCTGGCAACCACCAAAAACTATGAATAGGCAAGGAAGGATGCTTCTCGAGAGCCTTTAGAGAAATGTGGCCCTGCTGATATCTTAATTTTAAACACCTAGCCTCCAGAACTGTGAAAGAATACATTGCTAAGTTTTTGAGCTGTCCAGTTTGTGGTACACTGTCATAGCACCCCCAGGAAATGAATACAGGCTCCACTTAATTGGCAGGTCATGGGAGGCCTCTGAAAAAAGTGACATTTTAGCTGTCATCTTAAGGACAAAGAAATGACAGGTAAATGTGAGAAGAGAGGTTTTGTAGGCCGAAGAAACACAGTCCCAGGATAGGGAAGAGTTTGTCCGATTCAAGAAGCTGTATGATTTGTCCAAGGTCATAAGGCCAGGAAGTAGCAGGACTGGTACTTGGTTCCAAGTCTCCTAATTCAAAAGGTCAGGGGTTAAAGCTTTCATAATACATCCCAGACCTCAGAAGATCCTCAAAACAAGTTGCTGACCAATCAACCAATCAACCACCCACCCACCCACCTCTCACTGTTCAATTTTCTTGGCAATTAAAAGTGAAGCATAGCTAGAGGCAGGCAATGCAGATATTACAGACAAAGGAGATTTTTATGAGAGGCAGGAGAAGGCAAGTGTTATTTAGAACTACTATATGATCTTCCTTCCTAGCCAAAGCATCCCAATGAAACATGGGTGAGGACCAGCTTAACCAGTCTCCATGGCTGGTGATTATTTACAGCTCCTAGATATTTCACAGGTTTTGTTTGATCTGCTTGGTGTTTTAAAAATTCAGATATTTCACACAACAGTTCAGATATTTAATTTTTCCTGAAAAATAAGAAGCTCTTGTCATAGGGAATGATTAGTTAGAGTTGGATAGCAGCTTCCACTTAAAAAGGACACACATTTACCAGTTACCACAGCTTCTGCCCGTCCCAACAGCCTCCCTTAAATAGCTTCTCTGGCCTCTTGTAGGCATTCTGAGCCTGGATCTATAAGACTAACTTTACAGTCTTCAGTCTGACCCCACTTTATCTGTACACTGAAACCTCTCACTTTTCTCATACTCGGAACCTATTGTTATCTCCAAGAAACGCCTCAATCTTCTGTAAATTTTTCACATGTACTCCCCCTCCTTCTCTCTCTTTTAGTCAATCCTACCCATCCTCCAGGGAACAACTCAAGTTATGGCCCTTTCTCCAAAGGGCCATTATTTTTCCAGAGCTAACTCCTTATTGTGTCTGCTACTTAGAGCTTTCTTAATTGAATGCAGCCTGGCATTGCTAGTTAATTGTCAAGTACACATGAGTATGTTTAGCCAAAGATTACAGAACCATCATGAACTCCTTTACTACCATCTTAGCACTTAGCACCTACAACACACTCGGTTAGCTTTCAAAAAGTGGCGAATAAATGGGGTCAATGAAGCATCACTGAAGAAAGGTTGGCTAGTGAATGATTCTCACTATTCCCCTTTAAATCACATTAGCTAGGCTTTTTGCTTTGCCCTCTTATTTCTAGACAATTCCTTACTTAATAGGTATCTACCAAAGAATGAAGAAGATAAAGAAGGGTATAATGCTCTCTGAGAAGAAAGACTGGGGTTAATGGCTAAAGTAAGATTATTAGATTATCTAAGCTTTCTGTGATCCCCATTATCATGGAAAATTTAAAATCAATTGTATCATCATATTTTGACTTCCACGGTCATTATAATATGAGTTAATCCTGGGTAGCTTCACATAAATGAAATGTCAAGATGTAATATTAAGTTAGCTACGGATTTTATTGCATATGCACCTGAATTTATTCCTGTTCTGCATGACAGTCTCCCTTGGCACTGAATCTTTAAATTCTTGAGGATATCTGTATGGCTGAGAATTTGGGTAAAACAGATCTCCCAGTTCTTTCTCCAATCCCTGTATTTTCAGTGGGTACCGGGTTGGCAATGGATCCTAGAATGAAACCATGTAACAGGTTTTAAGTGATTTTGGATTGCTGCCTGGTAGTAGTAAAACCCCAAATTAATGAGACAGAACTGATTGGAGAATGATGAATTTGAAACATACCAGAAGTCCCATAGCCACCCTCTTACCCAATCAATTTAACTCATTCTTGAAGGTCATTCTCATTTTTAAAAATGTCTACTTATATTATAAATTTTCACAAGACTGATCATTTAATATCAATCAATTTTATTTCCTTTACTTAAGAAAATCTTTTGTGACTTTAATCTTCACTGAGGGTTATAAGTGATTTCCTGTCTCTGTTGATTTAGAGCAAATAGATGTCTCTCTAATGAACATTCTACAATATTGTAATTCAACATCATTTGGAAGTAAAGTTTTATTTGCTTTTGATAGTGATATCTGCTTACAATATTTAAAAGAAGTGCTTTTACTTGGCATGACCTTATTAGGAATTCTCCAATAAGAACAAAATTCTGTTCTTATTTTTTTCTTAGGAAATGTTCCAAACTAAGGATGCTATTTTACCAGTATTCATATTCTACTCTAAAGGGGAAGGGGAAAAAATGGCAAATTCCTGGAGGGTGGAGGGGGGGGGGAGAAGGGAAATGCAGAAAGCTCTGCTGTAATACAAACAACTATTTCTGTGTTTGTTTCACAGAAGAGTAGGAAGCATGTGAGAGCATTATGCCCATAGCCATGCATTCAAATGAGAGCCTCTAAATGGCCTTTACAGCTAACCTTTGAAATGAGGCATTGACTGAATGTATTCCCGTTCTGAGTGCTACTCTTCTCTCCTGGTCCCACCTCTTTTTTGTCCCTGTAGTTACTAAGTAGGAGCACTGCTGGCTCGAACTGGCTAGTTCCAATCTTTGCAGCATCCTTCCTCTCTTTCACTGGGCTTCTGTCTGAGTCAGAATGGAGCATGGCTTTTGCCTCCATGCAGCTTGTGCAATTAACCCACAAACCGAAAGACATTATGGCGTATTAGTCACTATAAGCAATCAATACGCTAATTATCTGAAAAGGTAATATTAATTAAAACAAATATAACTGCATGTTTACTATTTATTATCATATTTCAGCTAGTCTCCTGGCTCTGGCAGTTTAACAGCTTTTATCCCTTGGTTAATCATAATTTTTTTTTTATAATTGTTCTGTTTGCTGTTTATGAAGTCCTGCAGAAATATTTGTATAAAAAATTTGAAAAGACTTGAAGGGAAGTTCATTAAAAATCCTAACGTTTTCTGTTTTTCTACTGGACAGACAGCAAAAGGAAACAGTCCTGAGTCATCCAACAAAAAGAAAAGTAGAAAATGTCACTGATATGGTGGCAGTATTTTAAGCAATGACACTGGTTTTAGAATCAATTATTTAAGCACTGAATATGTCCCTTTTGCAACAATACCTGTTCCAAAGTAATTTTTATTTTCAGAATAAGTATATTTCTTTACCAAAATTCAAAGGAAATAAAAGGAATTTAGCACAGAAATATTATATTCTGATGAAATAAAAATTAACACAGTCACACCAAACACATGCTACCCCATTTAACTGCAGCTTCCCTTCTAGTGTTGAGGATTAAAACTTATTAAAACCAACTTATGAGCAAAGTTTTGGCCTCAGGCTTCTGTACTTCTAGGCCTCTCAATAACAGTGCATGTGAGTGTGTATGTGTGTGCTGTGGGAGACAGAAGAGGGGCAGAGAAAAGAGGAGGGCAATGTGATAGGGTGGGAGACTTTCAGTCATAGCTTTAGAATTCCCTTAGATGCTAACACACACTTCATGAATCTAATGGGATTTACCAAACTGAACCAGCTGGGAGAACTGAACTTGGCCAAAGAGCAGGCATCACATACTAGAAAGTGAGCTTTTGCATGAGCATGTGTTTTGTTTGGCAAGTACAGTGCTTTTAATAATGTTTGGAGTACAAATGCCCTTAGGCAGAGC
This sequence comes from Hipposideros armiger, assembly GCF_001890085.2. Lineage (NCBI taxonomy): Eukaryota > Metazoa > Chordata > Mammalia > Chiroptera > Hipposideridae > Hipposideros > Hipposideros armiger. Next base: position 545,013 of record NW_017731407.1, read on the forward strand.
ATGTACTTCCTGTGTCCCCACTGTTACCACTCCCAAATTTTTTACACTTGTCTTCATTCACACATTTATGGTGTGACTATCCTCTGAATGACTTTGAGTCTGTGACCCCATAGAAGCTGAGATGAGTTTTACAACCCATCATCTCCACTGGCCATATCCTAAAACCTACCTCTAAGCTCTTGACATGTTTCCCTCTCTAGGAATTTTGTCTCAGAAGCATATTCGCTGTGGTCATAGACATGGCAGCATACACAAAATCCAAGTCTGTCTGTCCCAAGCATATATGCAATTAATTAGAGCCTTGTACTGAAAACCATCTCACTTGCATATCATCCTTTTGCCAGTAATGGACAAACTTGGAACGAGAAGTAATATCATCAAAATCATGGATGACTCATATTCAGAGTAAATGTCAACTATACTTTGCCTTTTGAATTATCTTAGATTCTTAGAGAAAACTAGAAAATGACACAAATAATGTATTTCTCCTTTGTGGAACTGTTTGAACACTGAGTGTGCGCTATATGTCACAAAGTAAAATGCAACTAATTTTACATAAGACAGAATCAGATTTATATCTAAGTCCTTAAAAGACAATCGGGAAGGTGGTAGATTCTTTGCCTATTTACATTCCTTCCCTGAAATAATGCACTTCCTTTGCTCTTCTGCTAGTTTGCAATAAATGCTAGGAACCATTTATAGGAACAGTTCTAGAGGAGGAAAAAAGTCAACAATGGAATTTTGAAGGCCTAAAGAAAATAAGAATAACAAGTTGTATGCTTAGGAAATATGTTCTTTTTGAACTGTACAAAAAGGTGAGGTAAGGTGAGAATGACAGGATCTTCCACGGGTATGGGAAACTCTAAAATGGCATGAGTGTTGAAGGATAAGATAAATGTGTCTAATCTCTTAAGCTCTCCAAGAAAAGATAATTGTCTGTTTTTCATGAAGCCACACAGAAATGATCTTGCTTATGGAGCTTTTGTAAGGATCAAATAAAATTATTTTTTTTATTTTTCCCTCTTGTTCAAACAGGTTGTTTGGGGATTCTAGTTCAAGATACACAATGGCTTCATGCAGAAATGTCTATTCTAAATATAGCCCAATTATGGAATAAAAATAAAACAAAACAAGACAAAAAAACGGTTAGAGGAGTAAAAATCACATTGAAATACAGTGAAATATTTTTGTGAACCAAAAGTGGAACAAAAATCAAGACACTGGGCAGGTACTTAAGCATTGATCCTACTGGGCTATGCGTGTGGGAGTATGCTGAGATATCAGAAATTCTGGATCCTGTGGGGTAAAGAGAAATTAAAATGTTTCACAGGAATAGGGGGCTTCGGGAGGCATGTACTGATGCCTCACGACCTCAACTTTCTAAAAAAAAATCTGATACAGTTTCTACCAACTGTTGCCTGTGTTAGCATCTTGTGGAGCTAGAGGACTCAGTAAGAGAAAATACAAATGTCACCATTTGACTCCAAGACTAGATTGATCACATCCCCATTAGTACTATGTTATTTTAAATCTGAGTTCCAAAATAGGGGCTCTAGGTTATGGAGAAGCTGGCTGAGGCCATTATTTGTTGAACACCACCCCCCCACACACACCGCCCTAGCATGCAGACTCAGGCGGCTACCATATCTGAGTCTCCATCAACCTGGCTAACACCATTTGTTTGCCACACCCTGGTGATTCTGACATCCCACCCCACCCAACTTTCAGACACATCCAAGCCACTTGCAGTGGCTTTTCTGTACAAACAGCCTGCCTTGGCTTATGTGCACTTTCCTAAAATCTCTCAAAGGTTCATAAAACCCAAACAAGCAGTATCCGCTTTGGCACATCCCATACTTCAGGCTGAGCACCCCTAAGTCTAGTACTAGCGACATCTGGCCTTGATTCATAGCTTGGTCTCTCGAGGCACCTCCAAGCCCAGGGTGAGTGGCAGCCATCTGCAGATTGCTCTGTGGCTCATATCAGGTGGCCCCAGGCAGGACACAGGCTGCAATTGAACTTGGCCTGCAGTAGGTACCCTCCCAGGAGGCCCTGGGGCTGGTACTCCTAGTGGCCAGCTTTGGACCAAGCCAGGGCATCACCCAGCTGCCTCTGAAGGATGACACACTCAAAGGGCACACTGGGCAGGCACCAGAGCCCTGCTAAAGTAAATCCTGCTCTGTAGGGTCAGCCCTTGCACCACAACTCCTCCACCGTAGTTACAATTAGTTCTCACAATCAGTGAGCCTAAGCATCAATCCCTCTCACTGACATACAAACAGCAACCATGGCTCAACTACAACAGGAGGGTACACACAACCCACAAAAGGAACACACCTGGAGCACCTGGCTCTGGTGATCAGGAGACTGTGCCACTGGATCCCACAGGACACCTACTATATGAAGTAACTCTGCTAAGTCAGGGAGACATAGGAGCCCTATCTAAGAAATAGAAACAAACACAGGGAGGCAGCCAAAATGCGGAGAGAAATAAACATGTCCCAAATGAAAGAAAAGAACAAAGCTTCAGAAAAACAACAAAACAAAATGGAGCCAGGCAATTTACCACAAGCAGAGATCCAAACACTGGTTATAAGGATGTTCAAGGGTCTCAGGGAGAACTTCAACAAAGAGATAGGAAACATAAAAAGAGATAAAAAAACATAAAAAATGAACCAGTCAGAAATAAAGAATATAATAATGGAAATGAAGAATACATTAGAGGGAATCAACAGTAGATTAGATGAAGCAGAGGATCCAACCAGTGATTTGGGAGAGAAGGTAATGGAAAACACCCAATTAGAACAGCAAAAAGAAAAAAGAATCCAAAAAAATGAAGACAGTTTAAGGGGCCTATGGGACAACATCAATCATGCCAACAGTCACATCATAGGGTATCAGAAGGAAAAGAGAGACAGCAAGGAATTGAAAACCTATTTGAAGAAATAATGATGGAAAACTTCCCCAACCTGGAGAAAGAAATGGATATTCAAGCCCATGAAGCACAGAGTACCAAACAAGATGCAGCCAAACCGGTCCACATCAAGACACACATAATTAAAATGCCAAAGGTTAAAGACAAAGAGACTACCTTAAAAGCAGCAAGACAAAAGCAGTTAGCTACCTAAAAGGGAGCTCCCATAAGACCATCAGCTGATTGTTCAACAGGCAGTTTGCAGGCCAGAAGGACTGGCATGAAATATTCAAAGTAATGAAAAGCAAGGACCTACAACCAAGATTACTCTACCCAGCAAAGCTATAATATCATTTAGAATTCAAGAACAGATAAAGAGCTTCCCAGACAAGAAAAAGCTAAAGGAGTTCATCACCACCAAACCAGTATTACAAAGAATGTCAAAGAGACGTCTTTAGATGGAAAATAAAAATATAAAAATGGTAATAACTACTATCCATCAACAATTACTTTAAATGTAAATGGATTAAATGCTCTAATCAAAAGACATAAGGTTAAAAAAAAAACAGCATTGCTGAATGGATAACAAAACAAGACCCTTAGATACACTACCTACAAGAGACTCACTTCAAATCGAAATACACACAGAAACTAAAAGTAAAGAGATGAAAAAAGATATTTTATGAAAATGGAAAAAAACAAAACAAAACAGATGGGGTAGCAATATTTATACCAGACAAAACAGACTTTAAAACAAAGGCTAAAACAAGACACCAATTAGGACCCAGTAATCCCACGTCTGGGTATTTATTTGAAGAAACCCAAAACGCTACATCGAAGGGACATATTTCTCCATATGTTCATTGCAGCATTATTTACAATAGCCAATATATGAAGGCAACTTGGGTGTCCCTGCATGGATGAATGGATAAAGAAGAGGTGGTACATATATAAAATGGAGTAATACTCTGCTATAAAAAACAAACAAACAAACTAAAAATCTTGCCATCTGTAACAACATGGACGGTCCTAGAGGGGACTGCGCTGAGTGTACAAAGTCAGACAGAGAAAGACAAATGTCATATGATTTCATTTTTAAGTATAATCTAAAAAACAAAATAAATAAATGAAACAAAAACAAACTCACAGATAGAGAACATTTTGATGGTTGTCAGATGGAAGGGGAGTTGAGGCAGTGAAAAAGGGGAAGGGATTAAGAAGTATAAATTGGTTGTTACTCAGCAGTTATGGGGATGTAGCATAAGGAATATAGTCAGTAATATTGTAATAACTATGTATGGTGTCTGGTGGGTACTAGATTTATTGGGGTGATAGATGGGAGGGAGGTTTGGGGGCAGGGTGAAAAAGATGAAGGGATTAGGAAGTACAAATTGGTGGTTACAAAATAGTTGTAAAAGTGACCCCCCCGATAAGTCTAGTATCCACCTGGCATTATACATAGTTATTACTATATTACTGACTATATTCCCTACGCTGTACTTTACATCCCCATGACTTTTGTAACTACCAGTTTGTACTTCTTAATCCCTTCAACCTTTTTCACCCAGCCTTCTAAACCCCCTCCCATCTGGTAACCATCAATTTGTTCTCTGTATCTATGAGTCTGTTTCTGTTTTGTTTATTTTGTTCTTTAGATTCCACATATAAGTGAGATTATATGGTATTTGTCTCTCTCTGACTTACTTTGCTTAGCAAAATACCCTCTCGGTCCATTAATGTTGCAAATGGTAAGATTTTATTCTTTTTATGGCTGAGTAATATTCCATTGTATATATGCACCACTTCTTCTTTATCCAATCGTCTATTGAAGAGCACTAAGCCTGCTTCCATATCTTGGCTATTGTAAATAGTGCTGCAGTGAACATAGGGTGCATATATCTTTTCAAATTAGTGTTTTGAATTTCTTCAGATAAACACCCAGAAGTGGAACTGCTGGATCATAAGGTGGTTCCATTTTTAATTTTTTGAGGCACCTCCAAGCTATAGAATAACTAACTGCATTCTTAACAAGCATTCCAGGTAACCATGATAGAGTTGATTCTCAAGCCACATTCTGAGAAACACTGCTTCAAGACATAAGGTCTAAGGACATTTAACTATAAAAGCAAGTACGAGGTTTTCCTAATTATGGTGAATACATACCAAAGATATGTACATAGAGGTAAATAATGGTATCAATTTTATGGTACCAACAGAATAACTAAATAATAACAATGAAAGAACTATTGGAAAAACACATGTGTATTTTTTCAGACTTTTTTTTCCCATTGGACATATAGATCATCAATTTCCCAAAATTTCAGGAACATAACCAAGCTTTCCTCTCTGTGTTGGAGAGCACAACTTGCCCAAATAAGCTACAGCAACCCTTAGGACATAGGGGGTACATTTTGGGAGTGGGTGTCCCAGGGAAATGAAAAGCCCCAGAGCTACTCACCCCCAAGGAATAGTAAGTAAAACTACTCACTCTGAGGGAGAAATGATGACCTTGGCCCCCAATTCTGGAGAGGGTGAATGTCAGACATCTCAGGATACCAGCTAACATGGAATTGCCAAATGACCACAGGGGACTGCACTGAGAATGTCCTTGCCTTACTCCCCCAGATGGCTTATTATTAAGAGTCCCCAAGAACCTAAATACAGCTACAGGAAAAGGTACGGGAATCCAGAATGGACAGGTTCACTTCCCGCCACCCAACAGAATGGGGCTCAATTCAGCATTGATCAAATACAGTAATACCTTGGTTTGCGAGCATAATTCACTCTGGAAACAAACGACTCATATTGCAAGACATCGCTTGTTTACCACATTAAAATGTATTAGAAATGTTTGCTCGTCTTGTGGAACACTCACAAACCATGTTACTCGCAATCTAAGGCTTTACTGTACAGTTATATTCCTCACATGTCTGTGTGTGGACAGAGATTCACGCCCTCTACAAGTAAAGGGACAGTCTAAGCTGAAGGAATCTAAATAAAACATAAGCGCGTTGGAGGGTAGGGCATTTACAGAAAATGCAAGCAGTCTGGAGTTATTTAATTGGGGGATAAATGAAGCTTAAAAACTGAAGGCTTTCAAATGTTAAGTCCAAAAGTTCCTACATTAAGCTAAAGTTACAGGGAACCATCACAGGTTTACAAATTGGGGGTGGGGTGTGCAGGCAAAGAAACATACTTAGAACTGTGTTGAGAAAAACATTAATATGGAAAAGTATATTTGACGGAAAGGATAGGAGACTGGGAGAAGTAAGTAGGCTGACTCTTGCAATAACCAAAGATATGATTTTGATTGGAATCAAAGTACACAGAATTGGGGGGTGTGTGCGCGCACGCATGCATGTGTGTGTATAAAACTCTAACGATGAATCAGTCCCACAAAGCCGTAGCTAATTGGATCTAGCATGTTCTGTCATTTAATCCTCAAAACAAGTCAATACATAAGTCTTATCATCTCCACATTAATATGAAGAAACAGCCTCAACAAAGTTAAGGAACTTCCTCAAGTTCATGCAGAACCATCATCTCTTGCCTAAACAATGGCAAAACTACTTGAACTAGTTTTCCTACGTTTATTCCAGTCCCATATAGTCTAGATTCACTTCAGAAGTTAGAGCGACCTTCTGAAAAGTTAAGCCAGATCAGCCCACTCTTGTGCATAAATCCTGCCTATGACTCTCCATCTCATCTGGAGGAAAATCCTACTAGGTCTTCTCTCACATCTTTCTGACTTCCTCTGCGACCACTCTCCACATACAACTCAGGCTCTCTGACTGTTCCTAGATTAAACCTCAGGACTGTGCTTGACTTTCCTTTTATCTGGAATGTTTCCTCAGTTATACGCATGGCTTTCTTTCCATTTCCTTCAGATCTCTGCTCAAATGATACTTTCTCAGAGAGACCTTTCTTGGCCTCCCTATATAAAATAGCTTGGCTTCTACTACTCAATCCTTTCACACCCGCTTTACCATTTTCATTGCACTCAGTACCAACCTAGTATGCACCTTGTTCCATCTACCCCAAAATAAACACTACAAATAAAGGGATTTGGTGTGTAAACTCACTGCTCTAAACACAGTCAGGGGAACAGGGCCCGGCACATAATATGTACTCAAGGAATAAATGTTTCATGGAGTCAGATCTCTAACTCTGCTATAACACATTTGAAAAATCATGCTTTGTAGGTAAACCAACCAATTTCAATCAGAAGTACATTTTAAATATTCAGTTAATCTCTGACAACAGAAATTTGAAACTATTTAAAAACTTGATAATTCTAAATTGCTGAGTGTAATTATTTCTGACATCACTAATAACTCATTTAATTTTATATGTACCATTATTACAAGGGGCCTGCTTATCAGTGTGTGACCAGCAATGAGGAGACTGATTTTCATGTGCCACTAAGGAAATGTTCTTGATAGTGTGGTCATTCTCATTTTTATGTATGTATGTATATACCACAGTCTCAAATCTGAATCTGAATCTAAGTCTTGAATCTGAAAGCTCTAACTAACACAAATCATTGTTTATTTTTTTGTAATGTTGCTTTCTATTGTGACAATATCCTCAAGAGTGAAAACTGAGATATACTTAAGGATCTATATGTTTTTACCCAGGAGAGAAAAATACTGGGGAGACAATCACAATTTTAAAGGTATTAGAATTTTTAGTGAACATTTGCTATCAAACAGATTGTATTTTTCTAATTACTTAAATATCTCTCTTCACAAAATAGTACCTAGAAAACTACGCAACAATGTAGACATTTGGAAGTGTTTTCATTTTTTAACAACAACAACAAAAGCCCATCTCCATTAGTAAACAGAGGCTGAGTGCAAAAATCTTTCATTTAGAAACGAACACAGAAAGGATGAATAAATATCCTCAGTTTGTGGGGGAAAAGTCTTCCGGGCATTATGAGAAACAGAGTTTGGAAACAGTGCCTCCTAGTGGATAGACTTGCTCAATGTAGAAGTGACGGGATGGAAAAGTACCTTTTACATGAAAACAAAACGGGATATTTGGGAAATCATCCATTAATGAAAAAAAATTCACAGTCTTGCAAACTCATTTCCTAGCAAGTCACCATTTCCTTGAATTCTCTCACCTGCTAAAATGATTACATACAGATTTATCCACAAGGAAAATAAGCTAAACTGTCTAGCAATGCTTGAGAAAGCCTTTTTTAGCAAGTGGAAAATTTATAACAATTTATGTGGAGAAGGAAAAGAAAACAAAGTAAGGAAAGCTTGAGTTCTTCATTGTTCTCCTTGCTGTTCCAACTTTGTACCTCTGCTCCAATGGATCACTTATTTTATGACCACTAAATATTCAATTAACTTTTAAGGTTTCAGGTGCCCAAATCTAGATTACCAACAAGTTGCCAATGATTTTTCTGAGTCAATATACAGCAAAGGATTTTCAAACACATGCCTGTCCAGCGATGGTTATTTCATATTTATCAGCTAGGAAACATACTAACTATGGACTAATCAAAGAAGTAGGAATGGACATTAAAATATTTCTCTTAAGATATTGTGTTGTCAATTTAATTGCATGTTTGTTGAATTACACTCTACTTTCCATAATTCAATTTAATCATTTATATAAAATTTAGCACAAAAGCACTGATAATAGCAAAAAGTTATTTTCTCTTACAATTTGTGATTTTAAAAAAATTTACTAATTTCTAAATAGAATTGTATTACTCCTAGGAAAGGAAACATTTTTGCTTGGTGAAATATATCAATTTGGGCAGAAATATAAGAACTAAACTAAGAAAAGAAATTTGTTTTACAGAGACTCCCTTAAGTTGAGCTAGACACATTCTTGGATAAATCACTAACTTTTTGGATAATTGAGTGGTTTCATTTAACCACTCTACTGTAAATCTTCACTATCTCCCCATCAATGGTAAAACTGCAAGCTTCTTTGCTACCTGGCCCTTGATGACTAGCTCTTGCTTACCAGTCCAGTCTCATCTCCCACTTCTGCCTAATTTTGCTTAACATTCCAGTCATCTTGAATAGCTTTGTGATCCTCTGTCTCCATCAACATATTCTTTCAGAGCTACCTGCTTTCCCAATGCTACTTGCTCTACTTGGACATATTCCAGCAAGCATCTCCTTCGTTTTTCCTATCAAAAGCCAACTAAATCCTTCAGTATTCAGCTCGGGTGTCATCTATTCCAAGTCACCTTGGGATGAACGAAGTGGCCCCTTCTCTGAGCTCTCATTGCATATGTTCAAAAGTCTTATCTCTGTATTGACACCCTGTATTAAAACAATCTGTTTAGGATTCTCCTTCTCAAAGTCAGGCACTGTTCAGCACCCAGCTCCATGCATCACCCATAGTAAATACTCTGCAAGTGTCTATTGAGCTGAATAGTCTACACACTACGTAGGTTCTCACATTGGAGTGATACATCTTTAAATCCCAGGTAAAATTATTAGACTTGAAACCATTGTAAGTCCTCATTTCTATTCAATGGAGTCATAAATAAAAGTGTAAGGCCAAGTTGAATACGGCAATAAAAAATTATCATGTAAGAAGCAAAGGAGAATTATAGTTTCCACTCAGAAACTTGGACTCATGAAAATCTACAAATATTTTCTAATGTTTAAAAATTAAAAGTGGTTAACACCAACATTTGGCCACTTTTTGTCTAAAAATACTTAAACACTCACACACAAAACAACACTACTGCATTCACATGAATTCATGTATTAAATTCTGAGTTATAAAAATCTATGTACAAAACCACCAGAACAATGAAACCACAATTAAAACAATTCTTTATAAGTTGGCATTCTCACTCACTATTATCTGTTTGTTATTCATAGTTTGCCAAAATAACCAATCACATGCCTCTAGTAAGATATTCATTTTATTAGACCAACAATGAAAGTCAATATTGGCATCAGTGTTTCTAATGAGAAACTAGTGCCTCCAAACCTATGCCCTCAGGAAGCTGTTCGATAAAGAATAACACCATGATCTGTCCTTAAAATAGAACTGTTAATAAACAGAATTCATTGCCAAAGGTTTTCAGACAAACCATATTTAAAAAATAAATAACAGAAGTCATCTTAATAGGTCAGTCCATTCAAAAGGAAAGCCAAATGCATGGCTGAATTTAATGCATATTTAAATATAGATTGGCCACCTTAAATTCATCTGTTATAAAGCAGAATATGGATGAACAAATAAGCTAAAATATAAACACAAACACAAACTTTCCTTAAAATGATTTATTGTTATTATAATCATTAGTTACCAACCTATTTTCTTTAATGTTATACAAAAACAAAACAAAACATATATCTATATATTAGTCAACAACTTAAATATACTCAATGGAATAGAATTCATATTGGACCAACTGGTGACCAGTAACTATTTAGAGAAGATTGTCTAATCATAAATAGCAAAATATAAAGATCAATACTAACATTACCTTTTAACTTCCAAGGTGAGATATATATCATATCATAAATTTAAGTTTTAGATTATGTTTCCCTTTACATATTCTTTTGAAAAAGAAACAATACTTAAAAAACTGAATTTAAGGGAAATCTGTAACTTGTGATAGAATTTTATAATACACTAAAAAATTAGAGGCAATTTCTGTTATTATCTTTTACATACATTATACTAGATCTTACTCTAACATTTGTTTGTGAAAATATTCTTTTAGCCAATGGCTCTTTTATAGGCATAACAAAAAATTATGAACATAAACTGCAATTTATTCTTTCCAGTTTATGTGACACATACATGGAATGCTCCAAAGTTTAAAAGGACTTGGTCTGGAAGGGGCAAAAATGCTTCGATTGCTTATGAACATAAAGGGTTTGGTTGGTTTAGTGCTGTAAACACCAAAATTCCAAGCATAATTTCTTATAAGACTGCATATAGGTCTTCAGAGAAGACATGATAAAATACAAATCCAGTCTCTCAGTATAAATGTATTACATAGCAGATTTAGAGCTGCTATGTAGCAGATGTTCTGTAGCAGGTTTTGAGGACTCCTTACTGAACATGATGCAGTTCCTGCATGAGAAACGTAAGGTCTACAGGAGACAGGGCATCAAGAACCATATATATATATATATATATATATATATATATATATATATATATATATATATATATATATATATATATACATACTATTTCTAAAGCCTGCGCACCATCAGCGTCACATCACATGGGAGTTGGCTACAAATGCTGATGCTGATGGAGTAGGTCAGGCTGAGCTTAATATTCTGTATTTCTAACAAGTTTCCAACTAACACCAGTACTGCTGGTCTACAGACCACATTCTGAGTAGCGAAGGTTTAAATACTTGGCAACATCGGTAAAGCAGCAATGAACTCTGCTTCAATGGAAGATTATCTAGGAAAGCCACTGATAGGAGGTGACAATTGTACAGGATAAAGGGGTATGCTCTAGTCACAGGATTTCAGAAATGAAGACATACAGTTATAAAATTATATAACATGGTTAAGTGACACTGAGCTATCACAAGTATTTTCAAAGTATAGAATATGTGGATAGGGTGTTAGGAGGCAAGGTCAGAGAAGTAATCTGAGGCCAAGTTGTGACTGTTTAATACATCTGTTATGCATCATGGAGTTTATAGCATTGGCATTTTAGAGGCCTCAGAGGGATACTGGATTTTATTTTTATTGAATATATTTGGCATATAACATTGTACAAATTTGAACTGTACAATATGTTAATTTGGTATACTTATATAGTATGAATTGCCACTGTAGTGATATTCAGCACCCCTATCATATTTCATAACGATCCCCTTTTTAGTGGCTGGGATAATTTTCAATCTCTTAGCAAGTCTGATGATTGTAGTACAATATTGTTGCCTATATCCATTATACTGTGCATTATTAGACTTTTTAATTTTATTGAAGGTTAATTACAGAACACCAATATTTTTTAAAGGTAATTTTGATATTAGCATGGGGAATAAATGGGAAGAAATAAACATAACCAGGCAAAAGCTTACTTGAAATCGTTTAAACAGAAGATGTTGAACTCTTGGACTACAGCAGTGTCATTTAAATGAGGCAAGGAATAGAAGCCCCCCAAAAACATTTATGAAGCTAAGTGGGGCATAGACATGGAACCATTCACCAAAATCCATTTCCCCATGATTTCATGGCATAGAGTTTCATGGCCAGGGGGTGGCTGCCCGCTTAGAGAACATGCTTCTTGGACCCCTTGCAGCCAGCAGAATGTGAATGAAAGTGATTCAAATGACGCAGGCCTTTTTTTAAGAGTCAGTTTTGACCTTGGAATTTCACTATCCCCCTCCTAATGGCTGGCATGGTAACCTAGGAAGTCATATGCTGAAGATGGAAGCACTGCTGTAGTCTGAGTCTCTAGCGGGCTGTGCCGAGTAGACCTACCCATTGACCTGGGCACTTACCTCAGGTTGAATAACAAAAAAACAAAAACAAAATAAGACAAAACTTAACTGGCTTAAGTCTTACTTATTATGTGTATGTATTATTGTGTAACCTGTTCCAGCAGCTTAGTTTTTACTTTTAGGATGTGGGAAGAAATATGAAAGAAAGATGAGAACGGAAAAACAACAACTGGATTTGGCAGAGAGCAGTTTGTTAATGACTTTTATAAGAACAATTTTTATAAGTACGGAAGAACTTAGGTTAGTTTTTTTGTTTTGTTTTTTAGCTCCTAGAGAATTTAGTGATTTAAGTAGTTGTGAAGAGCAAAGAACATTAGGGATTTCAGAATGACTATCTATATTTAACAGCATGGAAGACAGAGTTGATGGTGTGTCCTTATTCAAATTAAAGAAAAGCAGAAGAAATTTCAGGTTTAGGGAGAAGATAATAAACTCACTTTTTGAAGGATGGAATTTATGGCACTTGCAGGGTGTCCTTTTGCAGTTATCTATCAGATTTTTAGACAAACAGGCCTAGATCTCAGGAGAATACAAGAGCTTAGTAGAAGCTAAGAGAGGCAGGGAACGTATGAGGAAGTGAGTAGGGAAGTAATGATGAGAGGAAAACAGAAAACAGTGTCACGGAATGTTAAGAAAAAAAACCAGAAAAGAGGAGGAATCTCATAAAACAACGTCAAGTGGAAAATACAAAAACAGGTGCCAAAGCACACATTTACATAAAGGTTAAAAGCATATAAAAACATGACATATGATATACTGACCAGGAGAATATACACATGACTGGAAAAGTATAAAAAAAATGAATGAGAATGTTAAACACCAAATTTTGGGTAACAGTTACACTTCTTATTGGGCAGGGAGGAAATTACAATCAGGGAGAAACACCCAGGGAACTTGAACTCTGTTGATAATGTTTTATTTATTAAACTGGGAGGAGGGAACATGAGTGCTCACATTTTTAAAGAGTTTACATGTTTCATATAATAGAATTTTGAAACTAATTAAAATGCTAAAAAAGAGAGTTTCACAAAATAGGATGTGGGAAACAATATCAAAGGAAGATGAGAATGAAAAAACAACAACTGGATTTGGCAGAGAGCAGTTTGTTAATGACTTTTATAAGAACAATTTTTATAAGTACAGAAGAACTTGGGTTAGATTTTTTTTTTAATTAAAGGAGTAAAATTCCATGTTTACATTTTTAACCATGCTATTTCTGTTGAGTTATTCACTTTATAGAAAACTGTATAACTGTTTTCTCAGGAGAAAAAATAAATTCTGCTTTCTGCAATAATTAGAGGAAAAGATGCTAATGAGATTACAACTTCTCCAATATATCTAATAAAACAAAAATTTCTAGATTAGCGACTGTAACTCATTATAGAAATAAACCATAAAATGCTAACCATTCCTCATTAACATATTAAAAATGTTTTATACCTGATAAAATTATATAAATACTAGGTAGAAGGCAGCTGAATTTAGAATAGTGCAAAGGAAAAACTGATTATGAAGGGGAAAATAAAAGATCTTTTTTATTCAAGAATTCAACAAAATATTTTGAAATGAGTACTGCAAAATAATCCTCTTTCAAAATATTTTTCCTATTTATTTTAGTAGTGTTCAGATCTCATGTTATTGTCTGTACTTCCTTTAATGGAACTAAACTCAAACCTTAAGCAAACCTCACCTGAATCACAGATAGATATGTTAAATAACTGTAGTGTATTTTAGCAAGGAAAGAGATTTCCTTGAGGAAAAACTTTAATTTTTTAAACTCCAATTGTTTTTCCTCTCATTTAGAATAATAATCACTACAAGATCCTGGTAAAAGAAAGTGAACCACTAATTTGAATTTGTAGTAACAGTTTTATACATAACAATTACATTTACTAACATTATTTTCTCTTATCAACTTCACTTTGAAATCTCTAATCCCATATAAATACCTCTCTAGTCATTAGAATAAATTGCTATAATGATTGAGCAAGACTTTCTATTTCACCTATTGTTTGGTAATATAGAGACACACACGGTTTAGAAGTACATATGAAATGAAGTAGAAACAAGGGAACATATTTGGGCAAAAAGAAAATAATTAGACCAGATGAATTCTTTGATCCTTTATGGTTTTGTAATTCTAAATATGGATGAAAGAAAGGATGCTATTAGTAGCTGGGAAATATTTAAAAAGTTAGAAGTAGAGGTTTAGATTTGATATCTGGGGTAGTAGGTAGTTCACAATGCTTCATGTGTAGCCAGAAAAACAAGGGATGGTCTATAGCTGGCATGTTAAAACTAAAAAGCTTTTAGGGGGACTTAACTCAAACTCTGTGTAAGAAACAATGACCCTTCTGCCAGCTTTAAAAGATAAATATGAAATTTTGTGGTCCTTAAAGTTTGTTTCCTCAAAGTCCTATGCTGCTACCGCCAAAATGTCCAAGCAGAGACCTATTCACTAGAATCCGCCCAGGAAGAAAAAGTTCTTATGCTGTACAGAGTCAATGTGTATAATATCTGTAATAAGTTAAATAAAGTGATAAAGGGAATGGAAGAGGTACTGCAGTGACTGCCTGACAAATTCAGTCCTTAAGACTCAAGAGAAGGCTGACAGGAGACAGGACAAAGTCCACACAGTCATAAATACGAATAGGAAAAGCACCAATAGAAACAGAACTGGAAGGCATTGTCAAGTTCCAAGGATCCACTTTAAAATAAATTTATTTATTTATTTTTTTAACCAAAGACAGTAAGCTTATGGAGAAGCTAACATTATGCTACAAAAATTCATTATGAAGAAAAAGAAAACCCAGATCTATAGCGATTAGTGGAATGCAACAATAAAGAACAGTGATCATATTGGGAAATGCGCCTTATTCCCTAAGGCTGACCAAATGGGTTGGGATTAGTACTTTTAGACAAAATATGTATCCCCAAATCCCTATCAGAAAAAGATGCACTAGGCAAGGCAGTCCAATAGTATGACCTAGAGGCAGAATGATTAAGTCTG
>NW_017731407.1:560541-694921 GCF_001890085.2 Hipposideros armiger
TATATATATATATATATATATATATGTATGTATTCCACTAACTAATAAGTGAAGAGAGGGAAGCCTTGGCTGTAGCAATATTAGAAATGGAAATGCAAAAGAATGGTTTAAATAATCACTGTGGAGTAAAAAATGAGAGGGTTTTCAAGTATGACAGCTTACATGTGTTACCGGTCCAAAGTCTGTGTGCCAACCGAGAAGATGGGAGGCCTAATCCTCAAATTCATCTTAAGACACTACATAGTTCAGGCTTCTTTCATGTCAAGGAAAGGTAAAACGGGAGGGGCAAGACGTGATTGACAACAGCAGACATCCGGTGCCAACAGAGGAAGATGGTGCTTAGTCTACTGACCCTAGTTGATGTGAGTCCAGTTACGAGGTTCCTGCACATCTTTGATAAACAATACATACTTCCCTTATCTCTTGGAAGAGGCACTATCTAGTAAGGGGCTGTTTTGTAAAACTCAAGTCGCAAGCAGAATTCTTGTAATGGTTAGCATGTCTATATGCAAGAAACTATTAACCTGAAGGCCATGGGAACAAAGCAGGCTTGAACAAGACGGAGGCAAAGAGGCCCAGTATTTCACTCTGTTATACATGTGCCAGACACTGTATAAAATATTTATATATAGATATTTTGCTTAATCTTCATAACAACCCTGCAGACTTGTTATTGTTATATACGTATATTTAAAGACCAAAAACCCAAGGATCAGAGACTTTAAGTAAGTTAGCTGTCCAAAGCTACAAAAATAGTAAGTAGCAGGGCTAGATTTCAAACTCAGATATAGCTACATTCAAAATCTACAGTCTTTTCACTAATCTTTGTACCTATCTCATACTGAATTTGGTGACTCATGGACATGGAAGATGCAAGAGTTAAAATCACTTTTCATCATGGAGATTAAAACCTAGTGATGTATTAATAGTTTTTAATAAAAGAGAACTGGCCTCTGGGAAATAGATGTTTAAATCATTTCTCTCTGGATCTGGGCTTTCATTCAGTCTAGTAGGTGTGGCTTGTCATAAAACCACTGCAGGCTTCCTGGAAGTCAAGGAAGGTTTCTGGAAAATAATTAGAACCAGAGCTGGTTCAAAACTCTGGAACTACTTCCTACAAGACTTAGCACCTTCCGCGGCCATCAGATTGGGCTGATCCAGCATCCAAACCACAGCATCTGTGAGAGCCGAACAGCCTTAGAAAGTCCACTTAGATGTTCAATTGCAGGGGCTGGAAGGATAGACAATGGATCTGATCAACCTCAGGCAAACTCCAGCTTCTGGTCTTACTGGTTGTATAACCTTGAATTAGATGCTTATCCACTCCACAATCAGTTTCCTCATCTGACAAATGGAATAATGAAATACAACTCCCTGAGAGCCATGATAAACTTTAAGGCAGAGAAAGGACCCAGCAAAGTGAGTACTTTTCAAATGCTCCTTTTATAAAAATGATGATGGCAAAATGATAGAGGAGGAGGAGGAGGAAGATGAGGGGGAGCCCAATTCAGAAGTTCAGAGTATTCTCTGAACATCTGTATTTCTAGGTATTTGTTAGCCAATAGCCTACTTTGTGCTTGGAAGCCTGCTTTCTAGACCCCAGGAGTAATAAACAACATAAGCTGAGACACTCTGGCTGGTTTATTGTTTTAAGGAAAGAAGTATGCTCTCTCAATTACATAAATAATCAGGTTTCAAACTTATTTTCTCTGCAGTGTGTCAGATTCAGAACTTGACATAAACCTTAAGAAGGCAAAGCAGGTTACACCTGTTCATTTTTGTTTTGAACCACCACAGGCTTGTTTGCTCATTCGAGTATTCCAACTGCTAAGACATGGTTGGCATAAGTCATGGAGTTAATTTTTATCCATTCTTGCTTGCTATAGGTAACTCACATTTTTAAAATTTTTGTTTGTGATGGTTTAGAAAGTCACTTTTAAATTGGAATAGCCTACCTGTATCTCTCTGATTATAGACACAGACTATGCACATTTCCCTAATTACAGGGAATTACCCATGGCTCTATTTATAAATATAGCTAATTACAACATTTCCTCATCCTTCTCACTTTTGAAGTCTTGGAAATAATGAAGATTAAAAAGGTGTTTAGTAAATGATAATTCCCAATTCCAGGAAAGCTGTGGTGAAACAAGCACTCATGGCTGATAGCATTGTGATTGCTACATCCTTATGAAAGCAATGTGGCAACTATGAACAGCAAGGGTTTGTTCCTTCTCTTTGATTTGGCCCGGAAATGATCAGAAATCAAACGATACTGCGCCACTGTTTTCTACTGAATTACAAATGAAACATTCAACATTATAAGAATGATACACAAATATATGGATATTCTAATAAAAAATTTGAAGAATATAGAGAAGCATTGGAAATATTTGCTTTAACATTAAGTAAAATGGAATACATAAATAGAATATAAAATAATATGTATATGTGGTTGAAACTATATAAAACACCGGTTCTTCACCAGTTGTACACATAAGATGACCTCAGAGCTTCCTAAAAATTTAAATTCCTAGGCTCCACCACAAACGGGGCCTAATCAATTGACCTATTGGAGGTGGGATTATTGAAAATTTATATTTCTTTTAGATTTTGGTGTAATGATGCTATCAATTTCAAAATTACCTTCATATTTTTAAGTGCTTTTAAATTACAGTTATTAAGGTGTCACTTCAAATGAAATGAAAAATTGTCACATTAAATCTATGTTTTTAAAAAAATTCCACTGCCTTATTAAATACATATAATTCTTACTTTCCATTAACTCACTGGAATGGGATTCTAGAAGCAATCCCAATATAATAAAGTGGCTACACTGAATACTCGGTGAGAGGCCGAAGGCATCCTGCATCTAAATAATCCCTCCACATCTCTGCAACTCTCTAAGAGCTGCTGCTAGTCCATGCCCAGAGAAAACCTCCTGGAAATGCTACAAAGAGGTCAAGGTCCCCTGCTCATACCCATTTAAACCACAACCTGTCACCCCATGTATAAGAGACTCAAAACATTCCAAGGCTTCAAAGTATGAAAAATGATGCTAAGTATGGCCTGAAGCCTTATCATTAGAGTCAAAATGTTCATACACATGAATTATGAAATGCTGAACAGTTAGTTATGTGGGTATTTATAAATAAAATTAGCCAATCTAGTCTTTTAAAGTTAATTTTGGCAATTTTTCTACCTAAGGATGAATCATACTCACGTCATACACTGCAGAGGGCAGAGCTTGCCGTCAGAAGCTGGCTCCTCCTTCCCCGAGCATCCCAGGGGAGGTGGGGGAGGGTCTTGCCAACCACAGGCCAGCGAACAGCCCCCTGTGGGCAGCGCATTGATAACAGTGGCTAATTTTAGAACTCCATGTGTATTTTTTACTTGGTTCCCACCCCATTTTCTACCAATCTCACAGTCAATGTTCATTTTTGCAGTGCTTTTGCATTCCTAAAAGAGTTTAGCCTTCAGACACAATGGAAAAACAAACAAACAAGGTCATGGACCTCATCATGCTCAGTTCATGTGGATCTTCCTCAGATTCCTGACCAAAGGCCACAGAGATTAATAAGTAATATTAAAGTCAGGGGAATTAAACAACCACTAAATTCTCCAGCCAAACCCCATAGTCACTCAACACAACAAATATCAAAATAATTGCTTTTAACGTCAACATACCTTTAAAAATAGTGATTATTTTTAATTTTTTGTTATAAAATGACAGTACCCTATAACAATTAAAAATAAGTTATCAATCCTAAACTACATCTGAATATACTACCCTTCTTAGGTTACTTTAAGAATGCTGTCTTGATAAGTTCATATTTTCTAGGTAATACTTTCCACAAATTAATAACAATGAATATTAAAACGCAAGTTTAACTGTGTTTAAATTTCTCAAAGTCAAAAGAAAGAAAAAGAAAAAAAATAAACATCACAACTTATCCAGTTTTGAGCGCACACTTGGCAGACTATAAAATCTGTATGTTTATAAATGTTCCAATAGTTACTTAGAGAATTCGTCTCTTAAGGAATCTTGAAGGTAATTAAAATATTGTAATTGTATGACTGTTAATTAGAAAAGGTTTCTTGAACAACTGGCTGTTTTGTTTTTATTATTGTTTATAAATAAACTTAGCTGGTAAATTTAAAAGTCTGTTTAACTATTATTAACCACTTGACCTATAAACTTAATGAAAAAAGATCTAGCAGTGACTGGTAAGTGAAAATCAATGAGAAATGGGGGAATATCTCTTTTATTAAAGGTTAGTTATTAGATAAAATAATCATATTTAAAATGTTTTACTTATACAATTAGTAATACACTTTTACAGCTATGCTTCACTAAGCATAATATCCAAATTCTTTGGTTTGGAATTAAGGACCAATCCATTTATCACCACTTAATAGTTGTGCGACCTTAGACAAGCTAAATTAACTCTCTGAGTCTCAGGTTTATCATTTTTAAAATAAGAACAATAATAGTAGCTCAAAGACTTGTTGCGAGGATTAAATGAGATGGTCTTCATTAAAGGTTTAGTTTAGCACAGTGATTGGCACAGTGTAGAGCCCCAACTAAGACTGTGTTATTATTCAGCTAAGCATGGATCCATTACAATAGTCCCACCCATTACTGCACACACTGAACAAAGGAATACTGTCAAAGTAATCATTCTAAGAGGGCATTATTAAATCTCTAAAATTCATGATACAAAACGCTATGCATGACATTCACCTGCAAAGATTTCTCATGCCGAGGCAGGACAAAAGCATCATGTATCTATGAACAACTAATTCTAAATATTGTCAAATAAAATGAATGCATGCATCTTGAACGTGCCTTTTAGTTGGCTTGGCTTTCCCTGGGGAGATGCACATGGACTTCATATCAGACTGAGGTTCTGTAGAAAGCAAACCCAACCTTTGTGATTATATTTGTGAAAACTACTCTGCAACAGGAAGAGATGCATGAATTGTGATAAATAGGGCTTATAAGGCAGAGTTGAAAACATCTGAATGGAAGATACTTAGCTTTTCTTGTCAAATTTAAATTTCCTGCAATTGAGAAAATATAAAACTTGAAGACATTTCTTAAAATTTTATTATACAGTAACACCTGAGATTGCGAGTAACGTGGTTTGCAAGTGTTCAGCAAGACGAGCAAACATTTCTAATACATTTTACCGTGATAAACGAGCGATGTCTTACAATACGAGTAGTTTGCTTCTGGAATGAATTATGCCCGCAAACCAAGGCATTACTGTAATTGTAACATTACTAAAGGCATTTTACTATTCTGTATGTGTATCACAAAATCCAAAACTATTTTTATGCTACCACTTTTAGAAGTAAAACTTCTAGTGGTCCTAATTGGTTACATAACTTCTATCAAATTATAAAAATAAGAATTCTACTAAAATAATAAATATTGTTATAACAGGATAATTGTAGTAAAACGGCTACAAATCTAGGCTTATGCTTTGGGTGAGGAGTGAAATTCATAAACATGCTGATTCTCTGATTGTTCATGCAGTTACTGCTACTGTAAGAGGTGGATGACACTTCCCCATGAAAGGTGGACCTGGATAAACGCAGAGCATTGTTTCTACTCTTCCCTCAATAATTATGACTGAGAAGGCATTGGCCACTCATTCCTGCAGTCCATACCACACATAATTTGCCTGGGGCCCAAATTACCCAGGCAAAAACACAAACTCTTGGGTAAGCATGGCACATTATTTTTACAGTGAGACATTCAATGATCAGAAATACACAAATAATTAAATGTGTATTTAATTAACACAGAATGGGGTTAAGAGGCATGAAAGGACCCACAGGTTCGGGCATAGTCTCTGGAGCAGAACTACCTACTACTAAGTGGTTTATTAGATGTTTGACTGCAGGGAAGTTAAATTCTTCATGCCTCAATGTCTTCATCTGTAAAATGTCAATAATAAGTACCTATTCATAGGGCAATTATGAGAATCTGATAAATAAATACATACCTATATATGTATATATGTGTATGTAAGGCACTTTGAACAGTGCCTAATTAATAATCCATTAATACGTGTTTCTAACAATACATTTGAGAATATTCCAATTCTCTTCATCAAATGTAGGAATGGTCCCCCTTCAATTTTAGGGTTTGTTTCTAAACAATTTTTCTCATTCAATTCAATCTAGAAAACATAAAGACCTCAAGAGCGACTAAGTTTGCCTAGTCTCGTTTTTTTATACAGTATAAATCTAGAGGGCTAATGAGAGTGAAAATATGTTTCAAATTGAAACATCAAAGTCCAAAAATTCTGCTATACAGAAATAAATGTGGACAATATAGGTGTGAGAACTGGACTTAATACTTTGAGCAAAAGATGATGCTAGCAGAGGGTCAAGAGAAATGCTTGGTACTGTCATTTGAAATCATAATAGTTCCTTGGGCTTCAATTGGACTCAGGTCTTCCTATTCACCTTCTTCTCTTCCTTTCCCTTCTACCTTTCTTCATTACAAGTGCACCTGGTATCAGCACAATAACAGATTTTCTGTTATTCACCACTGGTCTTTTTAAGGAGTTAATTATTGCCTTAAATACCCCATGTTAACAAGGTTATCTCTTCTCCATAATCGTAATGACTATAATAACAGCTTTTATTTATGAAGTACTTAGCATATTATCCAGGCACCTTGTTGGGCATTTATATGCTTTTTTGCATTTTATGCTCATAACAATTCCTGGGGATTAGCTCATTAATTCAACTGCCTATATAGCATACAGCTCAGAAATGGCAGAGCCAAGATTTGAACCCAGGTAGTTGCACTGCAGACTCAGCATTTTTATTAACATGAGGCTACTCAACAGATTTTCCAACTGTTCGCTTATGTATATAGTGTGTCCTACCTGAGTTATGGGAAGACACTGTTAGTGGGACTTGAGACAGTTCCCATTTTAATTAACTTCCTGAGAGGACAAGGGGGAAAACGTCTATGACACTGTTTCTGATTCCAAAAAGTTTATGCTCTTTTGGAGATGTAGAAAGTTAAGAAGGGAGAGGCTAAAGTAAATATATAAACAAAGGGGAGGATATTACATATTATATATTTAATGTTTAATTTTCTTATTTGAAATTCAGCTGCAATGATACTGAAACTACTAATATAACAAGTGAAAAGTTTCAAGGTCAACTTTTGTGTGATTCATTTTATATTTTTATATTAATAAAAATTACCATAAGCTAAAATAAACTTTATTCTCCTTCTAGGTAAACCAGTAGGTAAAACAATATTGTGAACAATTTTTTTAGTTTCTATGGAAATATTAAGAGAATGAGTCCAAATCACACCTTTTAATGGATTTTGAACAAAGGTAACTGATCATGGATTCGGCACATGAGACCTGGATGGGAATGTTTGGGTAAAGAAACAAACTGGTGCTTCTTAATGTTTACAGAACACGAAAGAGTTCAAAAGCTAAATGCCTAGTTGTCTGTCTGAAAGTCACATGTGGTCAATACATGAAAGAACTAATCTCAGTTAAAAAAAGAATTCTCATTATGCTGCCTACCCTCTTTTCCTGGAGAACTTCACTTAAAAATAGAGCCACACTGATTTCAGTCATAATTACTTTCCTTGGCAAACCAATTGAATGGATGTGTTTAAGATGTTGTAGCTCTCCATTAAAACCCCTTTACTAGGTTTACTGTAGAACAGACAGAAAACACATTAACTGGAAATCTATTTTTTAATATTAAATAAGACATGTGCACTACTTAGTTAATACAAAGACCATCTCTGACTAGGTTAATGTTATCCTTTCTCTTGTGAGTTGCAAATTCAAATAAATGACCAAAATTGTAATGGGAAAGGAGATAGAAAAGAAACATTGACAATAGAACTTGTCATCACCCCTGTAAAAAAATAAATTCCCATAAAAAGTGAGATCTTCACTCAGTAGTTGGTTCCTTGATATTAAAGATAAAACCAAAATTGTGTTAGTACACACACACACACCCTTAAAAAGATTCTTACCAAGAACCTGCAGATTGAAGGCACTACTCATGATTCAATCACATGTTGAAGCTGATATCTATACTCCTAAGACAAGCTCTTCCTTAACTATATTAAAAGCAAAAAAAAAAAAAATCAATGATATATTCCATATATATATCATATATGGATATAGATACACACATACATACATATGTATACACACACACAAAAGTATATATGTAAAATATATAAAACTATATATAAATATATAAAAGTGTATATACAGAGGGTGCCAAAAAATGTATACACATTTTAAGAAAGGAAAAAACTGTATTAAAATTGTAATATTCAATATATACCAATAACAAAAGATTAATACAAGTCATGTGAATACATTTATACATTTTTGTGGCACCCCTGCTATATATACACACATATTATTTATACTCTGTTCCTAAAAACTTAATTAGCTCACATAAACCTATACTGAGTACTCAGGAAAATGGTACACAATTTAATTTTCCAACAGAACTGAATTCTTTACTAAAAAAATTATTTTGGGTTGTGATTTCAAATGAAAGTCTAATGATTCAAAAAATGGTATTCCCTATTTAACCTCTTCAGAATGAACTTCAGAAAAGTCTAAATTCATCTTGTCACTTCCAGGTTGAAATCACTGTCTACTGGGAATGTGCCTGTGGTCTCCAAACATTTTCATTCCTGACCACAGAATAACCCCAACCACTAAAAACAATTTTGATTATGTACTCCAAACGTGATTATTATTTATGTATAAAATATATAATCTATTCTTAAAATGAAATACATATATTACTAAACATGGGCAAAAGTGGAAATTTTAGAAATGAAGTGTAAAAGTAAAATAAACACTATTTTAAAATAATACCATAGTCACAGTGCTTACTATCTCAAAGTAGTATATATATTTAGGGTGAGGTTCTTCATCAAAGATATTTATATATATATTATATATATCTTTCTCATAGTCTTCTTGGAAATACCAATCTTTGTTGGTGGGATTTCTGCTATATCTGACTAAAATACCATTGATTTTTGCTCCAAGTGTAGTTAAGGAAGGGTTTGTTTTAGGAGTGTAAGTATCAGCTTCAACATGTAATTTCATCATGAGGAGCTTCAATGTATAGGTTCTTGGCAAAAGTTCCTTTTCAAGGCACTTACTTGATCATTTTATGAGTGCTAATTTGATTAAAACCAAAATCACAATCTGTAAATCTAGACACACGTGAACTGCAATACCTCAAATATGCCAAAAGTAAATAAACAAGTCAGGTCTCTATCGTCAATCCTTCCGTGTTGTGGAGTTTAGATTTCTCCTTCCTGAAACCTGTATTACACTTGCGATGTGACCATCTGGCCTAGAGAGTAACTTGGGTCAATCTATAATTAAACATCTGCATTTTTTATTTATTTTTATTTTAAACACTTGTGTTTTTAATTTAATTCTGTATTTTACATAATTGTATTTCCTTTAATTTTTTAAGATGAAAACACATTGAACTAATCATTATATTTTTTTCCCACATGCAATGGAGCAGCCTGAATATTTCTGAGGTGCAGACACGCCACTTTGAAGACCACTGCCATAGAAAATGAAACCCTAATCCTCAACCTGTCTTGAAAATTCCTTCACAGCCCAGCTCTGTCCTATTTTTTTCAGTATTTCCACATTTTTTTTCAGTCTTCCCACAAATAAATCTTTCATGGCAAGCAAGCTGGTTGTTATGGCAGGAAACTGAGACTGCAATATTCTCCAGTTGAAAATGTAGTTTATGCAGGTTAGCAACAGATGAATAGTAAGCCAGCAACTAGACTCACTATCCAAGGGCCTCAGTGAGCACAGCAAGTCAGGAACCTCAGCAGGACAGAAAGGAGAACATACAGATCACAGAAGCTCAGGGACCAAAGGTACAAAGGAAATCAAGCAGGCACGTGAGAACCCCAAGGCACAATGGCAAGGCTTCAGGAATGGTCAACAGGTCAAGGTATCAGGAATCAGGAGATCCACTTTAACTAGCACAGGGGTTGGTGAAAGGACAAGGGAACAGATGTGAGGCCCAAGCAACAAAGCAATGTGTACTGAAGCAATTTTCGGTTACGGCCAGGAAGTGTCTTACACATTTCCTACTGGATCCTTTCCCAGAACCTGACTAGTTTAACCCTGTGCACAGCATGAGGCAAAGACGTGTACTGGGAGAAAAGGTGGAATAAAGAGAAGGGATCCAGGAAATATCCTCCACAGCCTGCACGTCTACGAGGATGCTCCCGTCCTCCTGGAGTATCCTCTCTGATTTATCCTTAAAATGACACTCATATCTTACCTCTGCCCTTAGTCCTTCTTAGCCATCTCATCATTGTCACTGAATTCCTGTCATTTTATCCTCCGAGTATTTTAATCACAACGGTGTCCAGCCTCGCTTGTTTTCCCCTTGTTTCTTGTGTCAGCTTCCTCACCCTCGGGGAGTTATGAATTCATGTTACACTTTGATTTTTTAGTAGTCAATGCTTCTTAAATGTTTCTGAGAGTTCATTGAATGCTGTGATATCACTCTTTACACCCAGATAAATGTACAGAAGGGCATGTACACATATTTAGTATATAATAATATGAGATCAGGTACTTTACATGAGATAATTATAATAAAATTCTACCACTGAATTCAAAGAAAAGGGAAGAGGGAGACTTCTGTACCAAAAATACAATAAGTAAACATTTCTTCACTTTTGTGAAATATGAAGAGTCAAAAGGAAATATTGGACACTAGTCTTTAAAGAATCGATTACTCTCCATCCATGGATGGATTACTGAAACATTCATTTATTAATTTATTAATGAACCCCATAAACACCTACAATATCCCTGCTATCAAATACCTAGCAGACACTGGGGTAGGAACTAGATGAAGAGAGGGATACAGAGATGAATAAAGCATCATCTCAGCCTTAGAGAAAAACAGAATGTAAAATATTTCAGGGCCACCAAGCCTGGAAAGGCTACTCATCCAGTTGGCACTGGACATGAAGAATGAGTAGTATTCACCAGGCAAAGAAAAGGGGAAAGTTATAGGTGGCAGCAGAATCCACGGGGTAAAGATCTGAGATCAGTGGAGTATGGGTGTGGGGCAGGAGGGAGGTCTGAGAAAGAGAAGGGATGGAAAGTGAGACTGAACCATGGTTTGTTGTTGAAGCAGGTGAAGGAGTTTAGACTACATGTGGGAGGCACAGATGAGCCGTGGACAATTCTGCAGTGGTAAATTAGATTTTATCTATGTGGGTGGGCACAAAGTAGTATTTATTTATTTAAGTGATGATTTAATTGCAGAGTGTTATTAAGATTATATGTGAATCCAACCAAAGTGATACACACCATTTAGGCTTATTCTTTTGTTTCCCAAGTTAGCTATTTCTTTTTTAAAGCCAGATGATTTCCAAACTATCTTTGAGAACAATTCAAAACAGACACCATTAGGTTGAAAGAGCAGTGGCCATAGTGGCAACATTTAATGTATTAATAACGACATACATAAAAACCAATCTGCTGATTAATATAATTTAGACTATTTCCTATATTTTCTAGATGTATCTTAAATTTGAAAAAAATAAGCCCTTGCTGGACTATCATCTGGGACTCACAAACCACAGCAGAAATCACTTGCTGAGAGGTTTGGCAGGTTTACATGTGCATCTCCACATTATTTGAGAATACCCATTACTATTTTATTACTCCAGTTGTTCATGTCCCGGTGGATCATTAGCCTACCAATTCTGCCCTTTTTTTTATATATATTAAAAAATGGAAAACCAAAAAAGAAAACAAACCTTGATCCGCTTGCCTCTCAGTTTAGGGTACATTCTAATTTCTTTGCAAAGTATATCTCACAAATCATCCATAGTTCATAGTATGTTCCAAACAAAATAATGCTATTCCAAAATAACAGTGAAAGTTACTCAAGTAAAAGAAAATACTGCTATAATTTAAACTTGCAAAGAGTTAGTATAATTATCCCATCTGAAAGAGATAAACATTGCTCAATATTTTTTAAAAAAAATAAATTTTGGTATGTATTATAAAACAAACACAAGGAATTTATCTCCATCTGAAATCATGCACGATATTTAATTTAATGGAAATATTTTGGGGTAATGACTTTCAAATGAATGCAGGAAGAATGTTATTAAAAAGAACAAAGATTAGGAAATATACTGTAGCACATAATCCTGCAGTGGGAAGGGAACAGTCTCTTATGATCTAATAGGATTTTTCCATTCTTAACTTGGTTAATCTTAGACACAAAGCAAATAAATCATTCTTGGTTTCTACAAGTCCATGGAGATGCTCAAAGGAAATTAATTCCCTTTGCTAAACATGGTTCATGAAAACATATTATTATAGTTAAGTCAATGCAAATCCTAGATTTGCCACTAAAATGGAGTGGGGGTTTTTTTGTTTGTTTTTTTTGTTTGTTTGTTTTTTGTTTTTCATAAAATAAGGGATTTTGCCATCCCTTTCCAAATAGTTTCTAACACAGAACTGGCTTCCTAGTATTGGGAAATACGTGTTGCATGTGGCAGAATGGCAGACGTTTATGATGCTGGCATAGTGGAGCTCTTGGTAAATTCAGCATGGGAAAGAGACCAACCCTTGAAAATGGAAAGCAAAGTGCTTGCTGCTTTCTGAAAAACCTAGGTGTATCATCGCTTTACAATGTGATGGGAGCAGGATGAGGAAAGAGCCTGATTACTGGTAAAGTGATTACAATTCTTACCAAATACAGCTACTACACTGGAAGCAAAATGCTATCATCATTTAAAAAATATTTAGAACCGAACCGCACAATGAAAAGGCAGAGATTGCCCTCTAGGTGTTAAAAATCAAAGATAGAATGTATATATAACAAAACATGGAACTGAATTTGCAGAGCAAATATATAGATGGAAAATGAGGCATTAGTATTTCTCAGATAAAATGTAGGGCACTGCAGCAAGGAGGTAACATATGCAACTGGGTTGAGGACAGAATAGCTATGGAAACTCTTCCTCCCAACCGAATAAACTATGTGGAAATAGTCTGGCCTTTGGTCAATCAGTAGAGTTTGGTGACAGAGCAAGGATTTCAAAATCTGTTAGAAAGTTCACAAAACAGGTATAGTCTGTATGTTTCCAAAGGTAGGTGGTGACAGAAGTGATGAGAAGCAACTAAGTAATGGAGCATGGCTCAAGGCTGAATTCTCAAAGGAAGGAATAACTTGGATAACTGGTGTGTTGAAGGAAAAGAATCAGTAAAGATTGAATAGCAAACCAGGGGGCCTCCTGGACTCCTCTTTTTCCCTTACACACAACACCTAATGCAGCAGTAAATCCTATGGGCTTTACGTCTGAAATACAGTGCAGAGCTGAAACCTCTTCTGCCCAGTACTAATCCCATCATTCAAGCCATTACTACCTTTCACCTGGACTCCTGCAAAGCTTCTTAACTATCCTTCTAGTTTTCACCATTCTCCACCATCCACTATTCATCACAGTCTATCCTCCACCCCGCAGCCAAAACTTTATAATTACTTCTCATCACACTTAGAATAAAACACAAACTGTTTATCACAAGCGTGCAGACCTTACATTATTTGGACCCTACTTCTCTCTCTAGTCCCCCACCTCCTCCCCCTTCCTCCCCCTCAATTCTCTGCCTTGCTTTCTCCAATCTAGTCATATTGGACTTCCTGCTGGTTCACAAAGCAAAATCCCTGTCAACTGCTATTTCATGCAACATTAAAACCTGGCCACGTATAGACACTGTTTAACCACGTGTCCTTTCTTAGTTAGGGGAATTTGCTGCTGCTCTGAATTACAGAAATTTACATTTGGGAATAACAACAGTGACTTATCTGAAAACACAACAAACAAAGCAGTGCGATATAGGCATTTTCAAGTTCATCTTTCAGAACAATAAAGCATTTGCTGCTCTACAGAAAGACACACATAAATGGCCAATGGCTGTGGGTGAATACGTTCCTTCTGAAGCATGAAATATGTTCACCAACACCGCATGCATGGGGAACAAACGGGAGAGAAATGGTAAGAAATGAGAAACGGAGAGAGATGTGTTATAAGTGCCCAACAGTGCCCAACATGCCATGTGGAGCAGGGATGAGTGGAAGAGAAAGGGCTCTAGTTTGAATCCCCAAGTGTGAGCAACAAATACCCAGGGTCATCAGGCATCCTACTGACACAGAGTGTCACATACACTTTATCACCATGCCCAGGGGTTGTGGATGAGTAAGATTGCCAGCACCTCTGCATCCTTTTCGAGCATGTGTATCACAGAATGCACTTTCCCATAGAAACCAGGCTATGATATGGTAAGGCTTCTTGAATAGACCACAGAATCCTATCTACTCCACAATACTGCTGGGATCATGTGTATTTTTAGTAAGGAAGAGACTGATATCAATTGAATACCAGCGAAATACCAAAGTGTCGACTTCTATACTTCATCTCATTGAAAAATCTATTTATATTCTTTATATATATTTACTTATATATCACAGCCATACTATGTATGGGTTAAATTATCTTTTGAGAGCAAAGGAGTCTAAATACTAATTAAAAATGTATTTGCATCCTAAACACCAGAGTATGACTGACATGCTAAAATGCATAGCAATCATTAATCAGAGATTAATGATTGTGTAAGTAGTCTGAACAAAAGTCAAATGGGTTCATGCTTATTCCCAAGGGGAGGGCTCGTGGGTGCAAAGGTTTGGAGCAATGGAGGTGGGGCTGGTGATATCATACCACACAAAAAGGGCAGCTAAATTTCCCAACTTTGGTCCAGATGAATACTTGATTGTATTCACGTCTTACTTCCATTGGCCCGAAGCTAGCCAGGTTCTGTGAAAAACACAACTCTCTGACTCAGGACTAGGAGGAATCCAACTGCCTGCTTCACATTTATGAATACTCACAAATGAACCTGTTACAAGGACTTAGAGATGTGTCTTTGCCCTATTTAAACCACTATGAAATCAACTGATAACTGTGTTTTTTACTTGGGACCAGTAGCCAGAGATAATCCTGACTAAAAGCCACTGGAGTCCCTGACTCGGAAAAAGTATATGTAATGTCCTAGTCACAAGGTGATGGGACTTTGCAAACCTGAGATTATATTACATCTACTCAGGAAAAAGGTAGTAACATTTTTAAAAATGGGGGGGGATGACTTGTTGAGAGAGAAATTAACACTGCATATTGCAATAAAATTTTACAAGATAAAAAAATGGTACTGGAGGGGAGGGCAACTTGAAAGCAAATATGCCAAAAAATTAAGTTATTTATTCTGAGTGGTGTTAATAGGAAAGACTATTATATTGTTTTTTGTAATTTTTTTTGGATGTTTTAACTCTTTTTTAAAAAGTGCTGCTTGGTGGAAATCTATGCCTTTGTCTCTTTGGTTCAACCATGCTTCTCCTTTTAAAACAAGGATCACACACTCAGATGCCTTAACACGAGCACACAGCTGCTGCAAAGAAATGCAGGTAGTGGTGTTGCCAAATTTCAGATTTTTTCGACACCGGCAATCTGAATTTTTGTTGAAATTTCCTGATTTTTAACTCTTGGCAAGTAATTATTATTTTTTAACAACAACTCTGTGAGGGGACAAACAAAACTTAAGGAATTTTGAAGAGCGATTTTGCCCATAAAGCATAGGGTGCATATTTATTTGTTTTGTATGTAAACCCATACTCAATATTAAAGTCTGATAAGCACAGCTCTAGGTCAAAGGAAAGAATAATAGTAGTTTGTATACAGATTTCTGGGCACCCAAGAAATGCCTTTGAGAGAACTATTAAGTCCCTCTCTAAATGGAGACATCCCTATCTCATGCTTTTAAAGTATTACTTTCTGCTAGTAAAATTTATTCCATCCTGTTTATCATTAAGTCTCTATTACATGTTAACAGATTAAACGAGGTTAGTGCAGTGACATCTAAAATGGGAGCTAAGTGGTATAACTTTAATAAAATAGTAAACGGACGATGTGTCTCTTTCATTTGTGTGTGTGTGTGTGTGTCTTTCTTATACTGTGTAAACAACATAAAATTTGTGGTGAGAGAAAGTGCAAGGAGTAGGTGAGTCAAAGAAAGGCAACCAGAGGAATCAATCAGAACAAATTCATACTAAGACTATTCTGTCCTAAAGAACTGGTGGGCATCACCCCCGGCGGCCAAAGGACAAGGTTGATGAGGCCCATTCGGTGATATGGGAATGTGCGCTGGCCAAAACCCCATCAGGCTAAGATGGAAGAAGCTCACTCTTGATACCACACTGTCCAGGTGAGGTAGAACAGAGCGGGAAAGGAGAGAACAGGAGTGGGAAGAAAGGAGAGTGCGAGTCTGGATGGTACAGCAGGTTGGCACATCTGGCCAGGAGAAACCTACACGTCCGAAGAAAGATGAAAAACAAAAGGCATTTGGTGTAAAGAAAGAGAGTGAAATGAGGCAGAGAGGGGAAAGTCCAATTCATATTAGATAAGTGTTAGATCAAAACCTGCGAAGAACAGTGGCCTGAAGTCAGACCCTGGGAAACAAACAGGAATGTGGGCTCTGGTACAGGAAGAGGCAGGCTAAAAACAGGTTTCCAGATTCAGCCAAGTTTTTCCAATGCTGTTGCTTTTGGCCAGGTAGGGGATGTTTACCTATTAAGGGCCAGATAGGGTAGAGAACATAGCTCCAGAAAGGTATGTGGAGCGATGTTTCCTATGTAGACCGGAGGCCAGAAGTGGCCCAGAGGTCTAGGACTGACCTGTAGATGAATAAAGCCATGCTTCGTCTGCCGATGACTTTGCTATCTGATATATTTCTGCTAAAACCCAGCATCAAAAGTTCAACTGTTTCATTTACTTTGCAAATAGGGTATGATCAGGAAAACTAAAGAAAGAGCTAAAAAAAGTTTTGAGGAAGCTAAGTAATTATTTTATAAGTCACATGGGGCCATTGGACTTTATGTTTATATAAAACCAAACCAAACAAACAAACAAACAAAAAAAAACAGGCAGCAGCACAGTCCATTTTAATCTTTAACCACAGCTGATTTCCAACAGCGAGTGGCACCATCCCCAGTTCCTTTGGTTCAGTTACTTTCAATCAGTTATCAGCATTTAAACCTACTCAAGCATGCCCGAAAATCAGACACATTGAAAATGTTGACCTACATTAAGTTGTAAAACTTTTTATTCAAAAGGAAAGTATTTCAGTTAAACAAATCCCTGTGACAACATGTGCTATGAAAGTGAGACTACAGTAAGGACGAAGACTGATTTAAGGGAATTAAATCTTGGAACTTGAACTTGTCCACTTATCAAGGTTTAAAAACTAATTTCTATGACCAATTTGAAATGGAGGAGCACAATTAAAATGTCAACCACTCAAGGCAATGAAATGACCACTGAACATCCAAAAAGGTGACTGAATTGATGGGTCCTCTACTTTTTGGCCCAAGCATAGTGATTTAAGTAATCAGAGACTCTAATGTTCTGATTCTGGACAGAAAGTGTTATCCATTATTTTGTCTTTGTCCGCAAAGGATCTTTAGCACCAAATAGTCAACCACAACAGAAGGAAATCAACCTAAAATTCACATTACACTTTGTAGTATTGCTAGGGATTCTTGATTTAAATGTACCTAAGGAAGATTAAACCTGAAAACACTTGGCAAAGGTAATAATTCCACACACTTAGACAAATGAAGGGAGATTTATAGGGTACATGTCAAGATATTTTGTTCACCCTAAATGCTCTATCTTACTTTTAAGAGCCTGCTGGGCCTGGAAGGTACTGGATAAAGGAAAGGCAATACAGTGTAGGAACGTCCTGTTCATGTCAGCAAGGGGTGGGTGGTTAGGGCAGGACATGCTCTGACCTTATCTGTCCACCGTCGTTATGAGCTTTGGTAAGTCATGGGGCGTCACTGAAGGCATGCTTCCCTCTCCTACACAATCATGCTGTGCACCTACACATGCTCTAAAGGAAAGGCAAAATGGAAGACGTTTCTTAGCTTCTCACTAAGCAAACACAAGCCAAAGTAGGCCTCAGGGGCAAAATAACAGCACTCAGAAAAGAAAGATCTGAATGTTCTGATGAATAAAGCCAGTAAACGTTGAGGATATAAGTTCTCATCACCTGGGATGCCCTTAAAAAAAAAAAAAAAGTAAAATGAATGTGCTTCTCTCTCCACACTTCTTTTTATTTCTGATTGCTAATTGCATGTAGATAAAAACTTACTTTCCAGTCGATTTAGTCCTGCTATATTAAAGTAGCAGAATTCAAAATTTCTAACTACCTTTTGGGGGCACAAAACAAGGAAAATTTAGCTATTAATAATAACTAATAGATATTAAGTGATGTTTTGCTAGACACCGTACTTCATGGACTCTTCATATAACAAAGTTAATTCTAAAATATGTGTGCACTATATATGCACATATGTATATCCACACTTTACTATTCCAAATACTACATTATTCAAATTTTATAGCTGATGAAACAGGAACAAAATTAACAAGTTGGCAGGTAAGGGATAAAATCCAGATCTCCTAAATTCCATATTAATATTGACAACTCATATTTATATCCTGCCTTTCTTTCAACAGGTTAATTTTTATTTGTCTGGACTAAATTAATTTATAAAATTAAAATTTAATTTATATTATAAATTTTTATATTTATATAAAATATATATTAAATGTGCCAAACTTTGTACTAGCTCAGTGACAGTCTGGACTCAATTCTATTTCTCCAAGGTGAGACATTTTCCTCTTTAAAATACATGTACAAACAATAAAGCAGTAAGGAGTCTTAATGAGAAGCAGCTATTTCAGAAGCAATTACGTATGAGAAAAACCACTCCTTAAAATGAGGACTCAAATTTCCTAACCTCTTCATAGATTAAGGTCAGTGCTTTCTGGGATTTCACAGTTGACATCTTGTCTTGGTCGGCTTGACAAGATCCTGACACAAGGAGTGCAACTTGTAGCCCTGGCGGCCTCTCCTTGTGCATTTCATTCTGCTTTGTGCTGGTACAGTAACACGGAGCGTGTGAGACGGTTCTTTTTTTTCCCCCCATAGTTCTTTTCTTGAGAAATCACAGTGCTTACTTTTTCACTCACATGAGATATTTACTTTATTATGTTAGTTTCACTTCTAATACATGTGTAGTGAAACCATAAGAATAAAGCATTGCAGTCTGGGACCAACCCCATTGGACGGATGTCAATTGTTGGATACACTAGCTACATACAATGTTACAAACTGTTTTCTACTCAATTCTTAACAATCAACCCCAATGCGACTCCATTCGTATACTAGTTTTTTTAAAAGTATATGGTCCAACTGTCTATATTTTCAACTGCAGTAAAGTTGACTTAGCTTGACGATTTACTACTAGTCAACCATCTGAGAGGCTGGGGTTCAAGAATCTCCATGCACCCCTACAGGCATTCCTAAGCCTAGACAGATCAGAGCCATCTCATTCTAACGAATGTGACAAATCTATAGACAACACAACTTTCAGTTTAACCCTGTGTACAAAATGTGTAGATAAATGCAGTTTTCAATTAAAGCCAAGTCGTGGACACTGCTGCTCCTGACTGCTTGCTGACAAAGGTCCTATATAGTCTGGACTGCAAGCACATGTTACAGTACATCTCCCAAATTGGAGACATCAACAAATGAAAAGTTATTTCAACTCTCAATAGCCAAAATAATGACATTTTCATCAGCTAGGTCCTCTGAAATTGCTGAAAAGGGAGCAGAAAGCCTATGTATTTACTAAACTGAGAAAAAGAGGAAATGTTTTAACGACATGCTCTACCAAGGCCCTGCCTATCTCTTGATCACATTTTCTAAGACTACCCCACCTTGTTCACTAAGTTCTGGCTACATTGTCCTTTCTGTTGTGCAAGCATGCCAAGCCTGGTCAGGCCTCTGGGCCTTTGCACTTGTTTTCTCCACCTAGAATATGTTCCGGCCCCTGATCTTTACATTTCTTCTCAGTTTATAGGTCAACTCCAAAGTAATGCCTTCTCTGACCCCACATCCCTCCAACTGATTTTCATGGTAACAGCTGGTTACCATCCAAAGTGTGTTTATTTACCCCTTAGTATTTTTCAGATGCTAAGGTATTTATGCCCAGAGTGTAGAGACCTTGCCCTTTTTTGCTCATCACAGTGAACATGGTTGTCTGGACCTTATTAAAAACTTAATAAACCCTGATTACTATAATAATTAAAACTGATCTAATAAAAGCATTTTGATTTAAGGACCAAATTTAGGAAACAAACATTGTTCCTCAATACGGACATTCACCATTTAATCAAAATTTATCTTGAAGAAATTCAAGGTAAAAGAATGAATTAGGCTACACATTTATACTTAGGAATAGATACTCAGTGCCCTGTGCTCTGCCATGGGTGCATCTATGCCAGTTACACTCAAGGAATCTACTGGAGTTTGGGGAGCCAACATGCCTTGAAGAGTCAGTGACTTGCTGTGCTCTTAACAAAGTCACCAAATATTGGTGAAATAAAGAATTATTTTGGGAATGGAATAATAAAAACTTACCAGTCTGCTCAGTTTTGTTTTCTAGCTGAAAAATACAGTCTCCCCCGACCCTTACCTCCAAACAGGTGAGTCTTCAACTCACTAAGCAAAGGCAATCTATTGCACCTATTTATTTTATATGCTGCTTTGTTTTGGGGTGTCGTTAAAATTACATCAATTGTGCACATATTCCTGATGTTGTATACCGTGATCAGTAAGAGCAGATGATGGGGAGGTGAGAAAGAGGAACGAGAAGGATGATGCAATTGAATCTGGGAGTTTGAAGAAGGTCTGAGAAGGATGAAAACCTCTGCCAAAACTTAAGCCTTGATGATTCTTCCTTGGGAACAGTATGTGCTACAAGGTGGGACAAAATGATTTTCCTTCCAGATTCTTTGATGGTGTACTCAATTTAGCTTTCATTGTTTGCATTTGGGGGTTTATTTTGAGTCACATACTCTATTACTGTTACTATCTGAGAACATCTATTAATATTTTGAGTCTTTATTAGAGTTTAGCTATAAGCTATAATTTAGCTTTAGATGATCTTTTAAAAATATGCTGAATTTCTAAGTGGGGTTTATTTTTACATTCAAATCCTTCTCTTTATACCAAATTTCAGAACAACATTAACAATTTTTAAAAAGTATCTACACCTAAAATATTGGAAATGCACTGAAAAGTGTGAGCAATACAATAACAATCTTCAAAGAGCTTTCTGCTACAGTAGTGCTTGGGAAAAATACATATTGAATTAACCAATCTTTCTTAATTTAATATTTATTATTAATCCTTATGAGTAAAACTATAAATACTAGATTTAGATTCTTTTATAAAATGTTGACATTTTAACCAATACAGATGGTTCTTTTGTTCTGAAAATCTCATAAGAACTTAAATATATACTAAAAAGAAAGCACAGAGGGATGAAATCTAACAGAATTAACAAAAAGTTCTTGAAATCTAGAGGACATTTAAA
This sequence comes from Hipposideros armiger, assembly GCF_001890085.2. Classification (NCBI taxonomy): domain Eukaryota; kingdom Metazoa; phylum Chordata; class Mammalia; order Chiroptera; family Hipposideridae; genus Hipposideros; species Hipposideros armiger. The sequence goes on from NW_017731407.1 coordinate 582,148, forward strand.
GGAAATGCAACATTGTTTTTTTTAACTGCTTTTTTTAAAGCACATAAATTAATACGTGCTTTTAAAAATTATTATTCAATGAGTCGTATAACTGTTATAAAATCAGCACCATAAATTAAACGCAAATGGATACTGCTAAGTGAATTTTATGGGCTGATTATACAAGTCTTCAAACTTGTTGAATAGTTTGATATTAAAAAGCCCAAACATGCTGCAGGAGTCAGCCTTCATGTTGTCCCCAATGAGACCCACCTGCTAGTACAATTCTGTGTAGTCCCTTCTCACAGTGAACCAAGGCTGTTCTGTGGGACCAGTATAATATGAGAGAAGACACTGTATGTGACTTCTAAGACAATCCAGCTTTCATCTCAATCATACTCATTTTCACTCTTGTAACATTCACTTTGTGGGAAGCCCAACAGTATATTGAACAATACTATAAAAAGGCCAAAGCATGAGGATCGATGCCTTCTGACAGTAGAGCCAGTGAGAAGCTAGGGCCTTTGGCGAATGATCACATGAGTAAGCCATCTTGGGAATAATTCTAGTTTAAGTCAAGCACTCAGATAACTACAGCCCTCGCTAACGTGACTGCGACCTGATGAGATATCCTGGGCCAAAACTACCCAGCTAAGCTGCTCCTGGGTTCCGGACCCTCAGAAATTGAAGTTTGTTGTTTTAGCTGATAAGTTTTGGTATCATTTGTTATGCAGCAATAGATAACTAATATGCACATCCTCTTTTAACCCACCTGCCTCTCTTACCCTATCTTGGACAGAGCCAAATTCAATCAGATAAACTTTTATTGAAGGTTACAGTTAGCAGTAGGCTGTGATTTGGATGCTCCTCAAAGACTGAAGGAGTATATAACAATTATATAGACTTAGTATCTTCTTTATAACCTGGGTTTGGACTTATCTGTGCAAAAATAAGAAATATAGTTAGTAAGCAAAAAAATACATGTAAAAGTCTAGATGCAAACCCATCTTTTGTGATAGAAAACAGTGGTTGACTGGAAATCGGGAAGTGGAAGATCAAGAAATCCTAAGAGTTAGGAGGAAATTAGGAGAGGTGATGGGTATGTTTTCACTATCTTGATTGTGCTGATGACTTTTATGTGTATATGTATAAATGTATAAATGTACTCATATATATGTCAAACTTATCAAATTTTACATTTTAAATGTTTATACTTTGCTTTCAATTAAACTTCAATAAAACTGTTTTTAAATATCTGATTACTACATCCACATTTACCTAATTTTCAAATTGCCTTGATTTTCAAGTTGCCAGGTCTAAAAGATAATTAGATTTTGCTACTTTGGGGTCTTGGAAATAAAGAGACCAATATTTTTATTACACAGTTTTCTATCCCTGTATCACTGAAACAGTTTCATAAGCTATTATTACCTATGTTGGAATATCTGAATCAGAGTACTAAAACAATCAAATAGAAAATCTCAAAATAATACAAATTTATTAAATGAAACATTGAAAAATATGAAGGAAAGGTGATTTCATATTCACAGGCAATCTTTTAATATTGAGAAAAGTTGTACGGTACTTCAAAGCAAAGTAATTGGAAAAACCTAATTTTTTTATTTTAATAATAAGTTTTTAAATCCACAAAAGATTGCAGGACACTTTCCCCCAGAATGCAGAGTTCTAATCAACTTTTTTTTTTTTATTGTTAGTTTCAGGTGTACAGAACAATGCAATAGTCCTTTTCACCCTTCGTACAGAAACAACCCTCCCCCATCTACTGCCCTCCTACCCCCGATATCATGCTTATCTATTACAATTCCATTGACTCCATTCCCACACTCTACTCCACATCCTGTGACTATATGTATTTATAATTATAGTTGACATACAATATTATTCAACATTAGCTTCAGAAATACAGTGCGGTGGTCAGGCCTCTACACCAACTATGAAGTGGTCTCCCTAACAAGACATGAATGCATAACTTTTCAATATAGATAGGAAAACTACCTAGATGATATAATCACATATGTAATTCTCCCAGGTTAAAATCAGTTTCTATTTTAATTAACTAATTATTATAAATATATTACTACTTATCCTTAATAAATGCCATACACACACACACATACACACACACACACACACACACACATACACACACACACACACACACATACATAGATAAATAATATAGCAGATGGGTTAATGTTATTTGCTTCCTTACATTGGCAATAACATTTAGCCTATTTTACTGATATAAAACAGAAATATTCTAAAATTAAGAAGGAAGTACTTTTCTACCATATCCAAGTATAATTTTTACTGATATAAGCAATTTTGGTAATACATTCAGTAAAACATTTAAAATACAATGTTCTATAGGATAACTTTATTATTTTATCACACCATAATCATCCTCTATTGAGAGGAAGCTGGAGAATTTTCCCTTGTTTGCTCCTATTGCTCTCCAAATATATTTTTGATATTTTAAAAATAAATTGAATGTTATTATTTTAATTTTCCTATTTATACTTTTATAATGAAGAATGTAATTGGTTTTCTTATAGTAACATGTACATACTAATTTTCTCAATCAAAGATACTTAGAATATTGCTATGACTTATTTATCATTGATCTATAAGTACGTGATTTTATATTAAGCTATTTTAAGTTTGTATCTTTCAGTTTGTGTTATATGACAGGGCATGACTTACCACTGTACACATATCTGTTGCTAACTACTCTGGAATTGCTAAGAAAAACAATGCAAAAAAAAAGGGGGGGAAAGGTACAAAAGTATGTCCAATCCAAAAGTCATCTGAATCCCAAACATGACTACCTGGCTTGATAAGAAAACCTGAATTAATTTATTTTTTTTAATTATGAAATGCTGAATATACTATGAAAATGACAAATATGTAAAATATAAACAGCTACTCATCACCCAGCTATAACAAATGAAACATTTCCAAATTTTCTTCAAATTTTTGTTGTTTAAATAAATAAAATATTATAGATACAGCTAAGCCCTATTCTCCTAATCCACGTCTGTCCCTCCTCCTATAGGTAAAAAGTGAGTTTCCTTACATTTTAATTTCATATGCTTGCACCCAGTGCTATATATTTTGTTTTGAGCAAAAAATAGTAATGGCAAGTCCATTAAAAAGGCCAATTAGAAAAGATTTTCAACTTCACTCTTTATCAGGAAATGCCAATCACAATAACATCGAGATACTCTGTCACCCATCAAAGTGCGGAAAAAAAAATTAAATGTCTGATAACACAAAATGTTGGTGAAGATGAGGGTAAACATGGACTTCCACACCACAGACAGAAGTGCAAGTTGGTATAATGTCTTTAAAGAATAATTTAACAACTTTTTAGTAAAACCTAAGTGAGTCCTATGCTATGGCCCAGAAATTACCCTTCTAGGTTTTTGCCCACGAGAAAGTATCACACACAGACCTTACGAGGCATGTAAAAACCTGTGTAATAAATGTAATAGCTAACACTTGTACAGAGCCTCTTATGTGCCAAGCACTGTTCTAATTCCCTCCTATATTTTTACGTCATCCTCATAACGTGCCTACTTAATACACATACTGCATTCTACAGAGGAGTAAACTGAGGCACAGGGGTTTATGACTTGCCAAAGTCACAGAACTAGTAGTGGTGGAACCACAAACCCAAGCAATCCAGTTCCGGAGTCTGTTAACCACTATGCTGTACTAGTCACTGAAACACTGTATGGAAGAACAAAAGGGCGGAAGTCATCCAGGAGTACATCAAGAGAGGAAGAAACAAGCACGCAAAAGTACAGAATGGGATAGCTGATAAGAGATGTACGCCAAACCTGCACACAGCAGCTCGTATACATTTCAAAAACTTAACATGAAGTGAAAAGGCAAGATGTAAAATGATTTGTACTATATGATACCTAAAGCTACTTTTATGGTTTATTTCCAGCAGGTAACATAGCTAAAGCAATCTTAGGCTATAATAAACATACAGAATTAGGAGTGGCTAAGGACTAATAAAACCTAGAAAAATGTGTTAGTTCTGGGAACCACAAGACTGACCAATCAGACTGGATTTTGAAGTGAGCAGCTAGAGTGGTAAAGGATTTTGTAGCTGCTTGTGGAATGTGCATGCAAAATCTCTCAAACAAAGGAACAGATCTGCTTATGTGCAAGAAAGAAAAATGTTATCTTCACCGTCATCCCTTTCTCTCTTTCTTCATTGACCTCTTATCAAATGTGTGGGTACACACTTATAATAGGATTTCTCTTTTTGACTTACGACAACTATGTTCCTACCAAACATTAACAAATAATGTAACAACTTCACTTAACTTTCTGTACTAGAAATGATGTTCTGAAATACATGGAAGTGTTTTAAATTCCAAATTGCATACAAAAAAATATTTAAACTATATAATAGTAAAAAAAAATTGGTACTTTTATATGATCAAAATGGTGAACAAATGGTGAAAAAATAAAATGGAATAGCTTTTATACTGTATAGTTAGTAGATAGGTCTACCAAGCAATTTCCCTCCTACTGAAGTTGATTATCAATAAAAAAGTACTCTCTTCAAGAATATATACTTAAGGGAAGATTCTAGCACTGAAAACAATGATCTGCACAAAGGCGTAATATTGAGCTCTTCTTCCTCACTCCCCAAATGAGCCTTCTCTGTGTAATAAATTAGGGAGGCTTGTAAAGAACATAATGGTGATGCCAAATTCATCTAGACCATTAGCTTCCACAGATCAGAATAACTCTTTATGGAAAAGCATTTTATATATGTGTATCACACACACACACACACACACATATAAATTTCTGATGAGAAAAAAACAATCTGATAAAGACAAATCTTTGAAAGATTAAGAAGTTTAAGTGAGCACTGACACACATGGCTAAAATGTTAGTTTTCATGGAAACTTAACTGACAAGTGGGGGTAAATGTTAATTACTCTTAATCTTGGTTGTTAAAAAAAAATGCTTTAGGTTTGGGTGGGGCAACACCTTTTGAAAAACTTGTTGGCACTCCAGTGTAGACTTTGCTGTGATTTCTTTCCAACAATGGACACACCTTGTTCAAAAGACAAATGACTCATAAGAGGCCACAATCCAAGATGTGATATTCAGCATTTAACTTGCTAATGATACACAAGATGTAACCACAGCTTCTACTATGAGAAAAATAGTAGACGGTGGCTTGAAAACTGTGGCTTCTCGATTTCACTAGAATATGTTGTGCAAGAATAGTAAAAATACAGTTTAAAGTGTCAGATAAGGTAATGAGGAGAAAGGCCACAGGGGGATTGTGAAAGTTTGCCAACATGAGTAAATGTTACTCAATATTTGTACCACTTAACAAAAATAAGCCAGGCATAGAAGGTGAAAATGTCTAGATAAGGAAGGAGAAAACAAAGGCAACCATGGAAGAGTTGACTAAGCAGATATATTTTACAATGATTAAAAACACTAAGTGATTAGTAAATCCATGCTTATATGGCCAATTAATCTATGACAAACAGCAAGAACATACAATGGGGAAAAAAGTCTTTCAATAAATGGTGCTGGGAAAACTAGACAGATACATACAAAAAAAAAGAAAAGAAAAGAAACTGGACCATTTTCTTACACCATATACAAAAATAAACGCAAAATGGATTAAAGACTTACATGTAAGATCTGAAACTATAAACCTCCTGGAAAAAAATATAGGCTTTAAACTCTTTGAGATGGATCTTAACAATATTTTTTTGGATATATCTCCTTGGGAAAAGGCAACGGAAGCAAAAATAAACAAATAGGACAACATTAAACTAGAAATAGTTTACACAATGAAAGAAACCATCAACAAAACAAAAAGGAAACCTACTGATTGGGCGAAGATATTTGCAAATGACACAAAATATATAAAGAACTCATATAACTCAACATCAAATAATAATAATAAAAACAATCCAATTAAAAAACGGGCAGAGGACCTGAATAGACATTTCTCCAAAGAGGATATACAGATGGCCAATAGACATATGAAAAGATGCTGCACATCATTAACCATCAGGGAAATGCAAATCAAAACCACAGTGAGATAATACTTCACAACTGTTAGAATGGCTATTATCAAAAAAAAAAAAACAAAAAAAACCAAATAACAAGTGTTGTCAAGCATGTGGAAAAAAGAGGAGACTTGTGCACTGTCGGTGGGATGGTAAATTAGTGCAGCTACTATGGAAAACAGTATGGATATTCCTCAAAAAATTAAAAGTAGAACTATCATATGGCCCAGCGATTCCACTTGTGGGTATTTATTGGAAGAAAACAGAAATAATAACTTGAAAATTTACATGCACCCCTATGTTCAATGTAGCAATGTTTACAATAGCCAAGATATGGAAGCAACCCAGGTGTCCATCAATAAATGAATGGATAAAGAAGATGTGGTACATACGTATAATGGAATATTACTCAGCCATTAAAAAAGAATGACATCTTACCATTTGCAATGACACAGATGGTCATAGAGAATATTATACTAAATGAAATAAATTAGACAGAGAAAGACAAATACCATATGATTGCATTTACATGTGGAATCTTAAAAACTATACAAACATAAACAAAACAAACTCATAGGTACAGATACTAATTGTTGGTAGTCAGGTGGTAGGGGGAAATGGGGATTAAGAAGTACAACTTTCCAATTATAAAATAAGTCATGGGGATGTAGTACACAGCATAGGGAATAAAGTCAATAACATCATAGTAACTATGTATAGTGACAGACGGTTACTAAACTTATTGTGGCGATCACTTTGGAAGGTATATAAATGTTGAATCACTGTTGTAAATCTGAAACTAATATAATAATGACACAGATCAATTATAAATAAATTTTTAAAAAACATGTAATTGACATATGATATCCAACAGCAAATACCTTATTTATTATCAACAAGAAAAAGGCCATCTGGAGTAATTTCTTTGTCCAAAGTCTATAAGCATATTTATGATTGTTTTAATACCAGAGTGCTAAAAAAATGTATACAAATGACTTGTATTCAACTTTTGTTATTGGTATGTATGGAGTATTACAATTTTAATAGTTTTTTTTTTCCTTTCTTAAAATGTGTATACAGGGCCGGCCGAGTGGTGCGATGGTTAAGAACTGGCTTGGGATGCCAGAGGGCCCCGGTTCGGATCCCACATATGAGGGCCAGTGACACTGCCCTCCACAGCTAAGATGCTGAACGACAGCTCAACCTGGAGCTGGGCTGCCATGAGTCGCCGGCGACGGCTAGGCTGCACTCTCTGTGGCAGTGGGTTGCCATGGGCTACCGTATGTAGCCAGCAGCCAGCGTGAGCGGCCAGCAGCCGCAGTGAGCGGCCGTCCAGAAGCCGGTGACTGATGTGCCTCGCCAGAGAAGAGCGCAATGATGGTGCCAACTTGGGCCAGTGAAGCAACATCCTCCACAACTAGATTGAAGAACAAAACGACAGCAACTTGTCTGTTCCCCTTCCCCCAATTCCCCAGCACTGTTCCCATCCCCCCAATTCCCCAATAAAAATCTTTAAAAAAAAAAATGTGTATACATTTTTTTGGCATCCTCTGTATATCATTCCAATTGTTGTCAATAATTTTAAATACTTTCACTAGCCACACGAAGTTGGTATTAAATATTTGATTTAGTTATTAATTCTTTCAATACAATTTTATGAATTTTTGATGTTATATCCTAATGATGGAAATGTAAGAAACACTACTTTTTTCCCTCTTATGAGCTCACAGTATAGTAATGGGGCAGATATTTCTGTTTAACAATGAAATTACGCTATCACAGAAGCGGATGATGATTAGTTTTTTCTTGCAGTTCATTCCTTTAAATGCTACCCAATTCCACTAGTGAAAATAAAAGTGATGCAACAGATCTCATGTATTTTACATTTTGATGATGTAATGATCTCTTCATGTATAATAATTTTATCAGAACCCCAAGAAGACAATACTCAATATGAGGCAAAAAAATCAAGAGTTAAACAACACTTTTTAGTTGTTTTTGTTTTTATAACCTCCCTCAAGTCAGAGTTGGTAGGCAAATGAGCATTTATCTAAGGTCAACACTTTATCTCAGTTCATTTTTCCTTTCCTCAATAATACTTGGCATGTTGTGGTTATATATTTATTTTTATTTCCCTCATGAGACTCTATACTCCATGAGGGCATGAGCTGTGGCTGTTTTTCTCATTAATGTATACGCATTAGCTAGAACAATATTTGGTTAATAATAAGCACACTCAATGCACATCAAATGAATTAAGTAAGGTTTAGGCTTTGTCTTTAATGTAGGGACAAGAAATGTTAGATGGGGAAGAGAATTTAGGTGAGGTTTTTAAGAAATAATTGATTTCATATTGAAAGTGGAAACCTGCAAACTAAAACTTAAAATGGAGTTGTAATAATTCAACTTTATCTTGTCCTTTAGCTATCATGGTTTATAAGTAAACATCTAACAACATTAACTTCCTTTATTTGTATAATTCACAGTAAGATTCTTACTCCACAATTTCTTAAATTTCAGCAAGCCACCATTTAAAAAGACTGTCAAGAGGTTATAAACTGCTTTCAAAAGATAATTTCATGTTATGTGAGAAAGAAATCTTCAACAACAAATATATCTATGAATTTGCCTTGTGAAAAATCTACACCGATGCAAAGATTTTCTTTACCAAATATAAAGTCGGAAGCAGAACTTAAATTAAGGGTTGCAAATCACAGAACAACAGGTACAAGAAAATTAACATAAATGTGTGGAGGGACCAGATATAAAACAACATGGGGCGGGAAGGTCCATGGAAAACATCAAATTCAGTTTTTGGAAAACACTGTGAGACCACACATACCACAACTGTGGGCCAACCTCAGCCCCCAGGACCTCAGCGCCCCTGCACTAAACTCCCCATGCCACTGAAGAACAGAAATGAGAGGGCACTACATGGCTCTGATTGCCAAGAAAATAAAAAGCCATATCAAGTCGGGTTTTCAACTCTCCTGGATTCCCTAGGACTGAAAGGTTTACCGGGATGCAGAACTTTCAGAGCTAAGACTAGGACAGTCCTGGGCAAACGGAGAGAACTCTTCACTCTGAATCAATGGTTGCTCTGTGCTTTGGAGCTGGGGGAACAAAACATGACAATGGGAGGTCCAGTTCTCACAAAAGGTTGAAATGGGTAGCTTGGTTTGACAAAAGCTGTTGGGCAGCACATAAGGAAAAAGACGGAGTCATCACTAAGATAGTCTCCAAACAGTAGTTACAGTGATAAGGCAATCAACTATCATTGGCACTTGGTATATGTCACTGACATTATCTTTTCAATAACTCACACAAAAATAACACTTTGAAAATGTACTAGCAGCTCTTGAAGAAACGATATGAAACAAACAAAAATCAGAAGCTACTTAATGACCAAGCAGTGTTGAAACCAACACCCTACAGTCAAATAAGATGATTGTTCTATAATTTAAAAACAACAGGGTCATTTTACAGAGCACAGCATGTACAAAAACGATGAAAGGAACAGATTGGCTGTCTAGAGTAGTGGCTCTTAAATGGGGATGATTTTGCACCCAGAAAACATTTGAAAAACCTGAAGACATTTTTAGATGTCCCAATTGGGAGGAAGGGTGCTACTGGCATTTAGTGAGCAGAGGCTAGGAATGGTGATAAACATCCTACAATGCAGGGGACAGTCCTTCACAACAAATTTTATGGCCCCAAATGTCAATAGTGCTGAGGATGAGAAATCTTAGTTTAGGGCCATAAAACTTTTACAAAGATCACTTGGTTAATGCCAATGAGGTTGAAGTGCTTACAAATTACTTTAACTCTGTGAGTGTGATTCCTACATTGACAAGGGGCAAAAAGGGGAGACAAAGATGGGAGCGATATGGGATAAGGAACACTAACAATGACGCATGAAATAAGGTCTACACACAAGGAAGAGAAGGGGACTCATCTATCACACCACAACCTTCACGCTCATTATGCTCCCCGCCCCCTGAATCAACACCTGCAGAAGGCTGTACCTCTTTCCACTCAGGAATACGTAGTTCTAGTTACTACAACTTACCTCCCCATGTCACAGCTCCATGAGTGGAAGTTAGAAGTGCATATGGACACATCTTACAGTCACCAAATGCAGGATAAGAATGATAGCCTTGTGGTGTGAGTTAGGAACTGGGAGTGTGAGAATGTGAAATGCTGAAGAAGTAAGATAGAGAGACAGGGCAGTTAGAAGGAGGAATAATCTGCACATATGCAAATATTATAAATTTGAGGGGGAGCAAAAAGGCAGCTAGCATTGTACCAGCATTGCTCTGGAAGCTGTGAAAAGGAACTATGTATCATAAAAATGACCAGTTCATAAGGGGATCATTATTTAAAATGAAAATGTTCAAGGTACTCATTAGGGGACTGAAGACCGGCATTTTCTATACACCTCAATATTACATTTTATACCTATTGAAAGAATAGGTAAGGAGAAAAAAAAACCTGACAGCTATTTAAGAATCAACACACATTTGCTCCCTGTCCAGCTCAGAATCCTCGTCAAGACCTGAAACAGCTATTTTAGAAGATAGGAGCAAGCTGTGACCTTCTGGCTCCCAAAGAGGAACACCTTATTTTTAGTATGATCGCTCTATCGTTAAAGATCTGTCAGGGTTCATTGGAAAATGTTTTAGAAAGAATCATGATTCCTCACAATCTTATCTTTGGACAAACAAAATCAATTCAGATAATTGAGGCTAACAGTAGTTTTAGGGACATACCCACTAAGATTATGTTCCAAGCCTGCACTTTCAAGGTAGAGATGGAATTTTTTTCTTACTGAACTGCTGTTTTGATGGAAGGATTACTACCAAAAAACATCTACCTTAATTGAAACATTTCTAGTTACTAAAAGCATAATATAGAGTATTTTTATGTCCCTATAACTTTAAGGACATTGATATAATTTGATTCATGTTAAAACCATTTATTTGTTATATGTTTATTCATGATGCACTTCTTGATTAGAAACATCTGTGTACTTTTGGATGCTGTCGCTCATCTTCCATGAACTTCATCCATATGTGCCCAAGTTCCTTTTGAAACAAAAAAAGCATTTATTTTCTAGATGTGAAATGTAAACACGGTGAGCAATTTATCATGTCTAAGCAAGTAAGTAGTGAGTGCACCCAAAGGCCTGTCCGGGCACAGGTGGCATGTTCCCATCCAGAACAACAGCTTTCTTGAAAATTTTAAATGGGAAATATCACAGAGAGAAGTTTTTAAAAGTCTGTCATGAAAAATATATACAGGGATATGTGTAGTAGACAAAATATATTTTGACATGAACCAGATGTAGGTTATTTTTTCAGTTTCATCCTAGGCAGGAGACCGGGGATTAGTTTGTTTCCACATCTGTAAAATGAAGATTAAAAAGATAAATTACCTGGTTTTTAACAGAAGACTCAGTAATATTATTCCTATCCTCCCCTCCAAAATAAGACACACACACACACACACACACACACACACACAGGAGCTTTGTAAAACTGCTTTCAGAATGAGAAAAATCTTTCTTTTGAAATAATTATACTAAACCAAAATATCAAATTCAATTTTAAAATCTAGAGATAGCTTTCTGTTTGGAGGCAATCATATTAATGGGAAAGGTAACTGTTTTACACCTATGAGAAAATCTGCAATTTTCTCCCGTACAAGAATTTTCAAAGTTCTTCCTTTGGCTTAATCCTCAGTAACAGTTAGTTTTTATTCAAAAGTTAAAGATGAAATTCTCCCATAATATATTCTTAGTGTCTCTTCCTTCCAACCTCTAATCATTTTACAGATTTGTTTTCCACAATTTGCATTAATCCTGCAGGAATGGCTAGGAAATATTACAAATCCTGAGCATCCCTGACACACAGTAGCCAATCTTCATGCTTTACTGTGACCCAGAGGCCAAAGTTTGCCTCTCTGGCGTTATCGAATAACACGAACTTTATGGAAAAATACAAGATGCTAAAAAAAACCCCCAAAACACACAAAACAGCCTTTCTAAGATGTTTAATGAAGGTTTGTGATCAGACAAGTCTATTAAATGGTAGCACATTTAATGAGTACTTAAAATAATATTATTAACAGCTCAATAATTAGACCCCTTTGCCACACACACACACACACACACACACACACACACACACACACACACAAATATCAAAGTAACAGGGTCACAATTTCCGGCAACACTGGTTACAGGTGTTCTGGTCTTAACTGTTTTTTATTCTTTCCCCTTAATTTGATGAAGCCAGAAATAATGAGCAAATGTGAACCCTTCCTGGAATGCATCATTTAATTTCTTTTCAAAAATTGCTCAGGTGGAATCCAGCAGTTTCTTGGCAATATACTGAGGTAGGATCCAAGAAACACAAAGTATTCCATCAATTATCAACTAAGGATGAGATAGACAACAAAGTTTCTCCCATGGGTATTTACCTTTTGGGTCTGATTTTGTTAAAAAGCAGCCCAAAATATTATCCAGCTATGAAAAAAGGATGCATCACTGAGCAGATAGGCTTTAAGAGGGAGAGTGGTGGGTATGGGAACTCTAAATCTGCCAGACATAACCATTGGGTCTGCAGAGCAGTCACTAATCAGAAAAGGGTCATTGCTACAATCTGTCCACTTTGCAGTGCAAACTGGCTTATAAGGTTAAGAGACTACTAAGGAATGGAAAATTTAAGATTAATACCACATCTTAACACATTAATGATATCCGCAGGAAACCGGCCTATTGGGATGGTGGTTGCTTGTTATAAGTTAACAAATTGTTTGTGTAACTTAGTAACTTCATAATGTTCTGAGAAGCGAAGTGAGAGGTGGCCCCAGATGGACCTTCCGATTATGTCACTTCTCTGATTGAAACCTTCCAACTCTAAAAAGTAATGCCTTAATTTCTAGACTGAGCTTTCAAGGTCTCCCATTAACTAACCTGAAACTGCCTTTCCAAGATTTTCCCCCAACACCATCTGTCATTCAAGGATGATGTTGTGTCAATCACACTGCCCTACTCGGAGGTTTTAAAAAACATGTCCTGTACTTTCCTAAACCCACGGTGTCACCAACGCTATTTTCTTTGCTCAAAATGCCTTCTCTCCACTGAAAGGCACCCTCTCCCTCAGCCTATTCAAATTTCATATGTCAGGCTAAAGCCTTCAGTTATTTCCAGCAAATCTGAAAAGTACTGCTATATGTTCATGTGCATGTGATATATACATGCATACACACGTTTGTGGGTAGTTTAGTGGATCAAGAGAATCAGAGACAAATGGGTTGAAATCTTAGTCCTGCTTCATAGTTATGGCTTCTTGGGCAGATTTAAGTATATTCTGTGAGATTCAGTTTACTCAGCTATATAAAATGAAGACAATAATGCCTACTGACAGCAATATTGTGAGAATAAAAGTAGTGTACTTAAAGTCTCTGGATTATAGCAGGACCTCAAAAAGAGTATCATTAACAATACCATTACTTCTCTAAAAAATATATAAATATTTTTTTTTAAAAAAAAACCCTGAAAATGGCTTCTGAAAAGAATTTATTTTAATTGAATTAAAAATTTAAATTAAATATATGCCACCTGCCATTTGGGAAAATTATGAGATATAATCAAACAAATTCAAACAGCACAACAGGAAAGAAAATTGAAATTTCAAGAAACTAGGCTAAACCTTGGTAGGAGGTGGGAAAAAGGCCATTCTTCATTCTTCCATTCATAAGGGGAATCAATGCTTCCATAGTCAAAATAACTATATATCACACATTTTAAAATTTAAAAAAACAAAACAAGTTTAAAAACCTAAACAAAACATATTAACTGTTTTACTCCCATAATGTCATTCCTATTTTGCTTCTCTGAATGAAAACTGCTTGCTCATTTCAAATCACCTTTCAAATTTAGATTCATATTGTTTATTGATATTCTTCTTGTTTTCAAAATGTGCACAGGGATCGCTTCTCAAATTTTATGTTAAGTGGGTTTACTTGTGAGTGTTAAGGGCCTATCTTTCCTGCAGATCTGAAAACAATTTCTGGAAAGATGGTGGGAGGGGGAAACTTGGGTTCCACTCCTATGCAGAAAACAAGGAAAGTGAAGTGGGAGTCATCACCCTACTTTTACCTGCGGCTGCTCCCTTCCCTTAGTGCTTGCAGACTGGGAGACCATGCACTACCGCCTGGCTTCAAATACGTCTGAGCCTGTGACCTTATTTCCACAACACCTTTCCCAAGCCATTCTCCACTTGAGCTGAAGTAGGCTTATCCTAGGGAAAGAATTAGTCACGTGCAGCTGGTCAAAAGCTTCTTCTCCCATTTGTTCCAGTCTGTTCTCAGAAGGAAATTTAACAAACAAATGTGGTCAGAGTCCCTACCCTCAAGTAAATTATAATCTGCGAGTGGGAAAAAGTGTAAATGTGTAACAGCCAAGAATGTGTGACAACTATCAGCCCATTTCATACTCGCCTTTTTTCTCTTGATCCGTGTCTGTGTAAAGATCCCCAGCACTCCTTAGAATTGTATAATCTTCTTGAGGACATGACTGTGACAACTTTGGGGTTTGATAGTTTGGTTATTTGTTGACTCTCAGAGAATGGATAAATGATGGTTAAAAAAAAAGGGGTATTTATTAAAAGTGTGTCTTTGACTTTTTATAACTACCCCCCAAAGTGGTAAGAAGGTACTGTTCAGAATAAGATCCTAATTAACATTTAGGACTAGATGCTAAGTAATTCTTGGGAATCACTAGTCTTTTAAATTTGAATGAAAACAGTATTCCAGTGGAGGTCCAAACCACCCACTTCGGTCTTCTAATTCCATGTTAAACCAGAGCAGTAAACAATCTTTCTTCAACTTGCTTCCTCCCTCATGGCCACCACTGACGCAGGCATCAGCTGGAAGAGAGGCCTCTAAGGATTAAGTAGTATGCATTATAGGAAACTTGGCAGCCAGTTGGAAACGCCAAAAAGAGTAAATCAAGTGTCAGTGACCAATTGTGATGCTGAATTGCTTCCTCTTTTTAATTTTCTCACAAAATTGTTTGAATTCAGCTTCCCTTTTCCCTAACAGCAGCCACTTCTGACGGAAGTCTATTCTTTCAGACTTGCCTCTGTGTAGGAGAAATTACTTATATTGTTGTTCTCAAGCCTATTAATAACTTAGAAAAGAGTTACACATGCTGAATTTTAAACAACACGAATATTTTCCTACGCTATTTCCACTGCTACTTCTCTGTGCTCTGAATTCTATCTTTAGCTCAAAGAATATGAATTCAATAATAAATTCACAAAGGGTAACATGGGAAATATACACAGGATACAACTGGGGGTGCCAAAAAAAGTATATACATGACTTGCATTCATCTTTTGTTATCGATATACATTGAGTATTGCAATTTTAATAGTTTTTCCTTTCTTAAAATTTGTATACATTTTTTGGCACCCTCTGTTATTTACTACAGTTATATAATTCGAGTTATTACAATTTCATTGTAGTTTTCTTTCTGAATTTTGTCTCTAGGGCTTACATAATGGGCATATAAAATGTAGTGTGGTACTAATATTTTTATATAAGTTTAAATATTGCAATATATAAAGCCATATTGATGTATGCCTTTATAGGTCTTTAACATATGATTATAGTGGATTATATTTGAATATTGAAAACCACACTTTACATCTGATTAGCTTTTTCCTATTTCTCCACTTGATGTAATAACAGTTAATTAGGGTTATTTTGAGGAAATATTCTTTATGAAATATAAAATACCTTTTTTATCTTAATGCATAATGAATGCCTCAGTTTCTAAGAGGTATTACATCATGCATCAACAGGACTGAAAAAATAGTCTTATACCCTACTGACACCTTACAGAACAGAAATTTCTGATTTTTTATGAGCAGTAATATAGAACTAGATACATTGGCCTTTTCAGATTAGGCTATTCAACACATTCCTGAGAAAGATGCTTATGAGACATGAAAATGTATCTGTGGTACCCAAATTCTTACCCTAGAAAAACACAGAAGAAATTCTAGTTTCCTGTTACTTCCTCAATTATCAGTTCTGTTCAGGTCTGGAGACTATTCTCCATCTCTTCCAGATCTGTGGCAGAAGTAGTTCTTTCCTCACCATCATCCCTTAACCAGCTGAACTGTCCCTGAAGCCTTGCAAAATAAACAGAATATAATGTGGTGCAGAGCAATTCTTTTCCATCATTAATCCTGCCAGACACAGGATTCCTCTGCCTTTACTAATGTCTGTATTTTAATTACATGTAGATTTTACTTGGTGAAGGCTTCTCATCTTTCAAGACAGCTTAAGCATGCTCATCTATATAAAGATGTTCTTGACCCCAACCCTGACACTATATATAATTGGCAACCTTTTTTTTTGTTCTCACTGTGTGCTGTACAGACTGCTATCATATGCCTAGAACCCTCTATTGCATTCATTTATTTACATGTTTATCTCTTTCCTCTAAACTGTAAATTGTTTGAGGGTCTAAATGATGTCTTATTTATCTTTATGTCCACAGTTCCTAGCAAAGAACCTGCTATATTACATACGACGCAAAGTATTTGCAGGATGGGAACAATGAATGGCTATTGTATATAAAAGGGGATAAATTTAAAATTGGGCTTCCGCAAAAGTTTCAGAAAAGGTCCTCTTTTTTTGTTACCTAGAGGATAAATAGATTTTTCTGCTGCTCTGACTAGGGCTGAAAACGGGAGATAGAAGACAAACTTGCTTGTCCTCATCTCACTTTTCTGTAGTCACACAGGATTCTTCAATAATTAACCCTGACAAACATTTTTAAAAGAGCAATCCCTAATCCCAGTAAATTGCAGGTTGCTCAAGTGTGGGCTGATTGTATACTATAAGGCCATTTTTTATGGGGTCTCGCCAGTATCTAGTGAACTAACAGCAATGATGACCATGAGCTGAGTTAACACAGTGGCAGTCCAGCTACCCTGACTTCCTGGGGTTAATCTCTTAGACTCCTCTGGCCTTTGTACCTCTGTGGAGTGAAGAAACCGTGTAAGCAATAGCTACACACCTCTATTTATATTATTCAAATGCTTATAGTGCCCTTCTAAAACAAATATTTATTGAACACTTCTCTAGGCAGATTCAAAGAAGCAAGGAAAATTAACCAACACTTTCACTTTTTATCTCAAGATTTCCAACATATAAAAATATACTCCTTAAGTACAGACCTTAATTAAAAAAAAATTGGGGGAGAGGAAAAAGGGCTTTGTAATTGTTCTATCTCATTAGCTCACTTGCTTTGAAAATAGCAGGCACTATAATGAATGCTTTCAGCTACTCCTAGGTTAAAAGGTGTGGTATTAGATACAATAAACTCAGAAACTAAGAGTGCTTTAATCATAATTATAAATATGACCTACACATGGCAGGATTGTTCATTGTATGTAAACATATTGCCGTGTGCTGGGGTATTTCATCCTCGCCCTAATGCCAACATACTATCAATATAACAACCTTGTTACTTAATCCTTATTTTAATGGCCATTTTAATTACTTTGGCACTACAGACACTTACTAGTCAACTAGTTATTAGAATTAGCTATTAAAATTAGTTACTATCTATCTTGAGTGTCTACATTCAATCTTTTTTAAAAAATATTTTTATTTTATTTTATTAGTTTCAGATATACCACACAGTGCAATAGTTATAATTTTTACCCCTCAAAGTGACAACCCCCTTCCCTAATCCGCCACCCCACTCCCCCGCCCCCCAATATCATACATATCTATTACAATTTCATTGACTCCACTCCCACACTATACTCCACATCCTGTGACTATATATTCAATTATAGTTGACATGCGATATTATACAACATCAGCTTCAGGTGTACAGTGCAGTGATCAAGCCTCTACCCCATCCATGAAATGGTCTCCCGAACAAGACATCTACATTCAATCTTAACACAACATGTTATTCCTATGGAATACAGAAAGGACTAACTTAAGAAAACTTTTTTTGTAGACTCCAATTAGAGGTTAGAGGTTGTTCTCTCACCTCTAACCTTGCTTCTTAATAAGAAGTCACTAAAATCGCTTCAAGAGCCAAATCTCTATCCCTACATTATGTCCATAAGCTTCAGAAACCTTCACATTTGCCATCCAACTCACTTGTAGAAGCATCCAGCTGAACTCAGGAAGCTGGTTTCTAGAAGTCAGTCTCCCACCTCTACTTCCGTCTCATCTCTCCCCACCTCACCACCATCCTTGAGCCCTTGAGGTCCACTTTTATGGGCTTCTGAAGGAAGAAGAACCATACAACAGAGACTGTGGGAACAGCAAGGGTTGTTTTGTTCCTAATCAGAAATTAGAATGTGTTTTAACATGAAGAAAAAGTACACAGTACAAGTAAGGACCCAAATAACCAGATTGAAGAGATAACTGGGCTTTGATGGCTGGCTTGAAATCTTAACTTCTCTTTATACCTGTTTTTCTGAAAAAACTAATTCTGAATTGAACACACTTAAGTTATAAACCAAGATTTAAAACGCAATTTGTTTATAAGTTGTAGACCACTGCAACATTACAATTCTTTAAGAATACGATTATTTTTTTTTAACTCTGATTTTTCTTTAAGGGACTGAGAATATAGGAAGAGCTTATTTCATGAGAAAATGATGATAGGTTAGTTTTAAATTGCTGAAGAATGTTCTTTAGAAGCAAGCCTACAATTTCCTTTTCCCTCATTGTTTTTCTCATTATTTTAATCCAGTTTTTTTTTTAATTGAAAATCTAGTATGTGTTAGAAATCTTTTTAGGGGTTCTAGAAACACAGCAATAAACATGATTCCTGATCTTACAGCGTTTACATTCTAGACGTGGGAAGTAAGGAGTGAAGAAGGGACAGAATACAATACATGAACAAGAGAATTCAGGTATTGATATACGATATAAAGTAAACGTAGCAGTGATGTGATATTGTAGGGTGGGGGGATACTCAGGGAGGCTGTTCTGAGGTGACAATATGTGAGCTGAGAGTGACTGAAAGATGGATGAATGAATACATGTACGAGAAAACATTGGTGCTAAACTTTCCAGGCTTAGGGATTAACTGGAACCCAGGGCCCAGGACAAGAAGGAGGTGACAGGTTTAAGGAACTGAAAAGTGCCCACTGTGGCTGGTGCTGGGTGAACGGATGGAGATGGTAGGAGGTGAGATCAAAGTAGGCAAGAGTGGTCCTCAGGGTCTACAGGATGGAGCAGAAGTTATTTTGTGGGTAACAGGAAGCTGTTAAAGAGTTTTCGGTGGGAGAATGGCTTGCGTTGACTTGGTCTGTAAAAGGTCTGTTTGGGCTGCCAAGATGAGAACAGATTATAAAGGGCCAGAGTCAAACCATGGAGACTGGTTTGGAGGCTACTACAGAAGACAGGTGGCTTAGACGAGCATAATAAGAGTAAAGATTGAGAGAGGGGAACACAACTGGGATATAACCCAGAAGCAGGGGGATAAAGTGAATTGAATTCTCAAATATGGTTAACTGTGCATATTTTAAAAGAAAATCAATATTAAACATTTTTAAATGTGTAAAAATTGAAACTATGAACTCAGAGGGTGACTTTCATTTAACTTTGATTTCTGTGTTCCAGAAAACCTAAGGGCACTAATTAGGCGGGGCTGGGGCTTGGAGATGAGGTCTGGGTTGCTGTGGAATTTCAGTGTCCGCACCAAATCCCAAAAAATGGCTCGCACATGCCATCTTCCACAGATAACATTTGGCTACAAAACGCACTTACTTGCTGATATGTGACATGTAAATGTTTCAATTTGGCAATAACATTCACCCTTATACCAAAATATAGTGCCTGAAACCAAATTCCTCCCAATCCCTGGCAGAACACAGAGTATATGTTCCTGAGAAATGGAATCCAAATGGGGCTGTGCCAAAGAGGTGGTTCTACACTGCACACAACTAACAAGCCTATAAGAAAGGCTGCTTTATTTTTACAACAGTTGTTATCTTAGCCCTCATATACCTTTGGTTTAGTATCTGATATAAAAAAAAAAGGATAGTCTCTTTGCTCAGGAACTTAAAGCTCAGCTGGGCAGAGAAGCAACTAAATATAAGACACTCGGTTGGCAGAGCAAGCATCTAAAACTCAAAGACACAGCTTCTTGGGACGTCCAGATGAACACAGAAACGTAAACGCTAATTTTGTAAGGGCCACTCATTGAAAAGGTTCACAAAAGGAAGCAAGATGTCAGAGAGCTAAAAAGGAGCTTGCTAACATGATTAGTACAGTAGTAAATGTTAACTAGACCTCAATATATAAATAAAGAGAAAATTGATTGTGGTGATGGGTACACAACTCTGTGTATATCCTAAAAGCCACTGAATCGTACACTTTAAATGAGTGAAATATATGTTTGTGTGAATTACAATAAAACTGCTTTTCAGAGAAACTGTCTATAAGAGGCCATGCTGTTATGCAACATGGAAGTGGAGGGAAAAGGCACCACCCAGGGGCTCTGAGGTGTCCTTCACAGCGGGGTGGAAAGGGAGATGAGGGATTTGGGGTTGACAGGGTTGCTTGATGTGGGACCTAGGGCAAGTAATGTAACCTTTTGGGGGGTCTCAGATTTCTCGTGTGCAAAAGAGAGGCAATAATATTGATTATCTCAAAGAGTGTTATAAGGGTTACATAGAATTATGCATATCAAGTTCTTATGGTAGTTTTTATTATTACAGGGTGTTTCATTAAACAGTGTCTCTGTCTTTTTAAAATATATGCCTATTTCAAATTGCAAATGCATATACATGCCCAAGCTCACACCATATACACACATATATACATGTGTACATATACATATATATGCAAATAGGTATAAATAAAAATAGGTATATATACACACATATATAGATATTTATGTATATTTCCAGTTCTTAAAGTTCTAACAATTCAACACAAGCAATAAAGACACAAAACTTAGAAAATACTCAAAATTATGGGAGGAATTCTCATTTGAAAAACATAAACAAAGCAAAATTAATGTAGTGTCTACAGGTAATGCAGACCAACAGACAAACCTTTTGGGACAGCACAGTGAGAAGTGTAGTAACAGGTGTGATAGAGCCGACTAGTTAAAAGGGGCTGGGCTGAAAAAATCATCACCTCCCTTTCAGTTGATTTAAGCAAACTTCAAGGGCAGAAACCTCAGTGGTTCTCCAGAGGCATCAGTAATCATCTGACTCAGAGCACAACCCCAAGGGACTCTGCAGTGTCACATGGCAGCAGGAATTGTCCTGGCCCGCCTCCTTTGCCTTATTCGCCAGGCCTCTGTTTAGAGATTTTGTTGCTTGTTTGTTTGTTTGTTTTTTTGGAGAGCTTTTTGAACATGTTCTATCACCCTCTTAACAACTCTGCAAGGCAGTAATTCTTACTATTTTTCCAATGATTTTTTCCAATGCAGCTTAGGGATATTAGCCCATTTGTCCTTCTAATTCCAAAACTGGGACTGTTCCCCTTACAGTCCACATTTGTTACGAAGAGTTCTTAAAACTATCATTAAATATTCACAAAAACAATGTTTCTCAGACGCTGATTTTCCCTAGTTAGGGACATCAAAGGAACTCTTTAAAAAGTCAAGGATAGTTTATGTTTCTGAGGCTGTAATAAAAGATTCCAAACTGGTATTTTCTGGTAAAGTCTGGGTTTGCCTCACAGATTTTCCTAGTAACAAAGCTATGTTGCAAACATGATAATGTCACTGTAGCCTCATTCAGAATATTACTCACTCTTTCTGTTGCTTTGCTACTTCAGCACTTGGGAAAGTTTGAATTTCCCAGTAGTGTGACCATGATACTATTTTTGCATCTTCAGTGTCCACTTATTTTCAGTTTAGTGAGAACAGCCTACAGTTGAGCTGAATTTTGAAAGCTTGCTTAAAAAAAAAAGAAAGAAAAAAAAAGGAGCTGGATTTCATTATTAAAAGATTTTAAGAATAAAAATTTGATATATAAAGAAAAGGTATACTTAAGAAGAAAGCAAAAAATAAAAAACATTGTTTCTTCTAAAATTCAGTACTTTGATCAGTATTCAAGTTTCACTCCATTTTGAATAACATTACTATTTTTGGTTGTAGAAAATGTTATAAAATTATTTCATAATCACTAGTTACAAATTTACTTCATGATTGATTACAAGTTCACATGACATTCAATAATAATAATTCCAAAAATGTAAGGTCATCAGAGAAATTTAGATTCAAGAAATAGAGGGAAATAAAGCTTATACTAGAGCCCTAATCGTCTCCTACATGTAACATGAGTAAGTTAGACACATTAGCAGGGTGTCACTTGCCTCAGGCACTAACAGCTTCAAAGCAATTCAAAAATATAAATAATAACATGGACCAAAGATAAATTTACTAATTCCTATTACGCTTCCATCAAACTTCTATAGAAAGTTCTCTTTCAAGAAAAGGAAAATACCAATGGAGGGTAGTGGGGTGGGACATGGGGTCGCCCCTTTGGTCAGTGGTGGCTGGTAGCTCCAGGTTCCAGCTTCCCTTCAGCAAGCTTTCATGATCAGAAGCCCCAGAGTTGTTTCCTATTCCTGTTCCCCCACTTTCTCTTTCTTCCACTGCCAAATTTTTCTCAGGTATGATCTGAAGCACCTTCTCCCATTTCCTTGGTATCCATTTACTCCTTAACCTTTTACGAGGTCTGCCAATTATTGTACATTTGGAACTTGTTGCAACAATGTTGCCAACTTTTTTTGATATCAGAGGGATTATTCATTATGAATTTGTACCAACTGGACAAACAGTTAACCAAGTTTACTATTTGAAAGCACTGAAAAGGCTGCGTGAAAAAGTTAGACGACCTCAACATTTCACCAACAATTCAGGGCTCTTGTATCACGACAATGCACCAGTTCACACGGCACTGTCTGTGAGGGAGTTTTTAGCCAGTAAACAAATGACTATATTGGAACACCCTCCCTACTCACCTCATCTGGCCCCCAGTGACTTCTTTCTTTATCCGAAGATAAAGGAAATATTGAAAGGAAGACATTTTGATGACATTCAGGACATCCAGAGTAATACAATGTCAGCTCTGATGGCCATTCTAGAAAAAGAGTTCCAAAATTGCTTTGAAGGGTGGACTAGGCACTGATATTGGTGCATAGCTTCCCAAGGGAAGTACTTCGAAGGTGACAGTGATGACATTCAGCAATGAAGTATGTAGCACTTCTTCTAGGATGAGTTCGCAAACTTAATTGTAGGACCTCGTAGGTCTAACTTTCATCATCTCCTTTGAAGGTTTCCAGTGACCTTTTTCTTCCCAAATAGGAGGAGGACTAATCTCTCACTGAAGCGGAATCCTTCTTTGAAATCTTTTTTCCTTCCTTGGCCTCAGAAACTTTAACCATGCTTTGATTATTTGCTTCTAACGATCCTTCTCATTCCACACAGCACAGTGTTTCAAACACAGGTTTGGAAGCCAGAACAGACTTGGGTTCAAAATCCTTCTTCTACCCACAACATTCTATGAAAGTTAGGACAAGTAACTGGATGTCCCTTAGTCCCATTTTTTCCCCTCTGCAAAATAGGAATGATAACAGTAGCCATCTCCTATAGGTGTTATAAGAAGTAAATAAGGTAATACGTGGAAATCTTTAGTTCAGTGCCATAAAGCAAGCCCCTAATGACATTAGCTATGAGAAGTCTAGAATCACAGGTTCTCAGGGGCTGGGCGAGTGGCTCAGTTGGTTAAGAGCTCGCTCAAGAGTTTGAGCTCTGAGCAACAGCGGTTCGATTCCTGGCCTGAGCTGAGCAGCCACTGAGCTGCCAACAGGTGGCAGGATGGCTCAGCTAAAAAAATAATAATAATTAGAATCACAGGTTCTCTACACAACCTGTCTCAAAGGACCTACTTTGCAGTATCAAGTCCTTTATGTTTGCATAGCTAACATCTAAATCACTAGCATAAATGTGCTATAGAAACTTTAAAGCCCTGATGCCCAAAATTGCACGTCTCTCTCTACCTGTTAAAATTTTCAGCCTTTTCTATTTGAGTCAAATGAAACCTCAGGTTTCACAGTCACCTTAAAATTGTCTACCTCCTTTGGTGACAGAGGAAATCTCATTCATTCATGATTTATGAGGCAGTATAGCATTGTGATTTAAGGCAAGGACGAGAGCCTGGTTGCTTGTGTTCCAAACCGGTTCTGTCACTTACCACTATGCGACCTAGGGCAAGTAACTTAAACTCTTTGTGCCTTAATTTCCTCATCTGTAAAATAGGAATAATATTAACATCTACCTCATGTAATGCTTAGTAGCTATTATACTGATGCTTATCAAATAAAATACAATTTATAATGTGGTCTTTTTTTATTTCAAGAGAGAAGTGAAACCGAAAAACTTTCATAAAGCAAAACAGGGCGTTTTTATTAGTTCTGATTCCTTCCTCTCAATTCTCATTGCCCCATGCTTGTCCATGCTCACCACCCCCATAACCAGGTGGTGATAAAAGCTGCCCACCCCGCTCTCTAAATTGATACCCCTAATTCCAGCCTTGCATCTGCTTTAATCCATTTTTCATTTAATCCCTAAAGGCCAGGTTAACCCTTAAAACCACTCTTTTTATAGTGTGCCTTTTTGGGCTAACTCCATCAGTGACTCTCTAAGGTCCTCAGACGATATGCAACTGCCTCACCTGGAGTCAGTTTACCAACTCTTACACGTCTATGCACATGTGCAGGCCTTACAGAAGTGGAACGCTCCATGTCCAATATGGCCTCCAACCTTTTGTTCTTGTTTTTTTCACTGCCCAGGATGTGTCACATTCTAAGTTTCAAAATCGTATACATCCTTCAGCAACCAGCTCAGCTTCTAACAGCTCCATGGAGCCTTTTCAAGCTGAGGAGGCCCCCATCCACAGCTCACGTAGTACTACGCAGTACCCTACAGAAACAGAGGTCTTCTTCTGGCTACAGAACACTTGGTTCTTACCACAAGGTTATGGTTTTAGACTATGATTTACATACTTCATCCGTGCAAAGCATGCTTGGTATTTCACAGTGCACAATCTCAAAACTGCAACATGTTTGATGAGGTAAAAGGGGTCCAGTTCATGGGTGAGTGATGATCCTCACCTGGGATGAGTAGGGTTTGTTTAACTTATTTTTTCACTTTAACTTCACTACCAGATGATTGAAAGGGCATTCACAGAAATGAATGTGATACTATTTTGGCCACACTGATGAGCATAGCTAAATTAAGAGTCAAATAGTTGAATAAGTTCAATTTAAATGTATACATTTTCAATCAGTGTGCACAATGCTCTTTATTGCTGTTCACCAAATTAATCTCCACATGAAGGAACGATAACAAACACCTCAGAATTTTTTTGTACAAAAAGTAAAAGACAAAAGCCTTATATATGTAATACCATTAAAGTGAGGCACTCAGCACTTTATAAGAAAGAAAGAATTTAGAGGTAGGGGGTTGGTTAATATTTCTTTTTAGTGGTTTATTTTATGTCCAAAAACAACACTGAGAAGTTCTGCAAAGTGTGAAAAGCTGTAAGACCAAAATACAAGGCTGGTGTGTATTGAGTTGTACATTAATTCACTTGTCTGAGGACCTTTCCTTTTCTTAGTAACCGGGAAGTGCGGCGTGCGTGGCTGGGGTGGAGGGGGTGGGGGCCAGAAGGAAGCAGCAACAGAAGGTTTTCTTCCAGAAGGAAAAATAAACATAAGTAATTTCAAAGGCAATGACACTTTAAATGAAAGTAGAAATTTAATTAATGTGATTTCTTAAATAATGTTTTATAGTAAGGAAAATAGGTCGACAGTGTGGGTCTAGTAATAATAATAATAATAATAACAACAACAACAATAATAATAACAACAGCGTCAACAGCAGTGGCAGCAACAACAACCAGAGATGTGCTTGAGTCATAATACAGCGAACCTACTCTCTTAACAAGCAGGATCCGGAAGCCGACCCCAGACTCACTGATTCAGTACCGGAATCTTAACATGAGGCCTACCTCAGACTTGAGGAAACACTTTCCTAAGCCATTTACATCTGCACGAACACAGAATCATAAATGTTCCACTGAATAAACGACCCTTTTGTGCTGTTCAATTTCCTCATTCTCAAAGCAAGATCCAACTCTGACCCTTGTATTATTTAAACTCTTAAATACTAAAGGACACTGGTTAAAAAGCAATTAACCAACACTTCCAACGAATGACAAGTCTGCTCTGGTTAAGGAGCACTTTACAACTTCTGTCTTATTCTGCTTCAATCCATAACAATACACTATTAGATACATGTTTTCTGACCCTACACACTCTATGACTTGCCTGCGTTGGCAACCTCACCAAAGCAGTGTAAGCTGAAGTGAGAGACCAGGCCCTGCAGAGGCAGAAGGAGCCAGGATTTGGGAGGTCACACATGGTTTCTGGCTTCAGTCACGTGCTGTCAATGAGTCTCAAAGTTTCAAAGATGCTAGATAGTCAAAGCTAGAATGACATAACCTGCAGATTAAAGCAGCATCGATTGGCAGGAGTATCTGAGCAGCATCCTAACCTGGGAAACAAAACGACATTGCAAAATGACATCCCCAAATATTGCAGCATGCGGAACTGGACAAGACACCAACAGCCCAACTTCTGCTACATTCCAGAAAACGGTTCTCTGAGTTTTAAGACAATTCCCTGTCCCTTGTTAAAGAGAAGGCCTCTGTAGCTCAAACCTCCTGCACATCCACCGGCTACCAAAAATTTCCATGTAAGTATTTCAAATACTCAGGTACTCAGGGTGTCATCTGAATTCAGATAATGTATAGGCTGACTGGTAAATTTAATCATTTTATATACTTTTTTTCTAGACAAATATGCTTTTCAGTTTCAGGAAATGTGCATAAGCCATACAAACAAAGAACTGAGGGAAAACCAAAACAAAACAAATATTCCTCCCTCGCTAAGTTGATTAATCAGAGTAATTGTAGTTCTACCTTCTCATCATGTTTTCAGTGAGGAAACTGTGGTTCTTTTTTTAGATCTGGAGAATTGCTTTTCCTGAAAGAACCCCCAGAACTGAGAACCCTGAACTGCAAACTTGTCCTTTGTCCTAGCTGTTTACCAGTCTTATCAGGCACACATGGGTTGGCAATGTGATTCTAAGATAAAAATTCCAAAGATATAATTAGATGTTTTTCCGAGAAACATCAGCCAATGCCATGAAAATTTGTTTGCTGTTTTTCACTTCATACTTGAAGTGAATGGTCTCACAATTTCTTGCCATTTAATCATTTTGTTTCAGATAAGTGAGAAATATTAACTGAGCACTGAAGAAAGTGTCATACTTTTTAAATAAACAGTACTGAAAATATAGATCTTATCTCAAAATTCTGTGGCATTTCAATAAACCCATTTTTATATGCTAGAATATTTCTTACAGCTTATGACAGCATAAATATAATGAAAATAATTTTATGCCCCTGAATTTAATTATAAAGGATAAATGATAGAAAGATATATCCCAAGTCAGTGATGTACAAGCTTTCTTATAGTGCCTTACCAATTCATTAGTTCAATTCTGAACAAAAGGGACAAAAAGAGAAAGGTAGGAACTCACAAATGTATAGTTTCTGTGTAGCAGATGAATGCTCTCTAGCCCAGCGAAAGAAGTACCGTGAAAATATCTCAAATTTTGTAACTCCATCTTTGCTAAAGATTTTGCAAAAAGGAAATCTTCTACTGCCACCTGCTGGTAATTTATGATCAATGATTCTCAAAGACACTGGAATAACCAGATTACAGCGGCACTTGTGAATTTTAAAGCAGGAACTATCTTTGAATTCTTATCTATCTTCCTCCATTTGTGTGTGTGTGTGTGTGTGTGTGTGTGTGTGTGTGTGTGTGTGAATAAATTATGGAGATATATATATATATATATATATATTATATGCACATTTCTAGAAGTAGAGAAAAAGAACCAGAGGAGCACATTACCGTGACTTCTGACTGCCTTACTATGGCTTTGAAAGGAAGTCAGAGGCTATCACATTTCCATTCTTTCCTTTCCCACAAAAGCCTTTCAGCTTAGTCCTAGGTCAGCAATAAAGATTTGAAACCAAATGGTCTTGGCAGACCTGTCTGCAGGGTATTCACGACTCAAACACTCTAAGGTCAGCTAGAGAAGTTTCACTCTCTCAGCCAAAGAACCACAGGCCAAACCTCTATTTTTGAGGACTTCTCCAGAGGAAACTTAAAATCTAAGGATGTCAACATAACGCTGATCCCAAATGAGAGATCCGCGGTTGCAACTGGATGGAATACCCCCTCGTTGGCCAGAGTCTGCTACTGGAGATATAAACATGATTTTAAAATTCAGAAAGGGTGGGCCCAAGTTCCTGCAGTCAGCTTCATGTCTTTTTTTTCGAAGAGAGTCTAAGAATTTTTTACAACCTTTGCTAAAAGGTTTTAAGGGCAACAAATATTCTCTTGAATTTAGACGGTGTTTTAAAAATCAACATGCATAGGCAAACTGTTTTGAACAAACAGTACTCTCTATCAACAATACACCAATTCTTCCTGCCAAAAATAAACTACAGAGATGATTTTTAATTTAGTTCATGTCGCAAGTCATACGTTATAGGCCTTTTCATGCCACCTATTTTAAAATATGCTGAAAAACTTGGATTTGACTAACCATTTTCTCCAAAATAAATGTGAAGTACAATGTGAATTAGAAGGCAATGTCCCAACATATAAATCCTGAGTCTTTCACATCCCTAGACATGAAGAAATTTGTCTGCTAGGCCACTGAAGAGTTGTCTGTAATGCTATGGTTCTATAATTAAGACTTGTACAAATCCAGCTGCCAAAAAATCACCAGAGTGGGTGGTGAAAACAGCCAAGTAAACTCTAATTACGGAAGGCGGGTTTTCTAAGATTTTACATACAAGAAGGCAAGATCAGACAGCTATGATAGTTACCACGGCAATATAAATAGACTTGTCAAATTCATTGTAAGCCCCCCTTTGGTAACAGCTGTTACTTCCCTCCCTATAGTTCATAGGTACTTTAAAAAAATAATCTGGGATCCTCTGTTTGGAATCCAGCACTTGATTGTTCCCGAAAAACACAGTTATGAAATTTACACATGTCATTTTCACTCCTGGAGCAAAAGAAGTCAACGGAAGTCCAATGTCCCCGATAATTTTCCATTTTGTATTTCAACTTCTCCACTAGTATTGTTTTAAAGTTCTGTTTGGAATGGAATCAAATGCCATTTCATTCTAAAACACAGTGTGGAAATCCTAAGTGTACAAAACAATAAATTTACCTAGATTGAACACACGCATATAACCAGCTCTCAAGCATCAGTATTTTCTGCACTCCAGAAGTGCCCCCACTCACCCAGAAAAGAGGACATTTTATTTTATAAAATTAATATCACACAGTTCTCTCGACAACATTATATAGCATATTCTTACTGTCTGGATCTGTAATTATAGACTTAAAGTAGAAGTGATGATGCATTTTCCCCTTTGCTTTTACAAACATCTATGCTCATCTCTCCTCTTATCAACAATCTGTATGAACTTCATTGAAGTACAAGCTGAAACATCACCTCCTCTGTGAAGATTTCCTTGACCTTTACAAGAAAATTAATTAATCATCTATATCCACAGAGTAGTTTGCAAATAGTCTTCTACACTTATCTCACTAAATTATAGTTATTCACATCAACATGTACTGTTCTAGACTGTGAGTACCTCATGGACAGAAAAGACATTTAATCTTTTCATCTGTTGTCTGGGCTTTAAACTGTAGGCTTTAAACTGCATGCTAATGAATGACTCAATGTTTTTCACACTGCTTCTTCTGCCATGGACACCTGAAATTTTTTCAAAAAAGAATGTTCTACCACACTGTATTCTATAGTATTAAATGAAGCAAAATATATTACCTAGATTTTTAAAGTATATATCATCTTAATGCCCTACATGTAATTTGTAAGAGTATATTTAATTCAACAAACTAAATAAAATGTGCTGTTTAATGTGCATACATTAATACCTTTACCATAGATAAGTAGATAATACAATGCTTTGTGATAGAAGCAGCTATTACCTTGTAAGTGATAACATTAAGGTACTTTTCTGTAGGAAGTTCACAAAATGTACTTTTGAATCCTGATACTCTCATTTCCCTTTACTGCTCTCCTCCCCCCACCCTCCTCCATCACAAAACTAAATACACTTATTTCGACTAATTTGAAATTAAACTTATACATTCAGTTCAAGGATCATAGAAGAAATGTGAGTATCTCATGAAAGTTGAAAACCGCAGGGCTCTCCTACCTGTGTAGCTAAGCTGGCTGCCATCATGTGTGTCAGAAGTTTAGCTGCAAACATGGAATACCTGGCACAGAAGATGTGGGAAAGAACAGCTAGGCAGAGACCTGCAGGAACAAAAAAAGTCCACATGTGGCTTTACAATCCATAAAGAGTAGCATAGTGAAAAGCTTTGGGACAGTTAAACACATAAAGTCTGTAGCTTGACTATATCGCATGGCACAGTATTTCTGGGAACGATTACACCGCAATTTTAATCTACTCCATTTTGCATGACATATAAAATCTTCACGCTTAATCAGTTAAGCCCAAAGGGTAACTTTAATTTTCACATATCTACATGTTCATTTCTCTACTAAAAATAAATCACAAATTAAGCAGATTAATAATTGCATTAGGGCCGGCCGAGTGGCGCGATGGTTAAGAACTCGCTTGGGATGCCAGAGGGCCCCGGTTCGGATCCCACATATGAGGGCCAGTGACACTGCCCTCCACAGCTAAGATGCTGAACAACAGCTCAACCTGGAGCTGGGCTGCCATGAGTCGCCGGCGACGGCATGGGCTGCAGTCCCTGTGGCAGTGGATTGCCATGGGCTACCGTGTGTGGCCAGCAGCCAGCGTGAGCGGCCAGCAGCCGCAGTGAGCGGCCGTCCAGAAGCCGGCGACTGATCTGCCTCGCCAGAGAAGAGCGCAATGATGGTGCCAACTTGGGCCAGTGAAGCAACGTCCTCCACAACTAGACTGAAGAACAAAACGACAGCAACTTGTCTGTTCCCCTTTCCCCAATTCCCCAGCACTGTTCCCATCCCCCCAATTTCCCAATAAAAATCTTTAAAATAAATAAATAAATAAATAATATAATTGCATTAAGCATTTGGTATTCTGTTTCCATTAGACATGTTTTACTCTTTAAGAAAAGAATCATATTCCAATCTAATTTTCTAAGACCAGGTGGCTTGGCTAAATAGATATATTTAGGGAGCTGAATAGGATTTTTTTCAGGTATAAAATTGTGAATGGTATTGCCAAAACTCAGGTTCCATAATTACCCCTTTTTATCTACTAAGAATAATTATGTAATTACAATAGTGATGATTATGAAATTTAAAAGCAACCTATGCTACTGGGTGCTAAAACCAGGAACAAAATGTGTTTTTTTCCCTGAGATGACTTTTAACTTAAACATCTACATTTGTAAGTGACGTGAACAAAATTATTCTTATTTTCTTTAAATCTACTTAAATTCACCTATTTATACTACATCAAGGGGATGATTACAACCTCAGCACTCACCCACAAATCTTTTATCTCGCAATTACTATAAATTTCTTTACATGCCAGGTTTTAAATACAGAGTGTATACATTCATTTCAAAAATATTTTGTCTTTTAAAATTTAAATGTGCAGCATATAGTAACTTTTCCATGGAAGTCTTTTACTCCACTCTCATCCTCAGTAGGCTATTTTGTCTAAGATTTATTGAAACATAACAATATGTGTGCTGTTTCACACTGTACTTTGCATGCATGACCTCATTTATCAATGCTTCCTTGACAAACAGGAGGCACTGCATTTATTTAACATTTTGTTTTCTCACTATCTTCTCTGAAGCTATGAAACAAACTTTTCATGTATCCTACCTGTTGGCACAAGTGGACTGGGCATCCGCAAAATGCCCGCACAGAAATGTCTCTGAGAACTCATTTTGGCAAAGCTTTCAATATATTTAGATTTTAATAGGGTAGACAAACTCCCATATAGGAAGTAAGACGCTGAGCTAGTTAAGGCTTTTGACCTAGAAATCTGGCAACATACCTGGAGTAATTCATTTTTAGGAAGGCAGCCTTAGGGTGTTCTGGGACAGGTGTGGCGATGCTAGGGCTGCTTCCAAAACCCACCCACACAGGTACACAGTGTATCCAGAAACTGCAGAGTCATGCCTGATTTTGCATCTTTACTTAGGCAGCCTAAAAACTTACTGAAGCTGATGCTTCCAACTTACTAACGTACACTTTGAATTTCCCATGATGATCAAAGCTAGCTTAAACTCAAGGTTTAAGAGTGAGTGTGTGTGTGTATAATATACTGACTTAACAGCAGGGCCTTGTGAGGTTTCTTTCGTTTGTTTGTTGTTGTTTTTTCATTGTAGGTTATATGAGAACAAATATATGCTTTACTGTATGTTCACTGTGGTTGGTGGTAACAGTAGTAAGCAAGGGGATTTAGTGCTGGGCACAGGAGACATGCACATGAGCCAGCTGTTTTAGTCATAGCCTTTTCCCTGAACTTGGGAATATTCCAGCACACTCCCATTTCATACATAAATTTAGTACAGTTAAACTTAATGAGCTCGGGAATATTTATTTAAATGTATTAAGCTTCAACCAAAATGCTAGTGTGACACCTGGTGGCAGTCCAGGATTCCAAGCCAGTGGCAGGAAAATGGGCTAGCGTCTACAGCCTGCAACTGTACTACTGTCTGATCGTTATCTAGATGCTCAAGCAGGGTGTGCCCAAGCCTCAAGTGGCCTTGGGAAATACACTGAATAAATTTAAAGAAGTGAATACTTCAGTTGACAAGTTTCTAAAACACTATACGCTAAGTATTTATCTTTTATTTTCTTATCTGATATTAAATAGCTATACTTAGAATACATAATTTAAAATTACAAGTCAATGTTTGTTCTTTAAATGTAATAATGTTCTGGTTTAAATTCCCTTAATATGTAAATCACAGGACAAAAAGTGTTGTTACTATAAAAAGATTAAAAAATGAAGTATAATAATTTCAGGTATTACCTAAAGGTGTACTCTAAACAGTTTTTTAAAAATTGATTTCTTGGCTCATTGAATAATTTTTCTTTACTTTTTTTCCCCAGCAACACATAGGTTACAGACTCAGTTGGAAAAGTACAATTAATTAGTTCACAACACAAATGACTTTTCTATATGATCTGAAAGTGAGAGGGAAGAAAAATTACCCATAATAAAATGATAGCATTGAAAATCTTTGATTTAGATAAGAAAAACTCTAAAGAACAGGTAGTTTGCTATTATCAAACTAGCCAAGATCGTCTTATCTATGTATGCGATATTTGAATGTTTGCATGTGTATAAACATATGTATTGTTTGCATACGAATATGCATATCTAGTAAGCATCTCTATTTTGGGGGGCATCCCTTAGGAATGAAATATACTTTCCAAATTACTGAAGTTTATCTCTCTACAAGCAGAATATTAATACTTTTTCCCATGAAAATTTCTTTAACTATTTATAAATTATCTATCATCTTATCTATCTATCTACCTATCTATCATCAAATTTGTCTCCTCTACAGATAAATCTAAACAAAATCAAATGATCACTCCATTATTAAATCAGTTATTAGCTTGTTAGCTTAGTTGTTTCCTATTTTCCCACCTAATGTGGGCTGTAATTGTCACTTTTTCTACTTTCTGTTGCTTCTCTTTACTGATCCCCCTATTCCTTCAACTCTTCCCTCAGCACAATGCCTCCTGGTTACTACTACCAACAAGGGCAGTAAAACAAGATCGTCAAGCCTGAAAAGTTTTCTAGGTTGAACAAAAGTCAGTATGAAACACCTGAGACTACACAAGGTCTCTGTATTAGGGGAAAGGGTTGATTCCAGAATGCTGAAGCTGCCAGGAAATCAGCTTCCAGATAATCAGGGTGTGAAGCCTGTGAGGGTCAACACAATAGCCACTTGAAATTGAAATTCTATTGAAAAATTTAAGCAGAATTAAAAATTCCATTCCTCAACCATACCAGCCATATTTCACAGGCTCAGTAAGATGTGGCTAGTGGCTACCACACTGGACAGGGCAGAACATTATAGGTGTCACAGAACTGCGGTGTCCTGAGTGAAAGCAAGAAAGAGTACATTGTATTTCAGAAGAATTTTTATTAAAAAAGGCTAAAATGAGACAGTGTGGGACTTGAAGGGATGAACTTAATCTACACAGTCCCGAGTATATGTCATTATTGGAGGATGTCAGGTTAACACTGTATATTCACTTGTTTATGAACTTAACAAATAGATACTGAAAAATTACTCTATGTCAGGGGCTGTGTTGAACAAGGGACACAATGCTCAAAAAGATAGACACTTACTGCTCTCGCACTGCTTGTCTCTATATTTCTATCTGTATCCCCTCCCAGACAGCGACTGGTTTATGAAAGGTCATGGAATTCAATTCTGGAGGGAGAGATGTGTGGGAAAACATACTGGGTGGCTTTCAGAAAAGTTTTCATTGCTCTTAAAACAGAAAGCAAATAAGTGATTTTCCCTTGGCAAGTCTAGTCATTGTGTGTGCAGCCAGCTCAAGACCATGTAGGGGCAAGACTGAGAAAATAAAATAAAATCTTTGAGGAGAGCAAAACAGAACAGTGGGAAGAGGCTGGGCCCCTGATGATGTCACTGAGGTGCTGAGTTAATCAACCCTAGCAATAAGTTTACTTATATCAGATATTTGAGTTCTCTTCTGTGACTTGCAGCCCAGTTCATTCTAATTATACACCGATATGTACATAGCCAGAGAAATCCAACATTTTATGCCATGTCAGAATTAAAACTAAAGTCGCTGACATCACATAGTTACCCTTCAAAACTTTAAAAGGTTTTTACACATTTGTTTTCCTATTCTTCTTGTAAATAACTCTCCATTTGACAGAATGAAGCTGTTTTGATATACCCTCTCCCATAATTATAATGGCTCTCTTAGGACAACGATTACAGTGAATATGAACTTGATATTTTTGGAAAAATTTGACACAAAAGTTTAGAAAATATCTCTTATTTTTAAACATAATTTAAAATAAGTGGGTGGCATCTGGTAGGTATCAACTTTTCTCTGAAAAACAAACTATCAGAATCTCAGCTTGTAAAACAGAAAAGGTGCAAGTAGAATATTCTTGCAGTTTAATAAGCCTTGAACAAAATAATAAGTACGCTTCAAAGGATTTTGGGTTGTATTTATTTACTTAACCTGTAAGTCTTGTTATTTAGCAATTTATAGACAATTACCTCCTGCTACTTACAGTAAAATTGACATTGTGTTGGCATTTATCACTTAGTAATCTATGAAGTAAATAAAACCATGAGCCATTTAAAAAAGGAAGCTTTAGTTTGACTAATGTGTTAAAGTACTTCTCCATCATAAGACAACAAAACAAAACAAACAATGAAACAAATGTGAGGCCTGTCCATCTCTAATCTCCGCTTACAAACAAACATAGGAGAATCACCTAAAAGTATATCAAACATGACCTAGTTCACATATTGACAGTAAAAATGAAATGGGTTATAGAATGTTATAGGGTCTTGTTAAGATCACAAGGCCATGGCCGGCCCAGTGGCGTGATGGTTAAGAACTGGCTTGGGACTTCAGAGGGCCCAGGTTCAGATCCCACATATGAGGGCCAGTGACACTGCCCTCCACAGCTAAGATGCTGAACAACAGCTCAACCTGGAGCTGGGCTGCTGTGAGTTGCTGGCGATGGTGTAGGCTGCAGCGGGGCTGCAGTGGGCTGCCATGAGCTACATGAGTGGCTGGCAGCCATTGTGAGTGGCCGGCAGGGGGCGAGAGCTGCCGTGAGCTGCGGACCAATGACCGGCGACCGATTGCCTCGCCCGGGAAGAGCGCAATGATAATACCAACATGGGCCAGTGAAGCAACGTCCTCCACAACTAGACTGAAGAACAAAATAGCAATTCGTCTACTTGTCTGTTCCCCTCCCCCAATTCCCCAATAAATTCTTTTAAAAATAAATAAATAAATAAAATAAAACTCACATGTATATACCCTGAACTTTCATCTTTCTAAGATGAGGATTACTAAACTTTTGGGCCTGTATGCATGCCCATTTCATACGCTGATCATTTTAGGTGTTTTGCTCTAGTGTAATCCTCAGAACTGTGAATTAGAATTGGAACAGATACGCTGGGATCTATGCTGATTTACATAAAAAAGGTTTAATTCCTGTCTAATTGTATGTTAGTACATTTCCTGAAAAAAGCTAGTCAGGCTGCTTCCAAATTCAGTGTGGCCTGACCTAAATTATAGAATGTGGATGTAAGATATATAAAATTATCTTCACTATTTCCTGGGAACCCAGCAGAAGGATGCACATTCATCTTCCTCTGAAGCTAAAACAGACACAAAGACAAGACTTTGTCTCTTCATCTACAGAACAGGCAATGTACATTACAACATGTCATAGAGAGAAAGACAAAACAAAACAATACAGTAGGCCCTTGAACGACATGGGTGTGAACTGCATGGGTCCAATTATATGCAGACTTTTTTCAATCAACAATTAGAAAAAACTTGCTGAAGAACATCATAGCCTAAAACAGACAACACAGGGCCGGCCGAGTGGCACAATGGTTGGGGGAGCTGGCTTGGGACGCCAGAGGGCCCCGGTTCGGATCCCACATATGAGGGCCAGTGACACTGCCCTCTGCAGCTAAGATGCTGAGCAATGGCTCAACCTGGGGCTGGGCTGCCCTGAGTCACCGGCGACGGCGTAGGCTACAGCCCCTGTGCCATGTAGCAGTGGGTAGCCGGCAGCCAGCGTGAGCAGCCAGCAGCCGCAGTGAGCGGCCGTCCAGAAGCCGGCGACTGATCTGCCTCGCCGAGGAAGAGCGCAATGATGGTGCCAACTTGGGCCAGTGAAGCAACGTCCTCCACAACTAGACTGAAGAACAAAACGACAGCAACTTGTCTGTTCCACCTTCCCCCAATTCCCCAGCACTGTTCCCATCCCCCCAAATCCCCAATAAAAATCTTTAAAAAAAAAACAGACAACACAGACTCATGGTATTGATAAATACAGTAAAGTACTATAAATGCATTTTCTCTTCTCTACAATTAATGTTTTCTTTTTTCCAGGTTACTTTATTGTAAGAATACGGTACATAATACATGTAAGATACAAAATATGTGTTGTTTAAATTATCAGTTAAAGCTCCCATCAACAGAAGCTATTAATAGTCAAGGTTTTATAGAGTCAAAAGTTATACATGGATTTTAGACTAACTCAGGGGGACTCAGTGCCCCTAATCCCTGTGTGGTTCAAGGGTCAACTTTAATTTCAAATATGACTTCGAATCAAAAGTAATAAAAGTAGATACTCATATTTTAGATGTTGATTCTCAAATATATGGGCAAATCTATATTTGCCAGAGTGATCAGCCTTTGCCAGAGTTAGTTGCAGAATGAATTAACCATTCTTTCAGGAAATCTAATCCTGCTAGTCTTCTATAAAATCAAGATAACATTCTTCCATTTCTAAAACTCTTTGTTATGATATTCAGCATTTAGAACATGCAAGGGATTTTTGTGGGTCACAGCAGTGCTTGAACTTATGTCTCCATGACAATACAGAAAATAACAGGTAGATTTCATTTCAGTATTTTACCTTTTGGCTCTATTTCACCAGTATGTGAGATTTCTGTAAATACATTAACATTAAAGTAATATATCATGTCTCCATCTGGTTTGGAACTATGTGGACCTAGAAAAATCTATTAAGCAAGAAATGTTATCCTTATATCATCCTTATGAAAGATGTTATTACAAATAAGAAATTATTAAGACTCCCAGCCATATAATCAATACAGCAAATGAGAATAACTATAGTTATTCAAAGTTAAATTATAGGTAAATAGTTTGACAGACATTAAGACAATTCAAGTTCCTATTCCTGCCAGAAACAGGGCTAGATGTAGAAGGTGAAAGACAATTTACTTTTTAACAGTGGTTGAGTATATTTAGGTTGTATTTCTAGGTTGTAGAATATATATCAACTAAAGGGGTAGGGGTTTTTTTGTTTGTTTTTTTAATAAAAATACAAACTGCTTTGTACATATTATCTCACACAATCTTGACATTCTACTGCATAACCTGTCCTCTAAATCACAAGACTGAACTATGTTTTATATCCTTTCTTATTATCTAGCTTCTATCCCACACTGTATTTTATATTCCTTATGAGTCAGGACTGTGTCTTGTTCTTTTCTACACCCTCAGTACAAAGTTGGTTCTCCATACATATCTGTTGAATGAATTAATAAGACAATGGGAAAGCTAATTTTCTCCTAGTGCTGATGAATTGCAGTATATTTGCATCTTACACATATAAAATGACTATGGGAAACCAAACTTTTATTTTCACAAATATTTAAACTTATTGACTCAAAAATATTGTACTGACCTGAGATACATATAAATCCAGAAGAAAAGAAGGCTTCGTTGTATGAAGACAAGTTGTCAGTCTGGGCGTAGACAGCATACACGGACATGTATGAACAGGCGCATTCCACGTAGTGTGAAGTGTCCTCAACCACTTTGCAAAACTGACTGTCAGACAACCAGCTAGGGCAAAAACACAACTGTCACCACTCCTCTTTCATCAATACTTAAGGTGCTGAGATGGCTTTTAAAGAAAAAAAATAATTTACTAAACTAAGCGCTCTTGACTCAAGACTTAAGCAGACCATATTTTCAAGAAGAAACACTACAGGGAACACCTTGTCCCAGACATGACACAACAGGTCCCACAAGGCACCTTAAGAAGCAGCCTAAATACTACCCAAACTTGCAAAGGCATTCTGATACAGAGGAATCTGGTCTTCTCAACAGAGCAGTGTCTGTTGCTACCTAATCCAAAGCATACACACCCAAGATTTTCAACAGAAGGCACTCTTCTCCATGTTTTAAAAATCCCAAATGACTGACACAGCCATTATAATGTGCAGTGTTTACCCTTCCTTATTTTTCATAATTCCTTGTATTTTGAACCACACAAATTACTTATATGCTTTTCTAAAATTCCTTCCTCATCGATTCTGGATTTTGGAGCCAGTTATAGTACATAAATGTTTTCTAGGGTTCTCTCAAGTATTCCCTTCTCAAAGGTCTGGCTAATTTAGCACAAAACCATTGTCATGATTACAGCAAATGTAGCATCACGTGCCAGCCTTCTGAGCATTCCTCAGTGACTACTGGTTGAGCCTCTTCCCTTTAGTGTATCTTTGATACACTAACCTTGACTCTTCTAAGGACACAAAACTTCTTAACCCCAACTGCAGATTCAAGCTTGAAGCATTCATTATTAATTATACATTGAGGGTTACAAAGTACCACTGTATTAGGTTTAATATCTGTCATCACTCATTAGAAATTTCAATTGATAATTATTTTTTCCAAGGAAAGACAGAGACTAACCAGGATTCTGGTGTTCAAAGAAAAGTTGGTTGGTTAGCCAAGTAAGCTGTTAAACCTATTTACAATTTTAGTTGATGTGGCTGAAAGTCAGTACTAAACAAAAAGTAGTGACTGATTTGGACACTAGACCCTCTGGGCTAGAACTGCCTGACCTTACAGCATTGACTGAGTCCTGAGTGGCAGAAGTGCTCAGAGGCCTTAGGCCAAGGAGATTCAGAGAAAGACTCGCTCTCATCTTCCCATTCCTAAGCGTGACTTTATACTCAAAATGGGCTCCAAGCCATATGTGGACTGGAATTATAAATCCCTTGCTAATCCCTCTAAACACAGAGCATCAGCCCCAGAACCACAAGCCCAGATGGAAGGGGTAAAAAAAATTCCCTTGCCTACCCAATAAATTAGCCAATAAGAAGGGTATTGGAATTGAGTAAAACTCATGTGAAGTCCCATGAAAGCATTAACAATCAAGAAGTAAATATTGTGTTAAACACATACTTAAATTGTTTGGCTACATTTGCCACCTGCACAATGCTCAACATTTCTTATGTTGCTTTGTCTTATTTATTGTAGAGGTTATTCTACAGTCATTAATGCTCAGTAGAAAAAAAAAATGGGCTCAATGGTACTGAAATGGGGAAGGACCAAATTTTGATTTTAAATAATTATTAATATGTACCTTGCAGCAGCCTGATTCCAAAGGAGACACAGAGATGTCTTGGGAACAATTCTGGGCTTGGCAGCATAAATCCTGTAGAGAACCTCATTGTTGTCAGTCAGGGGTTGTGAACTCTGACCTTTCATACTCAAAGATAATACCTATAATTTAAAAAAAAAAAAACAGAAAACTTAATTATCTTTTCAAATTAATGTCATGACTGAATCTCCTATTCTGAACTTTGTTTTATTTTTCTAGTCACTTTAGTCACTATTTAGTGCCACTATTAATAGGTAGCTTCCTTATGAAGGCAGTGCCTCTCAGTGTTTTTCCACTGCAAACTTTCTACCTCCATTTCAGTTACTGAGCAGTCTTCAGCTGACAACATTTACTTTGACTATAACTGTCAGACTTCATCATGAGAGGGGTATATAATTTAATATAATATTAGTGAAAGCCATACATTTTTTTTCACTTTTCCCATATAGTTTACTCAATAAAACATGAAGGAAACATTTCCAACTGTTTTCGAGATAAAACATTCTACAAACAGTTCATAAAGATGGGACATTATTTATAATTAGCTCACCATGTGGACCACTTCCCACAAACCTGATCAAGCAAATGCATTCTGAGGAGTGTGGCTGCTACAGAAAAATCAGATTCCATAATGATAGATTACCTTATTTTTCAGGGCAGGAAGGTTGTTTCCATTTATATGCCACTGCTGGCTGCTATATTCTGTAAACTGGACTAATTCACATGTACTTTCCCCAGACGTTATTTCTGCATCCGGGACATCCAATAACCTCTCAGGAACTTGAATATAATCACCTTCCTTTCCTTCAAACTTGTGCCCATTGATTTGCTGAGGATACCAGTGAAGAGCCAGTATTGACAAATATGGGCAACTGTCAAGGATGGTTTTGCTTCTACAACAGAAAAGCCAAGAAATCTTCTAAAATGGCATG
Source organism: Hipposideros armiger (assembly GCF_001890085.2). Lineage (NCBI taxonomy): Eukaryota > Metazoa > Chordata > Mammalia > Chiroptera > Hipposideridae > Hipposideros > Hipposideros armiger. The sequence goes on from NW_017731407.1 coordinate 623,503, forward strand.
CAATATATATATATATATACATATATATATATATACATATATATATATGTATATATATATATGTATATATATATATAGTATTTGTTTTATATATCCACTTGTATTTGTTAAAATGCATTACACTAGGGCTCTGTTCTTTGTGTGCAACATGACACGACCAGGCCAGGAGCAGTATAGAGAATGTACTTTCAGTTTTTTTATGGTTGTCATGATTTTTTCACAGAGCTTTCTTGCATCCTATTGCCTGATACCCCTTGTAACCTAAAGCATGAGTTTTTGAAAGCTGTTTCATGGCTATCAGATACAATCTGTACTAGAAAATGGACCCTTCTGTTAGTCATATCAGCATTGGTGGAATAGGTTGAAGAAAAGGCATACCACTAAAGTGAAATCCTCTGCTTTATTTAAGAATATCATAAACCTGGGCCGGCCGAGTGCACGTTGGTTAGAAACTGGCTTGGGATGCCAGAGGACCCCGGTTCGGATCCCACATATGAGGGCCAGTGACACTGCCCTCTACAGCTAAGATGCTGAACAACAGCTCAACCTGGAGCTGGGCTGCCGTGAGTCGCCAGTGACGGCGTAGGCTGCAGCCCCTGCTGCAGTGGATTGCCATGAGTTGCCATGGGCTACCGTGTGTAGCCAGCAGTCAGCGTGAGCAGCCAGCAGCCACTGTGAGCAGCCAGCAGCCACTGTGAGCAGCCGTTCAGAAACCAGAGACTGATCTGCCTCACCCGGGAAGAGCGCAATGATGGTGCCAACTTGGGCCAGTGAAGCAATATCCTCCACAACTAGACTGAAGAACAAAAGGACAGCAACTTGTCTGTTCCCCTTCCCCAAAATCCCCAATAAAAATCTTTAAAAAAAAAAAAAAAGAAAGAATATCATAAACCTTATATATCTGGAGCCATGTTTTCATCAAGAGTTTACCTCGCCCCTTTCTAACCCATCAGAGCATTGCTAATTTAACCATGTGACTGGCAGGAGAAACAGCCCTGAATGGTGATCTTTATCCATTTAACAATTCTATTTTGAACATCCCCTAGGCATTAGATCCTGTGCTCAATGAAATTGCTTCCTAAGCTCAGTGTGTGTTAAAATCAGTTAGAAGCTTCTTTAAAAGTATAGATTTCTAGATAACACCCTAGACTTACTAAATCAGAACCCTTTCCTGGGGAGGGTGCTGTGGGCTCTAGGAATCTGTTCTGTTGGGGTTTTTTTTAACCAGTCTTCCAGAAAATCTGATACATCTTGTTTGCAAATAGTGAGGAGATACAAAGATGAATCAGAATTGAAACCTGCCTGGAAATGTTTGGAGGATATTAGGGTAACAATTATGCAGCAAATATTAAGGTATACAGGCCACAATAGATGTAGAAGCTGTTTAATTATATCATGAACCTAAATGATACCAGGTCATGACCTATCTAACCAGGGAAATGAAGCTAAGAATTTTCAGTGAAATATTTGAGAAAGAAAGGAGAGGATAAGAGCTAACTTTTTCCTCCAGCTATATTCCCTCTTTAAAAAACAAGAAACAGAAAACTGCCACTCCAGCTTTAACTACCACATTTGAATTGATGCCCTCCAATATCTATCTTTAATCCTGCCATTCATCCAGGGCTCTAGACCCTTATATCCAAGATTCCTATTGAAGCATTTCAGTCTATATAGGTCACACATACCTCCAAAACAACCTGAAACCCATCTCTCAATCTCCCCATCCAGCTTCTCATATTTTCATTAGTGACTCTCAGCTAAAAGCTGCCCTGCAGAGACCTCAACCATGTCCAGTGGTGCTGAGATCAATGAACCTCAGCCACATGGCTGCATACCCCCCTTCTGCCCCACTGGAATCTGCTGAGATTAAGTCCAGTCAGCGCCATCATGGACCTGCTACCTCTGCCTTGACATAAGCGACGGATTCCTGGGCCCTCTCACTTGCTGATGACTATCTTCTTCTTGACACCTTGACCTCCTTTACTCATGCCCTTCTATGTATTCACTTTGATCAATCCCACAATCCACTTTCTACTCAGGCTGAAGTGAAGGAAGAAAATCTGGTGGGGAAACCCCCATTCTCATGTCTACTGGCATCACTATGAATCCACAGTGACCAACCTCAGTCAGCCATTAATGCCACTTGACATTGTTTTTACTTGGCTTCCAAGTGATTGTTCTAGACACCATTATTCTCAATATCCCTGCTCAATTCTCAAACACTTCACTCTTAGTAGATGCCCTAGAATACTACTTAAGACAATGTGTACGTAATGCATATAAAAATGGCCAACATCTTCAGAGTTTTCTGAGTAAGAAAAACTAGTCTTGAGCTCTTTTATTTTCTATGTTTGATTGGCCACCTACAAGTTAATTCCATAACCTAATTATTTTCCAGGTACCATACTCCCCATGTCCCTGACTCAATTTCAGTCCTCATCTTCTATTACCCGAATAATTATCCCCTATGCAGCCTTCCTACTTCTTGATTTATCCTGTTCTTTAACCTTTAACACTGTTCTCAAATGATAGATTTAAAATCCTAAGTCTGATTCACACACACACACACACACACACACACACACAATCTAGCTTATTCTATGTTCAACTTTTAAAGGTTGAAGATCTCCGCCAACACACCACATTATTCTTACCTAACTGCCATCATACGTGCTATTTCCTCTTCCTAGATAACTCAACAGGAAAGGTAAGTCTCTCGAGAGAAAGCACATGGCAGGGAACATATTGATTTATTCATTTATTCTATTCACTCATTATACTATGACCACTGAGAATCTACCGCATACCAGACACTGTTCTAGGCCCTGGAAATACATTAGAAGCAAAACAGAAAAGACCACTGTTTTTGTGCATCTTAAATTCTCTTGAGTTCTCACTGGGCTTTGGGGACACAGATATAGGAACCAATATTCACAGCAGGGTAGATGGTTCACATCTAAGACAACCTCAATATCTTGATACTCTTTCAGAAATATGGAAAAACAAACAGAAAGGCCTGTGATTATGGGAAACCTAAAGCCATGAACTATTGACTTCACAAAACAACACAGTTGAACACAGTGTAAGAGAGAAAAACAGCAAGAGACTATTTCTTAAGCGCGCGCGCGCGCGCACACACACACACACACACACACACACACACACACACATACACACAGTGGCCTCAATGCTAACCTACTTGAAGTAAAGAAATTATCCATTTCAGAGGTTTCTGAAGGCATTAGAGACATTTATAAACAGTTAGCTGAACTGCTAATCATTGGTTTCAGAATGGACACTGAGGATCAGTGGTGAGGCCTGGGGAAGAGGCCTCCGAAAAGTGCAGGCAGAGCTTGCCAGGTGCTTTGCTGAGGTGCTTCCTCATTAGGAAAACCTCAGCCCCAGGACTCACTCGTCAGGATTAATAAAAGAACACAGCGTATTCTGTGTGCTGATCCTATAGCTCAGGGGTGTCAAACTGGTGGCCCGCGGGCCGCATGCGGCTCTCGAGGTAATTTTTTGCATACTCATCTTCAGTAGTTAAAGGGTTAATGAGGGAATTGTGTGTAAGGTATTGCCTCGATCTCCCCTAAGCGCTATTTTCTTCATAACAATTTTTTTCTATTTTCATTTTACTTCAGAGCATCGTGGGCCACAAAAATTTACCTCGAAGGCCGCATGCGGCCCGTGGGGCTGCCAGTTTGACACCCCTGCTATAGCTGAACCTCAAGTCACACCCTGGCCCTGAGCTGGGAGGAAAGTCTGGAGCACGGTGGAGTCACGGGCAGGGAGTGGAGGGTTTGTTACAAAGTAAGTGGTTTACACTATCATCTGACCACAGGGCATGGTAGCCCGCAGTAGCTGTAGCGTCAAGGAGACCTGGGCTCAGTCCCATGGGCTAATTGTGTAACCGTTGGCAAGCTGTGTAAGTTCCACAGCCTCAGCTTCTACCTCTGTAAATAGGAATAGTAAAGGCCCTAACCCCACCCTTAAATAGCTACTTAAAATGATCTTTTGTAGGGATAAAAATAATATATGTACAACTTTTTAGTAAGGACTAGTTAGAACCTATAAATTTTTCAATATTTTACACCGTTTTTACCTAGAAAAAAGGCAATTTCATATTGTTCAATGTAATACAATGTCGGGACTAGAGTGGAGGTATAGTTAATATCAGTTATTATCATTATTATTAATTATTATTGTTATTTTATTCATTAATCTCTGTTGTAACCTTTTTATATCTGGATTGACTCTCTCTTTGAACTTCATGTGCCTTGTGATCTAAGAACTAAAGTTAAAAGTTTTACATATCAAACCAATATTTTAATTAACCTGTCAGTTCGTAAAGGGCTCCACAAATAATGAGATGACTTACATTATTACACTAAAATTTTTAAAACGTAGTCTTCAAAATATCTGAATTTCAATGTGACTTAATAAACCCTGATAATAGTAACCATTAGTAAATAAAAAATAAACTTTATAGATTACAAATACTTTTAATCAGACATGTCCCGTTAAATAATTGTCATTGCTTTTTAAACAACATATATTACTCTGTGAGAACTGAGGAGAAATCTGCATTGCCAAGCATGCTCTATTATCAGCCACTTTTATACTAAATCAAATAGAAACAAACATTTTTATTTTTTTTTAAGATTTATTTTTTTATTGGGGAATTGGGGGGATGGGAACAGTGCTGGGGAATTGGGGGAAGGGGAACAGACAAGTTGCTGTCGTTTTGTTCTTCAGTCTAGTTGTGGAGGACGTTGCTTCACTGGCCCAAGTTGGCACCATCATTGCGCTCTTCCCGGGTGAGGAAGATCAGTCGCCGGCTTCTGGATGGCCGCTCACCGCGGCTGTTGGCTACACACGGTAGCCCATGGCAACCCACTGCCACAGGGGCTGCAGCCTACGCCGTCGCCGGCGACTCATGGCAGCCCAGCTCCAGGATGAGCTGTTGTTCAGCATCTTAGCTGTAGAGGGCAGTGTCACTGGCCCTCATATGTGGGATCCGAACCGGGGTCCTCTGGTGTCCCAAGCCAGTTTTTAACCATCGCGCCACTCGGCCAGCCCGAAATAAACATTTTTAGATCTTTGTACTACACTGACCAATTTACTTATGAATGTAATTTAAAACACCATGACTTCTGAAGAATATTAACATATAGATACAAATTAATTGTATAGTTAATAATGAACATATGCCACACACTATTTTTTTTTTCCTCCTGTTTGCTTTCTGCCATGAAACTCCAGCCATGTAACAGCTAGTGTGAAGCCAACAACATTCTGAGAGCTGCCTCTAAATGGGTGAATTCGAACCATAACTCCAGGGGAAGCACAATTAACAGTACATCAAAACGCATCTGAAGTTTGGAATCACTTTCTTTTTTTTCTATTCAGAATGTAGCTTCTACTCATTATATAAATGAGAGTAAGCAAGATGACATTTTTTTTTAAATGAACTTCCAAAACAAGAGGGATATGTTGAGGACAGTATAAATTTTCTTGATGCAGTTGCTGTTTTCTTTAAATATTAACTTCATTTGCCCATTAGGTACAATATATTGATTGCATAATATTTAGTTACATCATCTCTATGTCAATTTGGATTGCACATTACTTTATAAACTGTGAAGGAATGCATATAAGCTACAGTTAGTACATTATAAGATACTTACTTTTCACCAGGAGAGCCACAGGTAACATCAGTCAGCAGAGAAAAGGCAAAATTCTCAGTCACTTCAGTAAAATGACTAAATCCTCTGGTGTCCTTGCGCTTTGGGTTAATAAGAGAACAAAGAATCTCGTAGAAAAGATTTCGGCTTTCAATACTGAATGCTTGAATTTTTCCTTCAACAGTTATCTGGAAAAAAATCCAAGTATGAAAATATATCTTTAAAAATAAACTTCTTACATGATATGTATGATACAATACAACATGTGTTCTTTATTGACAGTTATTACCATTTACAAAATAAGGGTGAACCTATGAAGAATTTAAAAGAAATCACTATCAAAGTTATATTTCAAATACATCCATTTGTACTTTGAAAATAGCCATTAATGAAGAAAAGTCATAATTACCAAAATATTTCTATTTAATAACTAGATAAAGCTCAAAATCATTGCATGGATCACTTATTTTCAACTACAATAGTCAACATCACGAGTCAAAATTAATCTCACTTTTACATCTACCCCAAGGGTTCTTATTCTTTTGACCAGCAATTAAGGAAATAAATACAAGAATAATTATCCATAATAGAAGATTATTCTTGATTACCTGTGTTTCAATAAACAAAAGCCACCACATATTAAATTCTAAAATATCAAGTGAGAAAAATCCTTTTCCAACTAAGAATAGTCAAGAGCTCCTGACACTATTTCTTACCTTTATCCGTAGGCATGAGCCTTGCTACCTTAAAGGGCTTGGTTATTTGCTGTTTGAAGGACAAGGAGAGTAAGAAAAAAATAACCATAATGATATTTATTTTTCCTTGCCAGAATGATGGGGACCATGTCTTTGTAGTCTGATTAGGCATGAGTGTGAAGCCATTGACTTGTTATTCTACTCTACTCCTATATACCTGAGAAGTCCCTATTAATTCTTCAAAATCCAAATTCGTCATCACTTTGGGAATTCTACACTGTGCCCCGCCTCCCTTATCATATACATGATCACTCTCTTTGTAATTTGCACGTACCTTTATTAATGAATTTGTGAGAACACAAATTATTTGTCTGTTACAGCTACTAGTTAAGCTCACTGAGGAAGTGGCCCATGTTCCCCATATTTTTTAGAGGTATATTATCTATACAGTGTCAAGATGATAGCTGAACTCAAGATCTAAGTTTATAAGAGTAGCCATCTCAAAGATAATAAGGAAGAATAGAGACTAATCCACAAGGAAAAGATGATAAAGGTACAGAATAAAAATTTACAATGGAGGACAAATTACAATGGCAACAATGAGAACCATTGGATACTGAAACAAACTGAATATGTTAATGGGAAAATAAGCGCAAGAAATTCTCCCAGAACTCAGAGAAAATATAACAGACAGATAGGACAAATCCGTAAGATATAACATGCACATAAAAAAAAAGCCGACAGAAGGAAAGAAAACCAGTTCCTTGATAAGCTAAAGAAATAATGCGATCTAAAAATGCAAAGCCTGTTTTATACCAGAGAAAATTAGGAAAAGAAACACCACCATATGTATCTTGGTGATTTCTAAATATTATTATTTAAGAGTTAAAAAATAACCCTACCAGAAACCAGATAGGAAAAAAATTACTAACAGAGGAACAAACATTCAGTTTGACATCAGATGCTTTTGCAAATGAAATGACAGAAGCCACCAGAGAAACATGTGAAGTTTTAAGAATTAAAGGCTATGACCCAAGAATTCTAGAGCCCCCAGCCTTTCATTCATATTCAAGGGCAAAAGCCAGTTTCTTTGAGTAAAACACACACACACACACACACACACACACACACACACACACACACACATGCACACACAGAAGGCCCTTGGTTTGTGTGGGTGCTATTCTCAGCATGTTATATTAACTTCTCTAATTCTCACAACAATCTTGTGAGGGAGGTACCAGTATTATTTTGTTTTGTTTCCAGACAAGGAAATTGAGGCAGAAAGAGAATACCTCACTTGTCTAAAAGCACAGAGATGGTGAATGGCCCAGGAGACACTCGTGACAGCCACCCTGCCCAGACTCAAAACATCCCCCACTAGCTTGTCCTAAAATAACAAAAAGTGACTCAGTTTGCAGAAAAGTCCACCAAAATTATTGCAAGCATGAAATACAAAACCAAGCAGTAAAATATAGAGCTAAGTTTACATCATTGTTAGTGTGATTACAAAATAAATGTGAAAAAATAAGTCTTGAAACATAATATATATAACATAAAAAAGTATATAATAAGAAAAAATATTCTGGCTATAAAGGACATTTTACATAAACAATAAAAAGAACCCCCAAATTATCTACAAAAAAGTAGAGAGCCTGAATCACCATGGGAAAATTTTTTATGTCAGGAGAGAAAACAACAAAGACCTTTGGGCGGGGAGGGGAGTCTATCAAATTTTCGCAGAACATAGTCCTGTGTCCTTTCAAGTGTTCCAGAACACAATATTAGGGGCAACGCTTCCTGATTCATGTTTTACCAAGCTTCAATAACCTGGAATCCAAAATGCTAAAAAATTAAAAATGTGCATATCATATCCAGCAGCCTGGCTATTATTATTAAATAACTTACAGTGTTTTAAATAATTCTCATTGCAACATACTGCACCATATCTAAGAAAATCAAAGGCTAGAAATATTATGTCATAGCAAAAATTTGCCCAAATCCACAGCTGACTTTCATCCAAAAACTTTTTACAATGAGTCATATACAATGTTCTTGCTCCTAAGCAAAATAAGCAAGACATATGATTTCAATGATTTGTGGGATATAAAACTGAAAACAACAAAGGAACAAGACAAACAAATGAAGAAACAAAAACTCACAGACACAGACACTAGTTTAGTGGTTACCAGAGGGTAAGGGGTGGGGTGGTAGATGAGGGTTAAAGGGATCAAATATATGGTGAGGCAATGAGAACTGACTCTGGATGGTGAACACACAATGTGATACATAGATGATGTATTACAGAACTGTACTTGAAACCTATGTAACTTTATTAACAATTGTCTTCCCAATAAACTTTAATTAAAAAAAAAAGTTCTTGCTCTTTTTAGCACAACATTTGTTTCTTCTGAATGCAAGTAGTGAGTTCTAGTGAATATAAGAATAATATGTAAAATTTATTGAGCTCTTTCAATAAATAAATAAATAAATAAACAAATAAATCAAGTAGCTTCTGTTTCAAAGGAGTTAGAATCTGGGGGAAAATAAAAGTTACAAATATGAAACAATTTCACTTAAAATACAAGACCTTATACAATAGAATGAAGTACTACCCAGTATTTGGAAATTCTACTCCTCAGTTTGAGGATACCTTAGAGTATATATTAAGTACATATGAAACATATGAATGGTTGCCAGATAAAGTATAGGTGACTCTATTTGAATTTCAGATAAGCAACCAATAATTATTTGAATGCCCCAAATAGTGCATGCAAATAAGATTAATTTTTTATTTTGTGATATATTAAACAATGTATTCATTGTTTATCTGATATTCAAAGTTAACTGAGCAGCCTGTATTTTATTTGCTAAAATTTCAACCCTACTATATGTGATTATCTACATTTGTAGTGCCTATTTTATCAGTGTCTTATTCTCATTACTTATAATTCTCATTATTTATAACAAATAATAAACATGAACTTTTTTTGCCTTTTGTGGACATGTGAGGCCCCACTAAATGGCTATTATTTTTTCAATTTTTTTTATTATAAATAACGCTGAAACAAAAATTCTTGTTACAAATGTATTTGAACAAATATTCCCTACACCTATTAGTTAGGTTTTTTTCTTACTTTTCCCCCCAGTTTGATTGAGCTATATCTGACATATAACCATTAGTGGTCTTTTGACTTTGCTTGTAGTATATGCAGAGATATTTTATTTAAACTTTATGTGGTCAAGTTTATCAATCATTCCCTTTATAACTTTTGGGTTTTGATTTATGCTTTTGAAAGAACTTCCTCACTTCGAACTTATATATGAAAAATGATGTGTCCATGTTTTCTGCTTTCACGGTTTCAGTTTTACAGTTAAATCTCTGATCTGTCTGGTATTTACTTTGGAGCAGGGTTCAGGATAGTGATCCAGCTCTATTTTTCTTTCAAATGGTTAAATGAGCTGTCTCAAACCATTTGCAGAATTATAATTTTTGACCCATTTATCTGAAATATCACCATTTTCATATATAAAATTTCATATGTGCTTGTGTTTATTTTTGTATTTTCTATTCTTTTCCATCTATCTGAAGGTCTATGCATACACTAGTGCTACCCCATTTTCTTTTTTAAGATTTTTTTTTTTTAATTGGGGAATAGGGAGAGGGGAACAGCATTGGGGAATCGGGGAAGGGGAACAGACAAGTTGTTGTCCTTTTTTTGTTCTTCAGTCTAATTGTGGAGGACATCACTGCACTGGTCCATGTTGGTATTATAATTGCGCATTTCCCGGGTGAAGTAGTCACTCGCCGGCCATTGGGCAGCTGCTCACAGCCGCTCACGAAAGCTCATGCCAGCTGTCTGCCAGCCTCACTGTAGCCTACGCCATCACCGGCGACTCATGGCAGCCCAGCACCAGGTCAAGCTGTTGTTCACCATCTTAGCTGTAGAGAGTACAGCATCACTGGCCCTCATGTGGGATCTGAACCGGGACTCTGCTGCTCAGAGCTGGCATCCCAAGCCAACTCTTAACCAACACACCACTCGGTCGGCCCAAGTGCCACCCCATTTTAATCTACAACTTCATAATTTATTTTCCTATCTGGTAGGGTGAGGTCTCTCTCATTTTTCTTTGTTTTCAGAAAATTTCTGCCCATTCTCACATGTATGTTCTGCCAGGTGAACTACAGCATCATTTTGTCCAGGATAAAAAAAAAAAAAATTTCAAAACAACTTACTGATATTTTGATAAATATTATATTGCATGCATAGGTTAATTTAAAGAATACTGTTATCTCTATAATACTGTGTCTTCCTAATGCTGAACAAGGTAAGATTTCTATTTATTCAAATATTTTATGTTACTCAGTAAAATTTTCAGTTTTCTTTATATAATACATATTATAATACATACATCATATATAATATCTAAAACTACTGAATAATAAGTCAGTCATTCAAATCATCAGATTTTAGTATTGACATATAAAAATAGTATGAGAAAATATACCATAATATTAAAAAAATTGTAGTAACAACATGATTTGAAAATAACCAGAGCAAAGGCTACTTCAGTTAGAATTTTCAATGTGATATAAAAATGATGTATTACAGAATTGTATACCTAAATCTATGTAACTTTGCTAACAATTGCCACCCCAATAAACTTTAATTAAAAATATATATATTAAAATTTTTCATTTAAGCATTCAAATAATGTTTTCTAATTGATTTTACAATATTTTATAACATGAGATATATTTTGTTCCTCTAAAAATTCCTGGGTTACTTAGTTCATATTAATTATTTTAATACATGACAAAAAAATCATACTGTTTGCTAACAGTTACTTAAAAAAAGTTAGCTAGGGCCGGCCGAGTGGCACGTTGGTTAAGAACTGGCTCGGGATGCTAGCAGTTCGGATCCCACATATGAGGGCCAGTGACACTGCCCTCTACAGCTAAGATGCTGAACAACAGCTCAACCTGGAGCTGGGCTGCCGGGGGTTGCCGGCGATGGCGTAGGCTGCAGCCCCTGTGGCAGTGGGTTGCCATGGGCTACCGTGTGTAGCCAGCAACCAGCGTGAGTGGCCAGCAGCCGCAGTGAGCGGCCGTCCAGAAGCCGGCGACTGATCTGCCTCACCCGGGAAGAGCGCAATGATGGTGCCAACTTGGGCCAGTGAAGCGACATCCTCCACAACTAGATTGAAGAACAAAACAACAGCAACTTGTCTGTTTCCTTTCCCCTGATTCCCCAATAAAATCTTAAAAAAAAAAAAAAGTTAGCTATATTTTTCTAAAGGAGCATCTTTTGGGCCGGCTGAGTGGCTCAGTTGGTTAAGAGCTCGCTCAAGAGTGTGAATGCTGAGCAACAGGGTCGCCGGTTTGATTCACAGCCTGAGCTGAGCTGCCAACAGGTGGCAGGATGGCTCAGCTAAAAAACAAAACAAAACAAACAAAAAATAAAGGAGCATCTTTCATAATTCAGTTTCATTATTCATGACTGACCCAATTAAAAATAGTCAAGATGCACTACTCGTCATTCTTGACCAATAGTATGCAGCTCTCTTATATAATTTACTGAGAAAAAAATAGCAAAAGTCCTTATGTCATATCTAAATCATACAAAATGAGGTTTTGTATTCTAAAATGTAGTTAACTGTACATTCTTTCCATCTTCTTCACCAAAATCATCTTGTTATTGTCCTATGCCATTGCATCATTAGAAAATAAAAGTAACACAATTTCCCAGAGTGAATTATGATCTCTAGAACTCTGTGTGAAACAGCAGTCACTTCTCTTTGCTTTACAAGCTCTTTGGCAAGTCCTCCTCTTCCTGCCTGTGTGCTTTATAATGTTCTTTTCTACCACTCAGGCACTGTATTTTAAGGGACAACATAATAAGTAAATTAGGCATGATGATCTAAAATCCAGTGTAAACATTTTAAGTACCTAAAGGTCACTGTGTAAGAAATATAGTATTTAGGAATTCATATGTAGGCACTCAAAAGCTTTTACTTATAAATACATTGATAAGAAATACCTTGATAAGAAAGCCCCAAAGACACCCCCACAAGGGTCTTTTTCCCTTAGTAATAATTATTTTTAGACATCTTCTTTCATTTACATTCCTAGGATCTAACATTGCCATTGAATTCCATCTTTTGCAAAAGTGTAAATCAATGAATAGGCTTAAAATAAAACCTGGTTGGTCTGAGTCCACACCGATGTGAGTGCCTGAAATCATGTGGTCATCCCCGAGTTCTCCTTTTCTGTGAAAGTTTTCAGCGCCCAGGAGGAGTCAAGAACAAGCAGAGGGCAATAGCTGCTGTTCCATGGCATTTAAACAGGAAGACCTATTAAGTAATGAAGTTCAAGGTCTCTTTTTATGGACTCCAGAAACAGAGACACAATTTCAAAAGCTATTCATCCTGTTTCCAGAGAATCAGACAGACCCCGCAGCTTCTGACATCTGGTGCCTCTTTGCAGTCACTGGGCTGCCCTTCCTGCTAGAGTACATTACTCATCACTCACTCTGAGTTGATGACTCAGGTTTCCAAGCAGGCATACAGCGTCAGATACAATGAATTCCACTCTTAGGTTCAGAAATTTCACTCTATTATAATTTCATAATAACTCACACTATTACTGTGTATATGTTGTTGTTGTTGTTGTTTATTTTTTTTTTAATTCACCAAAACTTACTAAACCAACTACTGACATTTGCAAGGGCTCCTTCTTACTTACCTTGTCTATTAAATGCATAACGGCACTGAGCTGTTCATCTGTGCTTTCCGTGGCCACTTTAATGCTGATGCTGTGGAGTACTCTGTTGAGAATGTCACCATCCAGGGGCTGTTGGAGCTGATCTGCAAGCCCCCAAACGGCCTGTGCATCCGCATCAGAGACAATAGTAATGTTAGCAGTCCCATACACTTTATCAATTCTGGCTCCACCTTTGGGGTCAAAAAGCACAACCTGGAAACGTTTAGGGAATGGATTTAAAGATCCTGTGTCTGGGGTTAGGATGACATCCAATATGGTGTTCCTCTGGCCAGGTTCAAAGACCAAGGTGCCCTCAGTTCTCACAAAATCCTTCCCAGAGATAGCTGGAGATATGAGCGTACGACCAATTGTTTCAGCACTCCTCAACTCCTAGAAATTAAACAACACCACTCCAGTGAAACTGTAATGCTTCTGACCTTGTCCTAAACAAATTCTTATTCTTCAAACAAATTCAATTTCTCTTAAACAAACTGATGAGCCATAACAATATTATTACATAAAACATGGGGTTTTATACTTTTTCTGATCTCCTAAGATAAATTAGAGAGATAAATATACATCGCACAGTGATGAGGTTAGGAAAGATAGATGCCTTAAAAATAGATCAAGAGAGTTAGAAAATAAACGTCACTATTGCCTTACAGAATTTCTCCAATTGTGAACATACTAAAAATTGTGCTTTAAATAACACTTGCTACAAAATCTAAGTATGGAGGAAAAGAGGGAATGATTACATTTTCATTCTCATCTAGAAATTTTGGGAAGATGGGGTCTGGGGAAGTAAAGGCAGAGAGAGAGGAGACAGGAGAAAGCAGAAGAAAGTGGTCTCTTGTTGTTTACACTTAGATGAAAATACCCTAAAGAATAACAACCTTGGGCATGCATACCTCTGAATTTCTACAAATTTTGGTTATTAAAAGTTTTTTATAAATTGAAGCATGAGAATTTAGTCAAGGAAGAACCAAAGTCATGTGCATTTAGTTACTACTGAGTCACCAAATATGAAACTCCTAGTACATGGCCAGGTGGCATACTGTGAATACAGATGTGATCAACAGAATCGGAACCTATCCTAGCAGAGGACAGTGACAGTACAAAAGTTATAGCATTTTCAATATAATTTTATATGAAGATGAATTCTATGAAGAAAAATAAGACTAGGTATGGGCATGCAGGGTGATGGTAAGGCACTATTTTAGATAAGGTTGCTCAGGGAAGCTCTTGATGGGATATTTGAACAGAGACCTAGGTGATACAAAGGAACAGGCTACATAAGGATCTGGAGGGGAAATATTCTAGGCAGAGGGAACAGCAATTACAAAGTCCCTGAGGTGGGAACTATCTCTGACTGTTAGAAGAAGAGGCAGAAGGTCAATATGATTGGAAGAAAGACAAAAGTACAAGAATCTGATATAGGAGAACTGGGCAGGGATCAGATCATGTATGTCCATTACACAAAGTGTGGCAGGAAGACACTGGAGGATTCCATCAGGAGAGTGACACATTTTATTTCATATTTTCATGTGTATTCTTGTGCATAGTTAGGCTGTAGCAGGGATGATCATAGAGACAGGGAGAAGAGATAGGAGGGTTCTGCATTAGTTCATGCAAAAAATAATGGGAGCTTAAAGTAGGGTTGTATAAATATAAAGAGTAAGAAGTGCTTGGATTGGGAATATACTTTGACTGTAGAGTCAGTAGGACTTTTTGGTTAATTCAATGTTGGGTGGAGAGGAAGAGAATTGAGGATAACTCCTAACTGTTTGCCTGGATGAATGGTGGGAAACTAGGGAAAATATTGTTAAAGGAGAAATCAAGAGCTATTTTTCATAAGCCTGAGATGCCTTTTCGACATTCAAATGAGGATGTCAAGTAGAAGTAATTGGATATATGAATCGGGGTCAGGGTGGTGAAAAGGCTGTTGATAAAAATTCAAATATTTGAAGAAAACAGATCTGGATGATCTAATCCAGGGGTCAGCAAACTGTGGCTCGCAAGCCAAATGCACCTCTTTGGGTACGTTCTCTCTCAAAAGTTTGCCGACACCTGGAAGAGCCAATCCTGTCCCTCACAACAATTCAAAAATTATTCAAGAGCCATAAATATATTTTTATATAATCACCATTATGTGAATAATATCCTTTAAAAATTTTATAAATGAAACTATGATAGTTTTATTTCATTTTGAATTTTACTTCAGAGCCTGTGGCTCACGAGCCGCAGTTTGCTGACCCCTGGCGGCTCTTCCATCTCAAAAGTTTGCCGACCCCTGGTCTAACCTAAGGGTGAGTTTAGGTGCACCCACAGATTTTGGTCAGGAAGACCAACACAGGCAACAGGAAGGAGCTGCCAGTGAGCAAAGAGTAGGAAAGTGTGGTATTCCAGAAGACCAAAGGAGAATAGCATGTTTCTAGAAGGAGGAAGTGACAATTGTGTCAAAAAACAAAAAATCAAGGAAGAAAAAGGGTTTTTTAAAACATCTGCAGCACTGTGGTAGAAAAAAAGCCTTACAGAAGGAAATAACACAAAAGTCTACTGGCTTCAGAATGGATAAATTAAGTATCCACTGGAATACTATGCCACAATAAAAGTGAAAAAATTACACACATCAACATGAGTATTTCTCAGAAACACACTGTTGCGCAATAAAGCATGCCATAGGACAATACAATTGGCAGAATCTCATTTGATTAATTTCCAAAACAGGTAAGCCTAAATAGCATATGATAGGTGGTACTACTATAAATAAAAGAAAGGGAATAATTCAACATGAAATTCAGGATAGTGGTTATCTGCAAGGTGGGGAGAGGTCATCTTGCCAAGAAAAAGCAGGATAGCATCAGAAAAGGGTTCAAGGCAGCTAGTTCTATGATCCTGTGAAAGCTGAGTTTCTTAAGCTAGATGATGGTGACTTTACTACTATAAACTGTATAAATATGTTCTGTTTATTATTTTCCAGTAGTATTTATTTCACAACTCAGACATTTAAAGGAGGGGGAACAGACAAAATGTTTTGTATGTATAACATACACATTAAAAAACAAAACAAAACAAGCAGCACTATGCAATTTAAAAGCAACAATGGAAATCAATATGAAAATAGCCTTTGAATAGAACAGGCAATATGAGAATAAGGAGGAAAGGCATGTTCTTTCTTGAATTTACGTGCTTTGGGCTAGTACACACGTTTGAAACTGGTTTTCAAATTTGGCTTAGCCATAGGCCTATATTATTTAATGATAACTGGAATGAGTGATATTTTCATTATCTCAAATCTTTATATCCCTTAACTTTGTATCATAAATATGTAGATATAAGAGAACTCATGCTAAGGCCAGAATATTTATGCACTGGGAATGCTGACCTACCACAGGGTATGTAGATGACAGCTACTGTTTTAACTACCTCCTGAAAATCTATTTAAAGTAAAATGAAGATTGATATCATTGCAATATAATAGCATTTTGGTCCACAATCATTTTCTCATTCTTGCCAGCTACTGGAAAATAGAATTCTATGTCTTTGTCTTCCAATAGATGCCTAGCATTCAGAGAAGAGAAAACACAAGGGGCAGTGAAACGATGGGAAAATAAATCATGCCAGATGTGTGAAACTTTTGTTTCTAATTTTTAAAATTAAACTTATTTTGATAACTGAAAATTCATATACAGTTATAAGAAATAATAAAGAGTGATCTCCTGTACCCTTCACCCGGTAGCTCTTGTTGGTAACTGTAATAGATCACAACCAGAATATCGACATTGGTACAGTCAAGAGACAGAACTTTTCCATCACCACAGGAAGGGATCCTTCCTGTTGATTTTTCTAGTGTTATAAAAATGCTATATATGAGTTACCTACTTGTGATTTGCAAGGAATCATGTGTTTTGCAAGGAATCATTTATGAAGAATCTAGAAAGGATATAAGTGAATATGACAGAGATGCTGGCATTCAGATTCTTATTTTGGCAACTTCAATTCCTCTCTTATCTGTCTGTGTGAACTAGCTTAAAAGGTGCCTCATCTGTTCTTCATCTCCAGTCCTCTTCTTTCATTCTACATAGTAGTGAGTCTGTGATGATACAATTTCATGGGAGAAGAAGGAGAATGAAGCACATAATTTTTCTCATTTCTCTTCCTATCTTAAGTGCTCGAAAGAAGAAATACTAAAAATCTCCCCACTATGAATCATTCTTTTTGTGTTCATACCACTTCCGAGCTATTTATAATGCAGTTTATTTCTAGATTCTCATAGAATAGAGAGTTTTTGTCTTCTCATCTGCCAAGCTGTGGACTCTGTCATCAAGACAAGCTTTTCTGCCTAACAAGCTTCCAGGATAGCCTGCTGCCCAGAGCTTTAGTCTTCATCTCCCATCCCTCATTCCCATGATCGCTACAGCAAAGCAGTGCACATATGCTGTATTTTATGCACAGAATGCTCTGTCTGAGCCACTCAGTAGTGACATAATCAAGCACATACTAAACAGCACTTAAAAAAAAAAAAAACACCTTTGAAACCCTGAGGCCTAAAAAGCCACCAGGTTTGCAATCTTGAGACAGGGGAAAAGGGCAGCACTGTCCAGGATGAGTTTTCATCCTGGGTTTCTTGGGAGTTCTATGAGTCAAGGAGAAAAAAAAAGCGAGGGCTAAGGTGGGCAGGTTCCAATCCCCACTATCATGCTTCAAGCAAAGTAAGATAACCCTTTTGTCTTAATACATTAGAGTTTTGCTGCTAAAACAAAGTTTAAAAATGATGCTGGAAAGGTATATGGTGTTGTTTGGACCAACCCTGGGATCTGGTCACTTAGTGTGACACAGCATTGCTCTTCTGAGTCCCTGGATAGCCACCTGCTTCCTCTCTTTCAACTGATGTCACCTAATAGGATGGATGTGAAAAGTGGCAATAAGGCTTCATGAACGCATGGATTTCAAGAAATATGAAGACAAGTTAGTGTTTGAAGTTCTGGAGAAGATTTTCAACTAGTTCAGATATAAACAATAATAAAGACCCCTACTTTTTTTTGGATTTGATAAAGTGATATTGTAAAGAAATTTTAACTCTCTAGAGATCTTACAGAACAGATTTATGTAAGACAGCTTGCATTGTATAATAACCTTTTTCAAAAGAAAGAACAATACAAAAGACTATCATTTTAAAACATGATATAAGTGAAAAAAATTGAACTGTTTTAAGGATAAAACTTAATATAATAAACAATGTGAATTATGATGGAATCATCAGAAAATAATGTATCGATTATTCTCTGTTTCATTACACATGCTATCGTTAAAGAAGAAAACCTTAATGCATGTTAATATATAGCCCATGCTTACCTGGGTACTGAAGTTAACAGACACCATCAGTCCTGTCCCAGAATCTCTGGCCACCTGCAAACTGATTAAAGTGGCCTTTTTGTGAGACACTGGCAGCCGAGAACCCACAGAAAAATACATGAGGCTTTGAGGTTCAATACTCTGTAAGAATTTAATCTGTACAAATTTGGCACTATTGTTTATTGCTGCTCCAGCAGTTACTTCATACAGTTCCACAAAAAAATGCGTTTCAACTTGAGGTATCTGATGATGGAAAAAAGAAAAAATGATGATTACTAAGATATTTCTATATTTAGATAATTCTAATGTTAAGAATTTATATTATTCATATACACAATTACAGAAATAAATATATATCTAGAGACACATTCTGTATAATTACAGAATTAAATTCTTAGATTACCATGGAGTTTATTTTTTGGTCTTTCTTTAAGAAACACCATTACTCTCTCTGGGTGAGTTTCTTACCAGAAAAATCAATGTCAGGAGACTACCTATGTGTACTGCAATAAGTATAAATAAAATATATTCATATATGAACTGTTATTTAGTAGTTAAAAGGCATGAATTATTTCAATACTTTTCAGTGTGGATGGATCTGAAAACATGATACTGAGTGAAAAAAAATCAAGGTGCGTAATAATATGTGTACCATGATACAATAAACGTAAAATTAAAAATTGCATAAAGCTTACTACACATAATTAATGGATATATATCTATTTAAATATTTTAAAACAAAAAATGCCATGACACTAGTTGGCTCAGTTTGGAGGGGTTGGATTGGGGCCAGGATAGGCTGTGGAGTAAAAGGTTTTACATAAATATGACCAAATATTGATAATAGTCAATTCTGTAATTTTATGACTTTTTCAAAATTTCCCAAAATTCAGTATCAAATAAGTCTAAATTTAGTCTGCTGGTTATAATTTGCTCACGTTTCACCTCAGTTCTTTCTCAATAATCGCAAATAATTTATTTTCTAAAGCCTGAGTTCAATTTTACAGCATACCGTCAATCACCTGTTTTTAGTTATTCACTCTTACACAATAATCTAAACATCTCAGCAGCACTGTTAGCTTCCTGACATAACTCAAGAAGCTAAGCTGACACGTTTTCAACTGCATTTGTCATTGTCTTATTTGATATACTGAATTACTTTTATTTATCAGCAAGGGTCTCATTTACTTGTTTAGTTATCATTTTAATGAGACTTATTATTCCATGAAACAATCCAACAAACTCTTCAGTATTATCCAAGAATCAGTCATATCTTAGTCACACAGTAAATGACCTTAATCTCCTTTTATTGTCTAAAGAAATGTTTCACTTTCCTACAGCACATACCATTCTTTATAATTTCAGATTAACTGTCAGTAAATATTGAAATATGGGGAAAACTGTACTCTTCCCACTTTTGAGAAACTAAATTTGGCAAATACAATAAACTAAAAAAAAAAAAAATACACTAGGAGAGTAGGGGTAACTATTTTCAAGGACTATTATTCCCTAATGGCCAAAAGAGCCTTAATTCACAATAGTTTCACTTATCTAAGGTTTTCAGCATATTACATTATTTTATTTTTTCAGCATATTACATTGCAACATGGACTCTTCTCTTTATTTTCTCATAAAAAACTTATTGTCATTGTGATGATAATTAGAACATTATTTATAACCACTTAGAGTCAAAAGAATATGTTATAATCTAAATAAGACACTGTCTAAAATTGAACAATGTAAAGATGGATGCCAAACATAATTAGACTAGAGACAAAAGGAATTTATTCTATTCAAACAATGTCAGAGTACATTGGGAAACCAAAACTCACAGATCATATCTGAATTTCTCCAGTCTTAAATACGACTAGAGACTCACAAGAACCCATGTCACGTGTAACTGCCAGCAAGTTGCTTTCGTAGTTAGGTCAGAGGCATTCCAGGATGAACTCTTGCCTCGCTAATGTAAAATGTTTTTTTTCTGGGCTCTTATTTGTTCAGAAGCAAACAATCAAAATAATCATGAACTAATATCTTACTTAAACATTTTTAAAAATATTTGTAACACATGTTTAAAAATCTGTTTGGCTTAAACAGGTTTTGTGGGTTAAGAGTGTGCTTCCTAAGTTAATTAACTACTACCTTTATACATTTTGTTAATAGAACCATTAGATAAAGCAGAAGGGGGAATTCAAAAGACAAGTTCTAATCCTGGACTAGGGAAAGTTACTTAAATTCTTCATAACTTGAAAATGAAAATATTCAATAACTGTAGAGATGATAATTAGAGATATGATAGAGTAAAAATTTTGAGTTGAAGGTCACAAGACTGGATTAAATTTAGGAGAAATGACATTAATTGCTAGTATAATTCTATGGATGAATGTGTTGTGTTTGCTGTGTTATGGTGGTGTGTTACAACTCCCCTACCACTGGTATTGAGGTAGCTACTGCTCAGTCACTAAACTGCCTTGGGCGTCGTTCCCATCCATTGTGAATAATAATTATACCAACCCTTTCTTATGAAGGGCCCACTCCTCGACAAGAACTATGCAAAGAACCTCTCATTCATTATATCATTTAATCTAAGCCCTATTATTAACCCCATCAAACCCAGGAGACTCAGGAAGGCTAAGTAACTTGTCCAATGTCACCCAGCTAATTAGTGGAAGAGCTAAGATTTGAACCTAAGTCTTCTATCACCAGAGCCCAAACTCTTAACCACCAAACTACCTCCCAGAATAAGTTCAGTATCCTTGAAGGCCTTCCTTTGATTAAAAAAAATAGAGATGGTTCTTAGGTCAAAAGTCAAGGTATAGCTAGCTAGTTGTGCCACTCTGCTGGGACCTCCAGATAGTCTCTCAAAGCCCATTACGGAAGAACATGTCTGCAGAACCAGCTTCATTTATATGTCTAGGTATAAGTTTGTCAGAGAAGAATTTGAACTGGATGAGTAGTAAGTTTCCTTTTAGTTATAAAACGTAATTTGTTAAAATGCATATTAGGAGCTGATAGTCTTTTTTTTTTTTTTTTATTGGGGAATTGTGGGGATAGGAACAGTGCTGGGGAATTGGGGGAAGGGGAACAGACAAGTTGCTGTCCTTTTGTTCTTCAGTCTAGTTGTGGAGGACGTTGCTTCAACTGGCCCAAGTTGGCACCATCATTGCGCTCTTCCCCGGGTGAGGCACACCAGTCGCCGGCTTCTGGACGGCCGCTCAGGGCGGCTGCTGGCCGCTCACACTGGCTGCTGGCTACATACGGTAGCCCATGGCAACCCACTACAGCAGGGGCTGCAGCCTACGCCGTCGCCAGTGACTCACGGCAGCCCAGCTCCAGGTTGAGCTGTTGTTCAGCATCTTAGCTGTGGAGGGCAGTGTCACTGGCCCTCAAATGTGGGATCTGAACTGTGGCCCTCTGGCATCCCAAGCCAGTTCTTAACCATCGCGCCACTCGGCCGGCCCCTGATAGTACTTTTTTTAAAAATATTTTTTCCATTCTTTTAGAAATATAACCTTCTTTCCTCTTTTTAATTTTCTCTTACTAAAACTGAAATATGTATTACTCTTGCCTATATGTTGCCTTTTAATAGTTGAGATGACAATGAGAACAAAAGCCTTGAAAATTAGCTGCAGGAGAAAACTCAACTCTATGATTTGAACATTACATTAGAAAGAGAAATAAGAGGTGAAACCCAATTCTTTTCCTTGCCTAACTGAAACTACTTGGATATGAGCTCAGAAGCATTTCCTGAGTTAGGAGAAAGGATATACAGTTAGCATCCTATGCACTGTCTACTACATTCTCTTACCCCTTAATTATAGTATCTTTAATATCGAGGAATTCCCTTAGTATTCTCCAGGAGGTGGGCAAGCTCAGAGGAAGCAGTCTCTTCTCCCACCTATGCTCTAACTTTCCTATTTCCCTTCCTTTCAGCTTCTCTAAGAACACCCCTGATTGGCTGTTCTTTCCATCTCTTTCTGGCAGGTAGAGACCCCTTCAAACAGTATTAAAGCACAATTCTCAATCTTTCAGGATGTTTACCTACTGTACCTGACTGCTGTTACCAATAAGGTATTTCCACTCTGTGAAAATTGTTGTCATCTCTAAATACACACAAAAGAACCAAGTTAGCAAAAGACTGATAAAGACATTTATCAAAAAAAAAAAAGACATGTATCCAAATAGCAATACAGGATTAAACTGACTTTGATCTCTAAGGCTTTTCTTATAATTCTACGGTTAACATCTATTGTATGAGATAGATGTTTTAAGTCCAGTGAGATATAGCCAAGATGCTAACTCATCAAATTCCTACTAGAGATAAAAATGCACAATGGAATTTTCAATAATTCATGTATGTAACATATTTATGATGAATGCAAAGATTAATAAAAATCATTTTCTAATTTTCAAGCAGCTTAGAATCCAACAGTCAAGATAAAAAAAAGTTTTGATCCTGCATATAACTGATAACTTCCATAAGAAAGGTACAGATAAAGTCTTTGTAAATTTAGAGAATTAAGAATTCTAACTGGAGATATCATGGGAGGCATTATGGATGAAGTGATATTCTAACTAGTCCTTAAGAGAGAGATAGGAAATGTGGGGCTCTGGGGGCTGTGAAAGGCATAAAACTATTTGAGCAAATGCACAGAAGAGGGTTTCAATGTTTTCAAGTAGAAAAGCATGATCAAATGTTTTGAATACTGACATTTTAGTTCCTCCTTTTCAATGTGATAGGAAGTATTAGCTGATGAAGCTCCCACTCAAGAAAAGTAAAACACAATAACATGATATGTTAAATCAGAGAACAAAAATCAGTGGGAATTCAATATTTTAAAAACCTTATTTCCTAGCTCTATCCCTACTAAGGTAGCTCAGAACAGCCGCACCTTCGCATATAGATTTAGGTTTCAAAAACTCCTTCAGATAAAAGAAATCAAGTCCTTGGACAGTAGTTGATTGGATGGCTTAAGATCAGGAAAAATCAGGATAGGCCTGGAATATCTGTTATTGCTATAAAGCAAATATGCTCCAGAGATTTGTAAAGCAAAATGAAAAGACACAAGACCAGCTTAATAGAACCTGCAGTGATGTGACATGACTATCTGGGGAAAATCATTTAGTAGGTATTTAAAATTAGTTGAATCTGAGTCTTTCTATATATAAAAAAAAAAATCATGTATACATATGTGGACCTGCCAAGTTCAAACCTGCATTGTGTAATGGTCAACTGTATTTTAGATCCGCAGTTGGGAATGCACACATATGGAGGGCCACCTTAAGTTGTAAGTGGATTTTTTACTTCTAGGGTGGTCAGCAACCCTAACTCAGGCATTATTCAAGGGTCAACTGTAATTGGATCTCTACATGTTTTTTCTGCTGTCTTAAGTGTTTGGCATGTACAAAGAAACCATGATACTTTAAACATTCATAATATTATGACTAGTTTTTATATGAAATATCTTAGTTTAATAAATTAATTAGTAGACAAAGAACAAATAATACTGAGTGCTCCTTAGGCATTAAAGTGTCATGGAATAGTTATTTAAAAAACCAGGGCCAGCTGAGGGGCGTGATGGTTAAGAACTGGCTTGGGACGCCAGAGGGCCCCGGTTCGGATCCCACATATGAGGGCCAGTGACACTGCCCTCCACAGCTAAGATGCTGAACAACAGCTCAACCTGGAGCTGGGCTGCCATGAGTCGACGGGGACGGCGTAGGCTGCAGTCCCTGTGGCAGTGGGTTGCCATGGGCTACCGTGTGTAGCCAGCAGCCAGCGTGAGCGGCCAGCAGCCAGCGTGAGCGGCCAGCAGCCAGCATGAGCGGCCAGCAGCCGCAGTGAGCGGCCGTCCAGAAGCCGGCGACTGATCTGCCTCGACCGGGAAGAGCGCAATGATGGTGCCAGCTTGGACCAGTTAAGAGATGTCCTCCACAACTAGACTGAAGAACAAAAGGACAGCAACTTGTCTGTTCCCCTTCCCCAATTCCCCAGCGCTGTTCCCATTCCCCCAAATCCCCAATAAAAAATAAATAAATAAATAAATAATAAAAAACCACACACATGATTACTAAATGACTAAAGCTGTGAGGTCATCAGTGACCAATACCAATTGCATAATGAAGATTCCTTTGGAAAGACCGGGGGATGCTTGTCTCCTGGGTGCCATGTGCAACATGAAACAATAAAAATTTATCCAAATGCTCTGCCTCTTCAGCAGATCAAAACTGAAATTTCTAACCATATATAAATAATGAAAGAACTTTCATTCTATGATGAAATCTATGGATATAATAGGATATGATCAAATCTATGATTATAATAAAAGCAAAATACTAAACAGTCAGAGGAGTTGAAGATACTAATCTGGCTGAAAATGACTCAAAGCACCATTCACACAATGAGCAGGTAGGCTAAGAAGAATTTTGGAAATGACAAGAAACAGAAACAGAGAAAATCGAGGAGCTTTTTTTTTTTAATTAAGAAATAATTGAAATATAACATGCATTAATTTTAGGAACCCAATAATGAGTTTACTTATAAAAGAAATTCTCTAATGTAATAAATTCTAAGTCTCAAGTCCATTGCCCAGCAAAGAGAATTGGACAGATGGCTTGGTGAGACACAAAGGATCTCCACATACCCAATGTGTAAGTCTCGGTAAAGTGGCTTTAAAATTACTAATTCTAAAGAAATACAATGAGAAGCTGACAAGAACATGCCTCATCATTTCTTACCTTCCCTGGTTTGAGCTCAATGGGGACAGAGCACTTTGTTTGACCTGCTGTACAGGTTGTGGTCCCTGACACAGACAGAAGTGCATCCATCAAGTTCACACCATCCTTCTGGAGCATGGCGGCTGTTTTGTTAAATGTGACTCGCCAGAAGACCTTGACATCTTCAAAGGCCCTAGGAACAAAGCAAAACTTAGGCAAATGCAGTAACATAGTGTGTGATCCCTGAGTCTAATGCAAAATGTATCACTGTGCTTAAGTGTATCTCTTAATCTAAGGCATACACTTACCTTACATGGCATTTTTTAACCATACCCTATTCAATGCTGAATAAGCATTTATTGAAATACTACATACCAGGAATGTGAAAACAAAAATTTGTCTGCTTACGATGCCTATAATATACCAGAAATATGAAAATAAAAATTATAGCAAATCTCTGCCTTCAAGCAAATGTTCCTCATTTGTCATTTTTTAAATTAAATTTATTGGGGTGACACTGGTTAATTATTATTATATGAAATATCTCAGTTTAATAAATTAAGTAGTAGACAAAGAATAATTATTAACAAATATATTAATAATAATATAGGCTTCAAGTGTACAATTCTATAATATATCATCCATATATTGTATTGTGTATTCACCACCCAAAGTCACTCATTTTTCTTTTAATAAAAATTATTCTAAAGGAAAAAGACTACTGCTAAAAATGGTTTGTTGTAAACATAAAGGGCAAGAGATAACCTACTATGTCTGACAATTAAGTTCAAGAACTTGTTGCAATGATTTTACTAACAATTTTTTATATCAGAGGGATTATTTATTATGAGTTTGTACCAACTGGACAAACAGTTAACCAAGTTTACTATTTGGAAGTGCTGAAAAGGCTGTGTGAGAAAGTTAGACGACCTGAACTTTTCGCCAATTCATGTCTATTGCATCACGACAATGCACCAGCTCACACGGCACTGTCTGTGAGGGAGTTTGTAGCCAGTAAACAAATAACTGTTTTGGAACACCTTCCCTACTCACCTGATCTGGCCCCCAATGACTTCTATCTTTACCCAAAGATAAAGGAAATATTGACAGGAAGACATTTTGATGACATTCAAGACATCAAGGGTAATAAGATGACAGTTTTGATTGCCATTCCAGAAAGAGTTCCAATATTGCTTTGAAGGGTGGACTAGGCACTGGCATCAGTGCATAGCTTCCCAAGGGGAATACTTCGAAGGTGACCATAGTGATATTCAACAATGAGGTATATAGCACTTTTTCTACGATGAGTTTGTGAACGTAATTGTCAGAGCTCATACATTTTCAGAGACTATTTAGGCTCAAAATGAAAAAGTTTTAATATATATGTATATACCAGGGGTGCCAAAAAAATGTATACATATTTGAAGCGATGTTATCTATACTCAAGCAGTAGTTCGCCATAATCAGTAGTGTCTGAGCACTAATGGTCACCACTTTGAGCACCTCTTGTAATTGCAGAAGTCAAATGTGGCTTGTTTTTATCTTTTGTTATCGGTAATATATTGAGTATTACAATTAAAAGTTTTTTCCTTTCTTAAAATGTGTATACATTTTTGGCACCCTCTGTACACACACACACACACACACACACACACACACACACACACACACAGAGACACACACATAAATGTGTGCATACCAAATGCATGTGTGTGATGAGCATTCAGAAAATGTGTACTATACAATATTAAGTTGCAAGCTAATTTGGTACTCCAAGTCTCCCTAACAGTAAATGGTTGTGCATGCAGAATGATCAGAGAATAGCAAATATGACAAACTGAAGACTTACATAATCTGACATCTGTATGGTACTTTGAGAAATACAAAATTTTCAAGGTAGCCCTAAGTCATGCTCATAAACCAAGTGTGTTAAATCACAGATAAAGAACTAGAGCATCTGAAAACTGACATACCAAATCCTACACTACCTTCTTTTATCTACATTTCTTCCTACCTTGACCATTATATCAACTCAAATTAGATACTGTATAGACAGGCTGCTACATCTTCCACACATACCTGTTTGGCTGCCTTGTGACAATCAGATGCAGTCTGTTCTTATCAGCTCCGTCAGCCAGCTCAAGTCCACGCTGGGACTCCTCACTGAATCCTATGATGCCATTTTGCAAATCACTTCCTGAAAAGAAAAATGACACTTATAATATACTGAAGTCTTTAAAGGATCTCCAGTGCTCCACTAATCTTTCCAGCTTAGATGGTATAAAAGTGAGACATTCACAAGTGAGTGCAGAGAGCTATAATATTTAAAGATCTTTCCTAAAAACAGACCAGAATTAAAATGTTAACATCAGGTAGATAGCAATTTGAGAACAGAAGAACGGAAGACAAATATATGAAATCCACTCCCTACACTGACATACGTGCTCATCTCTCACTGATGAGATTCTGTATTTGACAGTCCTTGATGCTTTATATCTGTTCACTGTTTAAAATCAGTACATCCTCATTGTTCAACAAGAGCAGTTGTTTTGTTTACTGCTGTGTCTCCAATACCAAGAAGAGTGGCAAGCATATTGTAAGTGTTCAATAAATATTTATTAAATAAGTGAACTCCGTTTAACTGATTTACCTTCCAATAAGAGAGTTGACCAAAAGACAATTTATGTTACACATTCAGTTACTTGCCCCCCCAAAAAACAGAATTATTAAGAAACTCCCGAGTGTCTCTGAGTAAAAGAAACTGCCCTGAGCAACACTTGAGATTACAGGCACCATCGTACTACCAAATTATGTTTAAACTGGAAAAAACATAAGGCCCACACTCCACCAAAATAGTCCATTGTTTCATCCTAGTGTCACTGGAAACTTGAAAACATTGTATAAAACTATAAAAGAGCAGGGTAGGCAAGAATCATGAGATGGCCCTGTCAATACTTTAATGAATGTAAGGTGCAGACAAACCAATCTAATCCACTTCAAGTAATAGAGTATGTTTTCAAAGGAAAACTGCAAATTATCACCAAAAGATTTTATAAGATATATGAGGAACTCTTAAAAAAATGATTGCATTTTTAAGCCATTGGAATATATATACCCAATAGTACAAAAGCTATATGACTGCACTGGTTCATAAGCAGAACAAAAGAAAATAATTTTAATCTATTTATCAACAGATATTTGTACAAAGAATTTCCTGGCAAATAGATCTTAGACTTTGGGAGTTAGAAAATTCAGAATGAGGTTTCAATACAAGATAGGCAGTCATGTACTTGGATGACTAAATTAAGTATTTTTCAGAGGAAGAACATGGATTTAAGTATGTTTAAGGCTTTCCCTATATTGTAAAAGAATAGATTTATAGATTTAACTGGCTCTGAGCTAAGTGACATTTACGGTCCATTAAATTCTAGCCTGGCACCTCAGAACAGCATCATGTGTTCATGTGCTGAGTCCATGTCATAGGAAAACAATGTTTTAATGGATTACTATGTGTGATTCAAATAGTCTACCCTCTTGAATTGAATTTAAGAGAATGATCTTACTACAAATTTCGTACCGCAAAAGTGCATTTTTGTCTCCATCACTCCAAAGATATACCTGTAATAATGATCATGGCAAAAGCTGCAAATCCAGCGTCATCCTTTCCCTTCACAATCTGTGTTCCTCCCTGAGGGTCTGCGAGAAACACATAGAAGAATTCCTGCCCCTCGGGCTCCTCGTCATCCAAAATTGGAACAAATACTTTACGTTCTCTTTCTCCATCTACAAATGTAAGGAGAAGAGTTTGTTCTTCAAAGTCATCTTCTTCAGTTGCCCATGTTAGGTTAGAAATGTCATAAATATCATGAAAAGGCAATGCATTTGGTTCCTTCTGAGCAGATCTTTCACCAAACGTTTTAATGGTCACACTGGCATTACTAGCAGACCCACCAGTCCTTCGGATAAGAACTTCTGCAATGTTAAATGTACCATTTTTCATCTCCTCTTCAACATAAACAATGGGTGGTCCAAGACTAAATATCCCATGAATGGAAACATTTGCACTTACAGTGACCACATCAGACATGGCAGGTGTACCAGGAAGGGTGACATGCTTGTCAGGGATGGCAGATGTACCAGTTGCCTCAGTAATAATGGCAACCATTTCAGTTGGCTGTGGAATGGCAGTTATCTTGGTTGTGTCAGGGTGTGTAATGGAGGAGTCAGTTTCCATGGGAATGAGAGCCGTGTCAACTGCTATAGCTACAGTTGTCATGGGGACAGAAACATCCATTCCTGACAGGTCATCATTATCCAATATTGTGATCACTGCCACACTGAAATCTGGATTCAGGCGTGGTCTCCAATTAGCTTTCGTAAACTTTTGTAATCCTTGAATTTCTACTGAAGTTAGGTTAATATAAAAAAATTCTTCTATTTCAGGAAGCTGATCATTAATAATGATTATTTCAAAATTAACCTCAGCTTGGAATTTTTGAAAAAGCAGTTCCCCATTCTGAACAGGCTCAAAATCTTCCAGTGGCTTGGCACTTCCTGCAGTTGTCTGATAGGAAACTTTAATAAGATTGCCATGAAACCCAAAGAGTCTTTGTACATGTAATCTGATCATCTGTGTATCCTCTGACACTATGATGTTTCTTGAGCTAGGGGAAAATTGAAAGACTCCCATTGGTTCAATTTCAGCAACGGTGAAACCTGATCTGGAAAAAAAATTAAACCATGAAAGAAATGATGACAAACAGGAATACCAACCACTGTACAGATTCATCTTTCACATATTTAAGATGCTGCTCATGAGAGCATTGTAAAAATGACATGCCCTTTCAAATCCCATAAAACCTTATTCACTTATTAATGACTATACTAGAGCACAAGAAATGTAAGAACAGGAGCTGCGATCGCGGGTGAAAAGACCTAACAAATTTTAACCCAGTGAAGAGCTCATAGGTCTCTGCTCTGTTTCTCCATTCATCCCAGAGCAGCTCTCTGAAGGGTCTGAAATATCAAGTTCTCTCTTACGATCAATACGCAGGGAACCAAAGCCTCTTAGGATGCTCTGGATGTCAGCAAAGTTTCTCACCTGTCAAACAGAAATAGTTGCCCCTACTAGATACGAAATCCTTGCTTCTTCCAATGGGCGTGTAATGGGACTATTTTCTCACACAAATGTTACTCAAATTTTATATGAGAATTAGAAGAAACATCCAAGATTGAGTGATTAATCCTTAGCTTTATCCTATGGAGTTTTGTTGTAAGTTAATAGTTATGTTAGAGGTGACACTGGCAGCCCATTAGCCTAATCCAGGCCACAGACATATTTTTATTTGGCTAATAACTTTTTTTGTTCATTTAAACGTGAATGCCTTTAGAGAGGATACCCCAGAGCCCTCTTTTGTCACTCTCTATTGTCAAGCACTGATAACTCAACACACAGCACAGGGGTTAAGAGCTCAGAGTGGCCAGACAGCCTGGATTCAAATAGTGGTCCCAACATTGATTAGCTGTGTGACACTAGGTCCACTACATAATCTATCTGTGACTCACTTTCTTCATCTATGAAATGGGTCTAATAATAGTATCTATGTCATATTGCTGTGGTGAAGAGTAAGAGTAAACATACACCTTTCCTAAAGTGATGCCTGGTCTAGTGTAAGCACTCTAAAACTGCTAGCTATTATTGTTGTTAAAGGTTGTTGAATTTGTTACCCTGAAATACTTTCTGTGGCCAAACACTTTTGAAATAACGACGTATAATCTAAAGCCATATTTGATTCTGCCAACCAGTATCTCCCATACATAAACATGTATACAAACATACCTGAACACACACATTTTCCCCACTTTCCAAATAAGTAAAATGAAGAACAGAAAGATCAAGTAATTTTCCCCAAGTCACACAGCAAATAAGTGGCAGAGCCAGGACTAAATTCAAGAGTCTGGTTCCAAGGTCTGCCCTCTGCTGTTCTGATCAAGCCCACCTAAAGTATTAGAAAAGTAAATTGCTTTGGGTCGGCCAGGACATTTTTATCGGCAAATATACTGATTTAAATTAAACTCAAAAGAGCTACTGCTACAAGTCCCATTATTACCCTACTATGAGGTCTTTTTCTTACTTCGAATCCCTTGAAGAAATCAGGTATTTTTCAGGGGAACTGTCTTCTGAGAAGACAGCTCCCCTAAAAAACAGGTGACTTTGCCATTATGGATCTTTTTGCAGATGTTACCCCATGCCAACATTCTCGAGTTAAGAGGTCAGGTTGAACTCTCTTCAAGGCAAGCAGTGGGTGCTGACTCTCTGAAAGTCAGCCTCTCTCCATGGCGTCTTCGGTGGGCAGGTCACATGGCACTCTGTACCAAAACTGTTTCTGCACCTGCTTCAAGGAATATGACCCTTGTCTTTTCCTGTTTTAACTGCTACATTCCAGATTACTCGTCAGAGGCTTTCTGGGCTGAGAACCGAGCTGGTCTTACCGAAGCTGAGCCCCACCAGCAGCTCTGCTCTGCACTCCTGAGAGGTGAATGACAAAGGCCTCTGGCTGGCCAGGGCTGGGAAATGTCCACAGCGAGACCCTTTTACTTTGTTCTCCATGGGAAAATGAAACGCTCCCTGAAAGGACATGAAGAGAAAATTAGGGTATCATTTCAGGGTTCTTAAATTGGGATTCAAATCTTAAAAATGTAGTGAAAGTAAAACATTTGAAAAGTGGGAGGCGATAAATACACGTATAGGACAAACCTAGGCCAGACAAACCTTGTCTTCAATCCCTGTCTACACTGTGTGGTAGAGTACAAACCATCTAACATTTGTATCCCAATGGCCCTCATACAGCTAATGGTATAATTTTAAAAATTAAGTAGATAAAGTCACAGTTGCTCTTCTGTCAGAAATATTCAGGTGAACATGTAAATGGATATAAAGGTATACTTTATTATTATTATTATTATTATTATTATTATTATTATTATTATTATTGTATGGTCCAAATTAAGTTTTGAGAACTACTTTTAACAAACTCCTAATGTATAAACAGAGTAGTCTGCTTAGTGATCATTATATCCAGGTAAGGTATGAAGTTTTTTCATTTGACAAAAAAACGTTCTGATGGAATAAACTGTCTCATTCTCACCAAGCATCCTTTGCACCTCTGCTCACTCTAAAATGGGAGCACTGTATTAGAAACCAAATAGCTCACTGTCCAGAGTAGGGACGATCCAAGGAAATGAATGGCCAATTATACATCCCCATGTTCTATAGGGCACGTGTCAGAAAAACTACAACTCACCCAGTTGTGGGGTCATGTTGCCAACAACCATGAATTCGGGGACTTCTAACCCAGGGGCATATCCAGCCACCCAGGCAACCATGAGCGCGCCATATGTGCCTCGCCTGGAAATCACAACTTGGCTGGTTCCAGCAGTGACATCCGTGAGTGAAAAAGCAGTGGACTCAAATCCAACCTGGGGGAAAAACACGCTGAGATCTTCTCTCTAAAGGTTCTTGTTTTCTGGGAGGGGGTTAAACATCAACTTTCTCTTTGTTTACACAATATATTTTCATTTAATTAAATTCAATTACAGGGTAATGTTTCAGAAATGACATCTGAGACTTGAAAATATATTCTATTTTATAATTCTGATTATAGTTTACAGCTGTATTTTTTTAAATCAAAATGTAATCCTTTGAATTAACAATATCCAAAAAAGGCAACTATAATTAGGGATAAAGAAAAGCAAAAGATTAAAAATGGCATTTTAGCATGACTTGTTCATGGGTCTTAATAGAATCTGATTTGTCTAGAACTGAAATTTGATTTCTAAGATATAATAATAAATTCTTCGTTTATAAAATGAGCCCCATGAACTAGATTTTCTATTAAGATTTTTTTAACTCTTTGATTCAACTTAGTATCTTTTATTGTTTTAAGATAAAGATTCAAAGATTTTTTTTTTAAACAATCATCTTTTTCATCTACAACAATTAAGATCTTGTTTTAAGGGCACCCTTCTCAGGCTATCCTGGGATTTATGGATGAATTAAGTTCTGGTCAATGAGTAAGAATGAAACCAGATTCTGGGCTTCACTTGGATAACTTAGTTTACCTCTTTTGGTCCTAATATCTATAAAATTGGGATACCATATGGTCCACAGTTCTATATGAAAACTCATTCTGCCCATTTCAAATTGAAATGGTATTAAGAAAAACCAACAACAACAACTTCAATTTGACACCATCCTAGATTCTTCAGTACAGTGAGTCTTCTGCTTAGCAATTTCTGAGAGCTTTGGTATATCTGAGGTCATGCTTACCACAAAGCTAGAGGCTGTTTGAAAGCATCCTACTCACAAAATCACACACACACTCCCATACAAACACTGGTAAGGAGTACAGAGGACACAACAAGGACAGGAGTACACCATGACTGGCCCTATCTTGTCCTCTGAGGTGACACAATGATACAATGTTGTGACAAGGTGCATGAACAAGGAGTAGGAAGTATTTTACTGTCCCAAATGAATGGTTCAAGTTGAAAGGAATCTTTCTTATAACAACCTAGGAGCAAAAAGAAGACAACAAAACTTCAAAGCATTATTAAATTCTATACTCATTTCCTCTTGAAAAGAGGAGGTGCAGAAAGAAACCTATTACTTCCAGTTATTTTTAATGCTGGTGGATTCTACTTTAAGGGACAAAGCAGATTCATTCCCTGTAGAGAAGCAGTTCAGGAGGGAATACGTGAAGAGCATCCCCTTAGTGGCCAGAGACCCTGTTACACAGGCTGCTGGCCAGATCTGTCCATTCTCTTGCCCCTTCATCTGCACAGATTCCACGGCTGCATCTTGGACCCAGGCCTGCCTCGGTCAAGCTGAAGGAGCTCCCAGTTGAAAAAGGAGGATGCAGTCATGCCTCATAATGGTTTCAAAAGTACACATTGACCACAGCCAGAGACGGTAGCCCTGTCTTGTTCCTGCACTGACAGAATCAGCCTACATAGGAAGCAAGGTCCTCAAGTTGTTCTTTGTTCTCAAGTGAATTTATGAAGTGATAAGAAAACGATCTTTCCTACAATGAACTCAGAAGATTCAGGTGCTTAGGTGCAACTGTGTCACAGGATCTCACCACTAGCATTTATCTACATCTGCACAAACTTACCACAGGCTAAAGAGCACCGAAAATTAAAGACAAACGTTCACAAAGTTAGTATAAATGAAAAAAAAAACTGAAATATTAACTATGTTTCATTCGAATTTTAATTATTTAATTATTTCAATATTCAATATCGAGGAAAAATCTGGAAATTCTGACTCGAGGTGACTAATATTTTTTAAATCCTATACTTTCAAAGTTCACAAGATGCAAACTTCCTGAAACTCTAAATAGGACATATGTTATTCTACTTAATGTCAAAAATTGACAAATTATTTTCACATAATGTATCCATAATGTCTACTTCAACATTCATAGGATTACATAGATTTAAGGAAATAGTGCCTTTAGAAATTCTAAGAATCTTGGTCCTTCCTGTAAAAGCTTCCTGCCCTCTAGTGGTTCCCGGGGAGCACCACACCCAGAGCCAATTACCTGAGAATTGGCCGCTTTCTCAGGGACAGGGAGGACAGCAGATTTTGCTTCCTGGAGAATTTTTGGCATGTCATAGAAATGTCCACCAACAAGCATCACAGTCACCAGCTGCAAGGTGACAGTAGAGCCCAGTGCTAGGAAGACCTATAAATAAACAGCATCAACGACTTTTAGTAGCAAAAAATAATTTTCAGAGAAAAAAAATGTTATTTGGCACAAGTTATTACCACACTGCCTCTGGTTCCTTTTCTATCAGCTTCATCAATCTATTCCGTTTCCCCCATGTCTTAAACCCAATCGCCAGTATGACAACTGTGGGGTAAAGAGCGCTAGTAATAGGCTATAAAAAGCACCCATTTGCAGATTCTCCATGAGTACCAGAAGAGCCTCAGGGACGATGACTCACAGAAGTAGAATTAGTGAAAGAATCATGGCCCCAGGAATGGTAAGAGCTCACTGGTGAATACAGCCATCTGCTAAAACCAGCAAAACTCACTGTCTTCCTCTTCACTGTAACTAATAACTGATATTTACTCAAAATGGATAATGATTTAGGTGTACTGATTATTTGTATATTTGACAAATCATTCCTAACAGCATGTATTAGATTACCAATTTTCAAAGTTTTAGAATCCAACAAAATAGGGGAAATCCTGGATTTAAAACCTGGTGTTGCTTTAAAAGTTTTTTGAAATATACATTTTCCTGTTAAACACTGTTATTGATAATGGATAAGCCCCCAAGTTATCCCATATCCTGGAGTATTGTATTACTGAATGTAAAATTAACAATTTCTGTGGAGTCAGTTCTTCTTTCAAATATAACGTACATCGCACTCCCCAAATGTGCAAAATATGTAGCATACTGGTTTCAAATGTTGTGCAACATGGGTGTAACAGATGTCTCATCCATTTAATCAATCATTTTTTTTCAAAATGGCATTCACTGAATGTGAATCATCGGTCAAGTGCTAAGGAACAGAAATTAGTGTCCTGACTTCAATCATGTGCCTCCCACCTCTCCTCTGAGGGGGTGCCCCTTCCCCATGCTGTTCACTGGCTGGGTAGCTAACAATTTTTGTCCCTATTTCCTAAAGAATGAAGGGCCAGGCACCCAGTCATTTGTGTCTTCCCACCCAGCTCCTCTCTTCATGGGCCCATACATCACACACAGACTTGTGTGATGCAGCAGACTCCCAGGGAGCAGTAATTAAACATGAAACTTGAAGAGAAGTAACAGGATTTGAGGAAAAGCTGTTTTTCTTGCAGGAGAAAATCAGGTAGATTAATCTGAAAAGGAACTTGAAGGCACGTAGGAGTGACTGAGTTCTCCAGTATGCCCTTCCATTGCCCTGATCCAGGACTGCATCACCAATACAATTCTACAAACTTCCAATCATTTGTGATAGCATTTGGGCACCAATAGAAAGAATTTTCAGCCCCATAACATCCTGGGCACATCTCATGTTTTTATTTTTTTTATTTTTTTTATTTTGCTGTGTTTTTTTTAAGCTGAGCCATCCTGCCACCTGTTGGCAGCTCAGCGGCTGCTCAGCTCGGGCCGGACTCGAACCGCTGTTGCTCAGAGCTCAAACCTTTGAGCGAGCTCTTAACCAACTGAGCCACTCAGCTGACCCTCATGTTTTTATAACTGGCGGTTGAAGGGCCTTCTGCTGCACTAGACAGGGAGCAATGTGACACCAGGAATTGTGCCTTTGTCACCTTCGTATCTGCTGTGCTTCTCGCAATGGTTGGCACATAGTAAGTGCTCAATAAAGGTTTGAATAAATGACTCAACCACGAATATAAAATTCTTCTTGCATTCTAACTGAAATTCCTTTAAACTTGGACTTGTTTCTTTTGTGTGGCAGTGATTTTTATCATTAGTACATGCCTCCTATAGGAAGTTTGTTGTTAACCTGGTAAGGAAACAATTTACAGTCTCTGGTTCTGATGTTAAACCATCATCAAGAGTCTTCTAAGTTTTCAGAGCCTAATAGAAACTTCCTCTGTTCAAAGACCCACTGCCCTTCTGTATGGCTGACCTGCCCAAAGCCCTAACATTTACCACGAAGGTGGAGCAGGGAGAACTGTATTTAACTCGTTTAACTAATATCTTTCAAATTTCAAAGAGCAATGCATTATGTCCAGGGGGTGAGGAAGAAGGGGACCACTGAAAAAATCCTACCCTTGGCAATGGGCATATCACACCCTGCCCCAAACAGCTATCTTAGAAGACTAACTCACATAAAACCACTGAATAATCTACGTGCAGTCTTACATAACACATCCTGGAGTGTGAATGAGAAAAGGAACCTAAGCAATTTTAAATGTTAATGAAGAACAGTATAATAAGCAAATAAGAGGAATAGTTCATGTATGTACAAGTTAATAAACTTTTACTCTATTGAAAATAGAAATCACAAAAATAATTTAAGTAGGTTCAAAGATATTAAAAAATTCATAGATGAGAATTCAAATTGGTACTGGAAAGCTAAGTTCCTTATAAACTACCATTAAGCTTTCAAAGTGCAATGAAAAGAGGACTACCACCCTTCAAAATGTTCCAAGCAGCCTTCACAACAAGAGACAATCTCAGCGTGAAGCAAATCAATGGTTTTAGTTCACACAATATGTGTCACATATTTTGGTTTTCCTATACAAAGTCTGAGAAGAATGTTGTACTGTCCACATTGCTTAGAAAAATCATAGAATAGAATGCTCAATGTGGCATGTTTTATTTTCAAATGAAATCTTACTATAAATACAAGGCATATGAAAAATCTATTCCTAGAAAAGCTAAAGGAAATGTCCCCTAATGGGCAGTGGCAGAGATTATAACTTGAATGCATTGAGAAGGTGATGTTACATAGATATGTATACATAGAAATTTACATAGAAAATGTTTCAAGTCACATAATTTAAGCACATTGTATTTAAAAAAAAAGAAAAGTCTTGTAATTTGTAAATGAGACTTAATAAAATGATATCCTGGTTAAATTAATCCACTTATTTCCCCAACTTTGCACTCTTTATTCCAGTCTTGAGAATTTTTGGATATATTATAGGAAACAGAGGTTACAATTTGATACAATGGGGTTATGGCATTAATTTTCCAAAGTACTACAGGGGTGTAGGTCTCACTAAGAAGCCTTCATTTTTCTCCTTTATTAAACAAAAGTGAAGGCTCAGGTACATAAAAGATCAAAAGGCTACATAGTAGGTACAAATTAATGTAATATGCTTGTTGCTTATTCTGAGTGACAGCCTATTTTCTATTGAGCGTAAGTTTACATGAAACTAAAGGTCATCAACTGAGAGGGCTACGTTTAGTGGAAATACAAACAGGAAGCTGCTGAATTTTTCTCCTGTTACTGCTTTGTAGGTTTTCTTTCCAGTATCCATTGACAATGTTCTAGGTAGATCTCAAAGCTTTCTGTCACTTTCAGGAAGTCTGGCCAGACCAATATCAATCATAACTTCCATCTCATATTCAGTTAAAGCTCCCCTCTCTATCCCAGTTCTCGCTGGGTTTATGGCTCAGGATCTACAGTATGATGTTTCAATAATTCTCCAGTCCCCCTTAGACCTTGCACCAATCTCTGGCACTTTTAGGTTTGGGACAGGGGAGGGGTGCTTTGAGACAGAATGACAGAAATTTTGCCTCACTGCTGTGGTCTTTTCTTGGCTAACATTGGCCAACCACTCTCCCCTCCATGAAGACAGGCACCCCAATTCTCGATTTTTTATGGAATTGATCCAAGTGTTCCTCAGAGACTTCAGAATTCCACTCATCAACATTCCCTCACAGAGATAATGACCTTTTTGGTTCTCTCCTAGCTTTATGATCCACCCTGCAGATTTTTCTCAAGATGGCTCTAATCTGGTTCACCTCTGGAGCAGCCTTTCTCAACCAGATCCCCGGTGCCATAAGGCATCCCAGGCATGAAATAAACTAACTTCTCTCCTATGCATATATAATAATACTAGTTATGAACCATTATTGGGAGGAGTAAGACACACAGTCACTCAAATTATTATACTTTCTGTGGCTCAGATTGAGAAAGAATGCTGAAGTATCTTGACCCACAGGAAATCCATGCATTCTTATCACTTTCACTACAAATGTTGCCAGAGCAGTCTGCTGCCCGCTGTCTTCATTACCATCTCAGAAAATCAGAGTCAATTTCCTATGTTCCAGTTTTGCAAAGAGAGAAAAAGGTACCGGTGTCTGTGTTCTTGTAGCCCTTCCCAGCTCAAGGGATCACACGTCAGTCTCTCTCATTGCTCTGCCCTTTCACAAGGGCACATGGAAGCCTACAAATTTCTCCCCTTCAACAAGCAGTCTGTGTGTATGTGCATGTGTGCATGTCAGTGTGTGTTTATATTGCACTTAGAACAATGCCTGGACCACTGTAAGTACTAAAATGCCTAGTACTATCTAGACAAAAATATTTTATCTCCAAATTAGAACATATATACTCACTGAGAATCTGCAAATACTTCCCTCTAGTTATTATCCAATAATTACTATGCATTTTCCAAGGCAATTTGCATGGTTCCATTTAAACATTGAGTGAGATTTAAACTGATCATGAGGTAAGAGCTCTCCTGAAAGAGTTTGATTGCAATGATCAGGAAACTAAAAAATAAATAAATAAATAAATAAATAAATAAAAAATATGACAAACCTGACTCTTTATTGGCACAGTGTCCACTTTATATGTGGCACCACCTCTGACCACCATCTGCCTCTCTGCATTTTCAGTAACAACCGACTGCTCCTCATGATCAGATGATATTCGATAGTCAACAGCCACATCTCCAAAAGTTCCAGCAAGCCGAGTTACATTAATTTGGATGAATCTACTAAGGTTCTGCCCAATCAGTACTGACTGACGATCTGCATACAGAGCAAACACACCATGTGGGTCATCATTTGCAGAAACAGAGAACCATGTGAAGCATTTTTCCGGATCCAGTTCTGCTCCTCCCGCTACAGAAACCAGCTGGATGACATAATCTTCCTCTATTTCGGGTATATCATCTGGTAGCAAATAAATATCAAAGCTCACTTCCCTCTCTCCATCAGCAATGGTGAAAAATCCTTTTGTAGAAAGAAAGTCTCCAGTAATATCAAACTCACTGCTTATTTCCCAGTAAACCTAAAATAAAAAGAAAAAATATATAACACAGTTGTGTAATTCAATATGTCAAAGCAAAATCCTTTAAATTACATTTCCCCCTATAATATACAAAAAAGAAATTTTAATTGTGCGTCATTATTCAAAGCCAAGCTCTCTGAGCAGTTAGTGAGTTTAGAAAGTATGGAAGAATGATGTCAGCATCATCAAAGGATATTAACTCTTTTAGGCTGTCATATGTAATTTGCAGGACAAGATGACAAAATCTCATTTCACCTCCTTCTAAAATAATAACAATTTTAAGAGATAAAGAAGAGCAAGGTAACTTTAAAATGCCAGTACCACAAAAGGCATTCAGTAGGGAGCCATACATATACAATATTTGAAGGTAAAAAGTGAGTAGATAATCTGATGCATCACATCAGAATTTGGTTTTGTTTTTTAACTGAAAGGGAATATCTATAAGATTTCACTACACAATTAGGATGTATTTTCCAAGAATTTCTGACCTCCAAACCACAAAGCTTCAACTGAACAAGTACCAGTTGCAGGAAAAGAAGTAAGTGTATAGAGAAATTTCACAAAATATGTATTTCTAGAAAACAAGTAAGCTTGACCTATTAGACAAATCTCCTAATGATTTACAAGGGCATTCTCAAATGTCCCATATCAATATACACACAAGTGCAACCTCTTAAAAATCGGTTGCTAAGTGGAAAAAAATGACATTGCGAGATAAAGTCCTGAAAAATATGTTAAGCAATTTACAAAAAAATCATTGAGGGGTTTAAGTAGGAAAAGCTTCATGTTATAGCAAACAAAAAAATT
Organism: Hipposideros armiger; assembly: GCF_001890085.2. Taxonomy (NCBI): domain Eukaryota; kingdom Metazoa; phylum Chordata; class Mammalia; order Chiroptera; family Hipposideridae; genus Hipposideros; species Hipposideros armiger. The sequence continues at coordinate 664,290 of NW_017731407.1, forward strand.
ACAAAACAGTTTAGCCATACTCTTCATGATTAAGTGTGAGGAGGATCTTTTTAACCCAATTGTAACAGAATTTAGAGAGACTGCTAGAGGTTTGATGCTGGCTAGAAAGCCCACACACAGGTACTTAAAGGAACCTTCTCTGAAAACTCAACGTCCCTTCAGTTTATCAAAAGCTTTAACCAGGGCAAGGCAGTTCCTCTGTCCCTCTCAACCATGCTTGTTAGGCAAATTATTACCCTACTTAAAAATCAAATGAAAACTGATACCGTAATCTTTCCAACAACGCCCTTGTCTCTTTTGACAAAGAAAGTAATGATCAGGGGTCCTTCCAGAGCCGATGGCTCTAAATAGGTCTTCACAGATAAAGATTCTGGAGCAAACTGAACCACTCCATTGGGGTCACCAAACTTTTGTATCTAGGAATAGAAACAGAGGGCAGAGTGAATAACATATTCTACAACTATGGATGAAAATATAGTATCTAACACATCAATGCGCAGATAACTGAAGAAATGAAAGGAACATAGAAATAATATTTGAGTATAATCTACCTGGCTACCTGATTTTTAAAAACCATCTACACTAAAGAAGTAGGTTCTTATTCTCCAAGGATAATGGGAATAAGTGTCCAGAAAACTATAATTTGTAGTCTCAAAAAAATGGTACTTTGATGCCTGACTTTAGCTTTGTTTGCCGTATGTTTTATTAAACCAGTTAATTTTAGCTAACTTTCTTTCTACTGGTTATATAATAGAATGTGGAGAGAGGCAAAAAGGTCCGGTGATGGTCAGTCTCATGTGTCAACTTGGCTAGATTACAGTGCCCAATTGTTTCATTAAACACTAGTCTAGACATTGCTGTGAAGGTATTTTTGTGGATGTGATTAATATTTACAATGAGTTGACTTTAAGTAAAGATTATCCTCATTAATGTGTGTAGGCCTCATCCAATCAGTTGAAGGCCTTGATTAACAAAAACTGAGGTTTCCAGGAGAAGGTATTCTGCCTCAAGGCTGCAACTTAGGAATCCTGCTTGAGTTTCCCGCCCACCTCACAAAATTCAAACTCCGCTTTCCTGAGTTTCCTGCCTGCTAGTTTTCTCTATGGATTTTGGACTTGTCAGTCCCCATAAACAATCAACCAATCAAATCAATCAATCCCTCCCTCTCTTTGTTTCCCTGGAGAAAGTCTACTGATAACTGATCCCAGACAAAAGTATTTTCCAGACTTAAAAGAAGATATTCATTTCTCTGCATTGTTTTTAGTAGCCTTTGTCCATGAACTTTCTGCTCTTGATGGATGGAGTGGTTCATATCAAATTCAGATCTAATCCAATACATTATTGTGCTAATTAAATAACTATCATTCTTCCTTCAAACAATATGACTTGTAACTAGTTAATAGTTTTTATGTACTTTGATGGCAAAGATACCCAGTGTTTTGGATGATATGAGGTGTGATAAAAAAAATACGATGAATGTTTAAATTAAAATAAATTTGTTACAATAAAAGACACATTGCCATTATACCCCTCAAAATACTCTCTCTCGCTTGGAACACACTTATCCCATCATTCTTGCCACTTTCTGAAGCAGTTCAGGAAGTCCTCTGTCGTCAGTGTCTTTAGTTGCACTGTTGTGGCTGCCTCCATGTCCTGAATCAGTTTGACTTTGGGGGAAGAGCCAGAAGTCACACGGTGCCAGATCCAGTGAATAAGGTGGATGAGGACATACTGCAATGTTTTTATTTGACAGAAATTGCCTTATCAGAAGCAATGTGTGACAGGGAGTGTTGTCATAATGGAGGATGATTTATAGCACACTTTAAAACACACCTTCTCTCAACCGTAGCTCACACCCCACTCACTGCGCCACACAGGTTGAAACTTGTCACACACTGTTACTAAGGTTCAATGCTCTGCTTCCCGTATGGAAGATCCCTGCCTTTCCACTGGATGGCACTCAGCACAGCACTCACTATATTTTTTTTATCACACCTCGTATAACAAACACCTCCTCCTTAAAAGTGCCAAATGTTCCCAAAACACCACATTTTCTCAAGGAGTGTAAAATAAGTATTTCTCACATTAAAGCCTTTTAAAAAAATAATACCAATAATCAGACTATGTAAAAAATTAATATAACAGCCATAGGAATTATTATGACTTCATTTGGTTTTTTGTAACTTTCAATTCATCGTAAACCTGTAGAGCTTCAACAAATGTAAATTCATTTTCTGATAACTCCATTAAATCCAAAATTTTGTGGGAAAATAAAGTCAGACTTACTGTTAACATAACATCTTTGGCTCTGGAGTCTAATTTAGCTTCTCCTTTCACAAGTTTAAGTTTAATAATGAAAGTCTCTTCGACTTCAATTTCTTCATGAGGGTAGATTGTCAGAATTATGGTTCTCACTCCACCTTCTCCCTCGCCAAAATAGAAGGACCCACTCACTGGGTCTGCAATGTCTCTGTTCTGTTGTGGTAAGGCTTCCTGAGAATTGGGTCCTACTATCTCCCAGTTCACCTGCAGGTTTTGTTTTTTTAATAAAGATGATCAGTTTTAAACCAAGAATTACTCTGCAAGATGTGTATAATAGTATTAGAAAAAATATACATATACATGAAAATTATTCCAGAATATCTCCAGCAAATTTCTGTTATCAACTCATGTTTTTTAACAATATTTGCAAATATAAAATGTATACCTATAGACTATCAGTTCTCATGAATAACAATGTCTAACAAGAAAATGTGTCATTTTTCAACACCACAGAATAACAAAAATATAAAGGTACATATTTTATATATATATATATATATATATATATATATACATATATATATATTTATATATAAATATACACACATATGTGTGTGTGATATGTATACAAGACTTGTATTCATCTTTTGGTATCAGTATATATTATTACAATTTTAATACAGTTTTTTACTTTCTTAAAATATGTATACATTTTTTGGCACCTTCTGTACATAAGAAATACAATTTTTAAAAAATATATGAGTACAACACTGTCTTGCTATGTGTACGGGTTCTGTCAATTAAAACCTACTGAATAAGACACTAAAAACATGTGAAAATTCGGCTGAGTGTGCATCTGCTTCTAAATATACTTAAATAAATTCTAGTACAAAATGAACAGAAATTTTCATAAATTGCTATAAGAAACACAATTTTATATTATAATAAATGCATTCTTTAAAAGTCTCTGTAATTTAATATTGAATGCTTTTCATAATCCACAAAAAAAGAAAATCGGGTCTTTCTCTCTGCTTCTTTTATCTTTCATCGGAATTGGACAAAACTGACCACTTCCTTTTTTTTAAAACACTGCATCCTGTCTCTGTTGGCTTATGTGATACTTGCATGATACATACCTCCCCAGGTTTCCTCTTCCTTTACTTCTCAGTCTGCTTTGCTGACTCTCCTTCCTCAGATCCCTAAATGCTGGGAGTCTGAGGCTCAGGTCTGTATCCCTCACACTGCTTCCTATTCTACTTAGACCCTATAGTTTCAGATTCCTCCATATATGTCAACACCTTCCATGTCTGCAGCCCTGAACCCCAGAGCCCAAATGTGCACAACCCCTGACTACCTGACCCCTCCACTGGGATGTCTTGTAGCTATCTCAAATTAACCTGGACAAAACAAATTCTTCTTGATTTCCCTCCAAGCTCCTGCAACTCAATAAACAGCATTACAATTTAACCAGTTGCTCAAAACAAAATTTTAGCAGTTATCCTTGATCCCTCTTTACCTCAGCCTCCACTAAACCAATGGATTTTTCTTTCAAAATATGCTCAACGTCTATTCACTTATTGTCATGTCCATTTCCACCCTTGTCTGAGCTGTCGGCTTTGCCCTGGGCAATAGAAGGCAATGGCCTCCTAACTGCCCCTGCTGCTTCGAATCTGGCTTCCTGGCAGTCCATTTTTCTCTCAGCTGTCATAAATGAGTTGCTTAAAATGACAACCCAGTGACATCCAGATTAGTCCCCTGCTTAAAACTTTCTAATGGCATCCTACTTGCCCGTAGCATAAAATTTTTAATCTGTTTTAGGATGTCCTCTGTGACCAAACACTTAGTAGCCCCACTGTTCTATCCTGTGCTGTTATCCCAGTACATCCAGAACCCCCGCCACATGGACCTACCTCTCCAGACCTCAAACACGCCAGGTTTGTAGATCTGCTTTGGCTACTCCCTCTGTCCAAATGCTCATGCCTCTGACAATGCCATGCCCACCTGTTTCTCATCATCTACATTTCAGCTTGAATATCACATTCTTACCATCCAATCTAGAGAGTAGCCAGAACATTCATGATTGTGTGTCTCAATTTTTGCATTCCTGCAGAGCACTTGTTATCAAATAATTTTCTTGCTTATTGTTCTAAAAACTCTATTAAAACAGAGACGAGGTCTGTCCTGTTCACCAGTGTGCGCTGAGTGCCCAGAACAGGGTGTGGACATGGAACGCGCTCAACAAATACTTGTTGAATTAATGTATTTTTACCAGAATCTGTTCTTTAATTTCTAACTTGCTCTCAAGAGTTCACTGAAGATAGCTGAGTGCCTCATATATTTTTGTACACCTCATAGGATTTGGAAGCTATACATCTACTAGGTAATTAATAAGTATTATTGCTTGTGAATAAATAACTGAATATATTTGAGGAATAAGAAAATCCAACCCCAAAATCAAATATCAAAAATTATTTTTAAAACCATGGGAATAATAGCTCTACCTGAATCTCTCCCAGGAGTCCTCCAGTTCGCTCCAGCACCAAGGGTAAAATCAGTGTGGAATTGGGGTTAGGAACAGAAATTTTGCTTTGATTGAGAAATCTTACAACGCCAGAGTGAGAGTCACTCCTGGCAATTGTGATTCTGCTCACTAGGTGGCGCCCAAGCACTGCTCCACCAGTCGCTCCAACTAGCAGAATTTCAAAGGGCTCCTCAAATTCACTGCATAGCAACAAAGAGCAATTCTGTTAGTCTAAACATATTAAAATGCTTCTAAAATCCAAATAACTAGTCATTTTCCAAATTGGTCATACATATGCAAGGCACAGTAGTCACACACCAAGTGAGATAAAGAGGGTGCTCAGCTGAAAGCATGAATGATCAGCTTCAATATTACATAACTTGGGCCACCTAGTAGACCCTCTTTTTAATTGCTTTATGCATTAAAAAAGTAAATTGCAGGATGTTTCTGCATTCTTATTAGACTTTTCAAATCTACAGGGAACACTATTTTGAAAAAAGTGACATATACGATCACAATGGTTACCCAATACTTTTTTCCCTACCCCAACACCCCCCCAAAAGTTTCTCACTTGTTTCTCAACTGGCACATGTATAATCTAAACTTCTATTATCAATGTAAAACATAGGTAAAGACTGGAACACAACATTCATGCTTTATGTATGCCCATATTACATCAGTCCCCTTTATTTAAGGTTTCACTTTTCATAATGGTTTCAGTTATCCATGGTCAACCAAAGTCCAAAAATACTATATGGAAAATTCCAGAAATACACAATTCATAAGTTTTAAATTGTGTGCTGTTCTGAGTAGCCTGATGAAATCTCCTGCTGACCTGATCTACTCCACTCAAGACACGAATCATCCTTTTGTCTAGCTTATGTACACACTACACACCTGTGAGTCACGTGGTTATGAGATTGCCTGTCCTGGTATGTAGTGCTTATGTTCAAGTAAGCCCTTAGCAGCCTAACACTATGTCACAGTACCGAGGTCAGTCACTTCATTTCATCTCATCATGTAGGCAGTGTATATCATTGCACAGTATCACAAGAAAGGGTGAGTACAATACAATAGAATATTTTGAAGGGTGTTGGGGGGAAAAGAGAGAGAAAGATCACATTCACATACTTTTATTACAGTACATTGTTATAATTGTTCTATTTCATCATTAGTTATTGTTGTTAATTTCTTACTGTGCCCAAGTTATCAATTAAACCTTATCATACGTATGTATGTGTAGAAAAAAAAAAGTGTGTGTTTGTGTGTGTGTGTGTGTGTGTGTGTGTGTGTGTACACACACATATATATATATAGAGAGAGAGAGAGAGAGAGAGTTCAATACTATTTGCAGTTTCAGGCATCCATTGGGAGTCTTGGAATGTATCTCTTGTGGACAAGGGGGGACTACTGTATTTCCAATATCATTAAATAGTATTACCTTTCATTGTCATCAATGATGGAGACATTTATAAAACTTAAGTTCTGCCCATGCTGAAACGTGACTGCACTACCATGCAGTATGTAATCGACGCCGTCAAGAACTGCAGAGGAGCTCTGAGAGATGAAGTCTGCTGTCACGTGGCCATACGTCCCGCGCAGCCTCAGCACTGGAATCACGATCATCCCGACATCTTCCTCCACTGTAACAGGAATGTGGAATTAACTGCTACACTACACAAAGCAACTAACTTTTATAAGATTCTGTCAAATTAAACATGGCAATTAAATATAGTGGTACAATGCAAGCATTCAATTTAACAGGTATTTATCATGTTAAAAAATGATTAGAGAGGGCCGGCCGAGTGGCACGTTGGTTAAGAACTGGCTTGGAATGCCAGAGGGCCCCGGTTCGGATCCCACATATGAGGGCCAGTGACACTGCCCTCTACAGCTAAGATGCTGAACAACAGCTCAACCTGGAGCTGGGCTACCGTGAGTCGCTGTCAACGGCGTAGACTGCAGCCCCTGTGGCAGTGGGTTGCCATGGGCTACTGTATGTAGCCAGCAGCTAGCGAGAGCGGCCAGCAGCCGCAGTGAGCGGCCGTCCAGAAGCCTGCGACTGATGTGCCTCACCCGGGAAGAGCACAATGATGGTGCCAACTTGGGCCAGTGAAGCAACATCCTCCACAACTAGACTGAAGAACAAAAGGACAGCAACTTGTCTGTTCCCCTTCTCCCAATTCCCCAGCACTGTTCCCATCCCAATTCCCCAATTTAAAAAAAAAAAAAAAAGATTAGAGAAAATTTCATGACTTATTTTTTAGGAGTATGGTTTGTCACAAGTTAGAATTTACATAACCTATCTCATCACTAACATAGGCTTTCTTCCTCTATGTGCCACATACAAATAAATGAACCTGCTTTAGAAAGTAGATATTCACTGATTTATAATCACAAAGGAAGTTAAGTATTGTATAAGTTAGAAATACATTCATAAAAATGTTTGAAATATGAATATTTCAATACTCATAAGGTTAAACAACATTTTTTTTTAAGTTGTCTTGTTCCTAGCCATTCAGCTTTGGCATACATAAGTAAGGTTCTAGATTGCCCCAAGGTAACTCAAAATATATTTTTTAAATAAATGTGTATATATACATAAAGGCAGATACAAGTACATATAAAGATGTATGTGTACACACACACACACACACAAACACACATTAAATTGAGAAAATTTATGTATGGAAATTCAAATTGATCATGTCATGCTCAGGTACTCTGTAACGCAGAAAGTGGTAAATTTATAAATAAGGTTACTGAGCTTACCTTCGAAGGCAGTATACCTTGGGTCAAATTCAATGATGCCCTCTGCATTATCATTTTTCATTATTATGATTCGGACAATGGAGATGTTTCCTATTTCAGGAGGCTGATCTATCTGAAGTCCATTTTCTTGGATGGTGAAATCATACCCTCTTGCAAAGTCATAAAAAATAAAATAAAATGAGTACATAATTGCTTAGCATAAATTGAAGGGTCCTCTTAGCTCCTATAACTTAATCCTATCAAGCATTTTAGTCGTTTTGAAAATCTCCAACACTAAAATACTCCTTTTTTTCCTGAAATGATGTTTAAAACAGATTTCACTGCTGCTTGCAATTATCACTGCTTGCATGAAATGAAAACTAATATAAAGTTATTAGACTTAGGCAATAGGAAGATAATAAAAGTATAAGGAAATTGGGAAAAAGTTGTGAAATGAGCCCGTGGGGCTAGGAAAGCACTGCTGAACACATACTACAGTAATGGACTAAAATGGGATGTACATTAAACTGCAGTGCACTCAGGGATGGAAACCAGCTGGGCAGGAAATTTACAGTGTTGGGTTGAAAGGGTTACTTTAACAAAATAATGAGTGGCATGCCACTAAAGAAATTTTAAGCTGAATCTTCAAGATTCAAGAAAATATTTTAGTATCTGTGGAAATTAATTACAACCAATGCCTCTATTCTTCAATACAGATGATAGTTTACCTGTCTAATGATATATTTATGTAAAGAAAGCTCTATGTTTTAGATTTATATAATTCCCATCAAAGAAAAGTTTTGTTTTCCAGAGTTTTACATCACTTTAATTCCTGAAGCTAAAAAAAAAAAAAAAGCCCCCAAAAAACGGCACTAAACAATTGCAGTCCTTCCTTCAATTTCTAAATTCTATTTACCTGGTACTTTTATCTATCTACCTAGTTTTGAAAGGTTGAAAGCTGGTTGATATGATTACATACAGGGCAAAAATACAGGGAAATTAAAATATTAAACGATAAGAGTAACTTATCAGTAGTCTGAGATGGATTATAGATAAACTGATTACATCACTTAATAACACAGCAGCAAATTTTCTAGCAACTAGGCAAAATAGATTTATAATACTTTCTTTCTCAGATCAAAGGAAGCCTAGAAATTTATCTGGAGGAAAAAAATTATTTCCCCAGAATTAAACTTAAATAGGAATTGCTTTTTTTAAAGGGTGGCAAGAGAGCAAATGCTTCCAGTCCTATTTGTCCAATAACACAGATATGATCTCACACTTAGAAGCTACTTTTACCAAATGTCATCTATTTAAATAAAATAGTCAGTGACCTGCTCAAATTTTAACACATTTAATATAAGGACAAATTCATTCCCATCGCCAAACACACAATCATTTCTGGGAAATTTAAGATTTTAAGTGCATGCAAGCACACAATATTTTTTTCCAGGTGGAATTATATACACTCTACCTAGTCATTCCGGGAAATATTAGTTTAAAAAAGCTTTTAAAGCATGACAGTTACATAACAAATGTAAAAACATTTTCATGCACAAGAAAAATCCCTTTATAACTTATGTAAATGCAAACATTATTCTAGTTGAAGATTTTACATGAGCTGTCAGCGCACAGGTGTTCTTGGGCTGCCGAAAGTGGACCCTTCAGCATTGTAAAAGTGCTTCCCACCCTTATCCATCAAGTCAGTTTCACTAATCAGAGAACGTGAAGGCTTCCATACGGTTAATTCTTGATCTTCAATGAAAACATGGCGCACATTAGTGACCAATCCTCTTTGACTCAATTTTTTTTTACTCACTTTAAAACAGCTATTGGGCAAGCATCTACTATACTTCGTTTACCCACAGAGAAGATAATACAGTCTTCAGATTCCAAAATCTCTCACTCCAGCCCATTCACAGGTATAGTGATAAAGAGTCAGGTGGCAGCAAATTCCCCAAAGCCAGCTGACCTTTGACTTAGAGAACAGGTCTATTTCCTCACCAAATTACTCCACACCCATAGCATGTTCAGTCCTCTGGCTGCCCAGAGTGACTTCACACAACAGAAACACAGGCTTTCAACTTTCAGGGAAAAAAAAATATTAAATTTTAGGACAATGCACAGTTAATAGTTAGTCTTTGTCATACGTTCCTACCCTGCCCTGTTCTAACATCACACAAATTTATGAAAAAGCAGGAAAAGAACTATTTTACAGTTCAGTTTAATCCCTACACAACCTAGCATTTACTCTTTCTTTCTGTCTTTCTGTTTTGTTTTCTTTTTCACTTTACCTTCCAAGGAGTTCCACTTTTGTAATCACTACAGAGAATTCCTCAGGGCCTTCAGGAAGGCTATCATCAAGAATTTCAATCTGCACACTTTTCGCCATCTCCTGTGCTTCAAAGACGAGCTCCCCAGGTGCAGGGATAAAATCCCAGCCCGCCTCGGCGGTCCCACTCACGGTCTCATACCAGAGTCTCACGGGGCCCAAAGAGCCACCCGAACGGATGACGGTGACGTTCACCTATGTGAGAAGGTTTTTATTTGACTTGCATGATTAATCTACCAGACAATACTTAATTTTGTCTCTAACTCTATTTACCAGGACTATGTTGAAATTATATACATATAAATTTATAAAAGTATATAAACTGCATGTTAAAAATGTTAGGAGCAAATTAATCAGTTTGTGAAAACGTTGGCATAGGAATAAGAAAACACATCTTAAAGACCACTCATAATATAAAACACAAAAATGAACACATTTCACATTTTAAGCATTTCACACTCTACCTTTTGTGCCTCCTCTGTCACTCGAAGTTGCTCATGTGAAAAGGCGAATTGGCCATAGGGAAAGTCACTGGCCACCACTGTGATATTGGCGGTGCTGCTCGATTCACTCAGTATTCCCCCATCGCTGATCCCAGTGAGCTGAAACTCGTAGAAAGACTTTTCCTCAGGAATGTCATCATTCAAAGCCTACAGAGGGACAAAAAAAGCCACTAGCAGCAGAATCTGTAACATTTAAAGAAAAATACCTATTACATAAGCAACAAAAACAAACTCTGGATATTAACCACCTTCCACCACCCCACCCACCAACACACACACACACACACACACACACACACACGCATAACAGAAACCAGTAATATTAATACCTGTATCACTACAATTGCTGCAGACTGTCCATCTCGCATTGTCAGTTTTCCTGATGTTTCAGCAAACTCCCCCATGGATGGCGGGAATATCCTCCAGTGCACTATGACCTCACCCCAGATTGCTGGGCCACGAACCAGGCTACAACAATACACACGTGTATATTCAATACATTTTCATTAAAGGAACTTTCCACAGATATTTGCCACGTCTTTGAACAACAAACAATTTTCGTTTATTTCAAAAACATTATGCATTTAAATAACCTTATCTATCAACTCTAGCAAAAGGAACACTCAAATAACTGAAGTCATGTAAAAGTGCTTGACAAGTATTCCGTAAAAGCTGAACACTAAAAGTGGAAGGTTTAAAGGAATAAAAAAAAAAAGAATTTATAGATTTTCACTTATACACAAGGTACAAAACACACATATGAATAGCCTAACAAAGTTCTCTAAAGAACAGGAAATATTTCACACATGCAATGGTAATGGAAAAGCTACCAAAAAGGTAGTTTTAACTCAAATTCAGCTACTTCACTGAGTTGATGCTCCACTCCTCATGAGAAAATTTGTAGAAAAGTTGTCTATGATCATCCTATAGTTATATAATAGGTCCTAATTTTAGAACAGTTAGAATAAAAAATGCTTGCTCTAGATGATTTTCTATGGAATGGCTTTGTAGCTAAGACACACAAGCTTACAGAGATGAAGTAAGTAACCCTCCTATTTTACATGGTTAGTGACAGACAGGACTGAAAGCATAGGTTTCCTGATGTGTCAATTCAGTGTTTTTTCCTCCGCATGGGTTGTGCAAATTGCCCAAGAAACAGTCAGAAGCCTCCTCATGATCTAACGTCAAGACAGGTCAGAATATGTCTTCAATTTTTACCAAAAATGTGTTCTAATCTCCACGGGATGTTACCAACATACAAAATAGCAATGCTTGAAGAATATGTATGTATTGAGAATGATGTATTTAAGGCATAAAATGCTGATTACTTACACAAAACTTCAAAACCCTAACCCAGGCAAAGAAAAATTATGAAATCCGTACCTGATGATAGCTGTGCCATTGTATTTTGCTGAGGGTTCCCCAATGAGGACATGCCTGGAGGATGGTGCTATTCCAACTTCTCCTCCCTTATCTCCCCGAATGATTATTGATGCGCTACCTAAGTTGAAGATGATATATATACAGCTTATGTAGCAAACATGTTTTCACTGAGTGTATGCCTGACAATGTTCTCAGTGCTTTACATATACTAATCTTATGAGTTAATAATCCTCATGTAATAATTTATTACATGAGTTAATAAAATGGCAATCACATAAGTTAGGTACTAATATCCTCATTTTACCAATGAAGACATTTAAGCATGCTGAGGTATTGAAGACATTGAGGCAAACAAATTGTCCCATATAACATTTTGGTGAAAGGGGCAGGAGAAAGCGGGCAATAATTCCACTATCACTGCCATGATAAGCAAGCACTCCTCTACTATTTGCATTGATTCACTTCTACAGTAACTCACTGCAATTGACTATATGGCTACGTCCCTTAGTTATGTGGCAAAAACAAGAATTCAAGGGTACTTTAAGTTTAATTTTATGAATATTATTTGCTTGTATGTATTTATAACAATGTGTCAGATAGTCCTACTAAAATGGAAATAAAAACCATGTCAACTAATTTGATAATCATATTATAATTTAGCAGTAACTTGAAAATTGTTCCCACAAGCACACATTAGAGTGTCATGATAAAAAAAACAAAAAAACAAAAAACTGTGGATTACTATACTTTCACTTTCTGTGGCAATGGATTAATGAAACCAGTGGTTTGTCATATGCAGGTATGTCACAGTTAGAAATATATTATAATTTTTTATATTAATAAATGATTTACCTGATCCACTGGTATATTCTTGTACTTGTATCTACTTACTCTATATGACATTTACCCTAACATGTATTTTAACGTAATGTAGACAACTGAGATGATTTTAGACTTATGGAAGAATATGGTGCAAAGATATGACAGACTCACAGGCTTGTTAGAAAGCCCTCCAGATAAAAATGCAAAAAGATTCACTCCCCTAGGTACATACAGTGATACTCTACAATTTTGAGAATTTCCTTGACCACAGAATTCTGCTTTTCTGGCCATAGACCCTTACACAGGATGCAGCTCTCGATGGCAAAAAAGGACATGTAACAAGAACTAAGCTTTCATATCAAAATTGTTGGGCTATTTTTTATGGTTATTACTGTTTGTGCCACAATGAAACCATTGAGAGTGATTAATCCATTCTCTCTATATCTAAGAAACAAATTTTTATATGGACCATAAGCAAATGAGAATTATGATGGTTGTTTCTGAAATGTCAATATATCTAAGTAATTACTTACTGATGAAAATAGGTATAGATAGGCTGGAACAGACATAATATTATGCTGTTTTAAAATAACATTAGAAAACTAATATGTGATCATTCTAAATATGTGTAGAAAACATGAGTAATCAAGAACCACTATCGGGCCACCCGAGTGGCATGTTGGTTAAGAGCTGGCTTGGGATGCCAGAGGACCCCGGTTCGGATCCCACATATGAGGGCCAGTGACACTGCCCTCCACAGCTAAGATGCTGAACAACAGCTCAACCTGGAGCTGGGCTGCCATGAGTCGCCAGCAATGGCAGGTGGGTTGCCATGGGCTACAGTGAGTAGCCAGCAGCCAGAGTGAGCGGCCAGCAGCCGCTGTGAGCGGCCATCCAGAAGCCGGCGACTGATGTGCATCGCCTGGGAAGAGCGCAATGATGGTGCCAACTTGGGCCAGTGAAGCAACGTCCTCCACAACTAGACTGAAGAACAAAAGGATAGCAACTTGTCTGTTCCCCTTCCCCCAATGCCCCAACAACAACAACAAAAAAAACAAAGAACCACTATCAACATTTCAAGCAAATAATTCCAAATATATTTATGACATGCACATGACAAAAATGGGATTATATTGAATGTTATGAAGTCTACTTTATTAACATAACAATTATCCATGTAACTAAGTGTTCTTAATTTTTAATGTAACTAAGGCTTTTTCTGCCACATCCCCTTGAATAGTTACATAGTATTCTATTTACTAACCAGCCTCCTTCCTATTGTTGGATCATTTAGGAACCTTCCATATTTTATTTGATAAACACTGCTAAAATAAATAACCTTTAAAAAAAAATCACGCAGTTAAGTTGCAGTAAATCTTTGACATATAGCCTAATATTGGGTATTGTGATTTTCATTTTAAAAATTCTTTCACTGTCATACAGATGTCATACAGAAAATGACATCTTCATGTTTTAGCAAATGTTTTAGGAATTATAAAACCTAACATTACCTGCCTTTGTAACTACTGATTATTTGGTTACATTTTTCTGAGAATCTACTTTTTAATTTCCAAAAATGTGAATTTCTCTTACCTTTTATTGGAGATATTTCTGCCTCATCAACTGATATCAGCTGAATGGTGAAACGCCTGTACTCCTCCAACACAGAGTCTTGAAGTGTATGCAATACAATGGTCTTCTGGGACTCAGTCTAGATCAAATGAGAGGAATAATAACTTTTCCAGGTTAACCAAAGCTAAATTTTGAATGTTCTCATTAGTGGGATAATGTTTATGTGTCCATAAGCATGTCTTAAAATGTGTCCTCTTTGTCCCCTAGAATTATGAGTTGCTTCTAAAGAGAATTACCATAAAAAATAGCTCTGTCCATAAGACCTCTTCAGGTTCTTAATAGAAAAAGAGGAAACAATTTAACACAACTTCCAAATTTACTATCATTGAAAAAGTCCAATCTCTAAATGGTCACAGTATAATATAAAAATGTCAAGGTCATAGGTTTACTCCTTATAAAGGTTATCTTTCTACTACCCATTTTGATCCTTTGCCCTCCACTCATTCCTGCTTCCTTCTCATTCTTTCCACAGGTGTTGATCTCAAAAGCACTCACTATGATTCCTTCTCTCTCTTATATTATACTTAGCCCTGTAATTTCTTAGAACAGCTATTAAGTTTTCAGTGTAGGTTGGAAGAGAAGGAATAGAGGAACGCAAATATACAGACGACAACTACATTAATACTTTGAGACATAATCAAGACAGATATCACTTTTATCTTTACCCTTTCCTCTGCGTGCTGACAAAACAACTCCAATTTGTCCTATGCATCACTGATTAATTTTCTGCAGTTTGAATTCTACTGTTTATTCTTTTTCATGTACATCTTAGTTCTGTAATTGCATTTTTTCTTTGAGATTTTTAATATTAAAAAGCACTATTTTAATCTCCTCACTCAAGCTCTTCTCTCTTCATAGTTCCCTATTATCCTATTTTACAATATCTGCACTTTCTTAAAAAAATTTTAAGAGCTTCTAGGAAAATGTGTACTTCCTGCTTCAGACTTTATTAAATGTATTCATGGAAAATCTATAATCCATAAGATGCAATTAATCGTTTCCATCCCTTTTACTCTCTGCATATTGTGAACTGGAGGCTATGATTGTGTGTCTGAGCTACAAAATCATTCTTTAGGATGGAGACAGGTGTATGTCAGTACTGCTTGTACAAGAACAGTGAAGCCATTACGCAGTTGTACATGAAATGCACCAGGTTGGTGGCCAACCAACTAGACAGAGAGTCAAATCCAGATTGACCTACAAAGCCATCCTACTGATGCAGTACTCTGAGAAAGGACGGCCTTATTCCTTGGGGGAGAAGATAGACTATGTGCCATTTTGGTATGGATGTCCTGCTCAAAACAAGAAAATCTTTTGAGTCATCTGGGAAGTAGGTCTAGGAATTAGAATCTGGTAACTGAAAAAGTACTGCTCCTAATTACTGAGGAAAATCATTACAAAAATTTGAAAGTAACTTCTAAATTCTTGTCATGCCAGATGAGAAGTTTTCAGATCATGGCTAGGACATGAAACCTAAACATTTCTTGAGTCATCATCTAGCAAAATCTATAAATGAGTGGATAAAAAATCTGCCTTGAAATCATTAAACCATTTGAGTAGCCAACACCTCAAGAATGGCAGTTGAATGTCTAAGTACAAATAGATTGCAGGACAGCATCACTGATTAATTCGTTAATCACCTATCAGAAAACTGAAAGAAAAAAGTATTTGTTTCTGTGTTGTTTGGTATTGAAAGCTCTAAATAAAGGTCAACAGATTCTAAAAAAAGTAGACATGAAAACCATGTAGTATTGGGGTTACCTGATCTTTAAATATTTCATAAAATTCCTTTGGAAAACCACCTGGGGAGCTTCTATGCTCTTTTTTTCCCTCGAATATCATTTATGGATATTCATCTGTTTGGACTTTCTATATCCACTATATATCTACTGGAGTCAATTTCACATAGGTGGGGTTTTTTTACATTTATTTGCTTAGATTTGCATAAAGAGGTCTCTTAAAATTTTTGATATTTTCTGTCTTTTATTTTATTTTTTTTAATTTACTGGGGTGACACTGGTTAATAAAATTACATAGGTTTCAATTGCACAATTTTATAATACAACATCTGTGTTCTGCATTGTGTGTTCACCATCCAAGTCAAATCTCACTCGGTCACCATATATTTGACCCCTTTTACTCTCTCCTACCTCCCCCCTGCTCCTGTCCACTTACCCTCTGGTAACCACTAAACTGTTCTCTGTGAACAACAAAGATAACAAGGAAGCTCAGAAAGAAAAGGAAAAAATCTCCAGAAAATAAACTTAAAGACATGGACATATGTGATTTAAATGATAGAGAAGTCAAGATTACACTGCTGAAACAACTCAATGAGATGCAAGGAGACTCAGATAGGCAGTTTAGTGAATTCAGAAGTAAAATTAACAAGCAAAAGGAATACTTTATTAAAGAGACTGAAACTTAAGAAAAAAAACAACAAATAGAAATTCTGGAGCTAAAGAACAAAACAAAAGTGATGAAGAATGACATAACAAGCTTAGGAAATAGGGCTGACCAGATGGAGGAAAGAATTAGTGATATGGAAGACAGAAATCTGGAAATGACACAGATGGAAGAAGAGAGAGACTTGAGAGTTAAAAGAAATGAAAGAGCTATCTCACTCTATCACAAAGAGCAATATAAAAATAATGGGTATACCTGAAAGAGAAGAGAAAGAGAGAAGGAAACAAAGAGCCTATTCAAACAAATAGTCTATGAGAACTTCCCAAACCTATAGAAAGAACTGGATCCTGGAATCCAAGAAGTAAACAGCACACCTAATTTTCTCAACCTAAAACAGCATTCTTGGCCTTTTGAGCTCCTTTTGCTCAGCCCGCTCCAAACTTTTTGAAGTGTACTTTCTCTTCTAATAATGGCCCTTGAACCATTCTCTACTGTTTGAGCCAGCTTCTATTTCTTAGAAGTGTACTATCTCTTCTGATAAATTGCTCTTTCACCATTAGAAAAAAAAAAAAAAAAGGGCCAGCCGAGTGGCTCAGTTGGTTAAGAATGCAAGCTCTGAGCAACAGGGTCGCCGGTTCAATTCCCACATGGGCCAGTGAGCTGCACCCGTGCTGAGCTGCCACTGAGCCACCAACAGGTGGCAGGATGGCTCAGCTGGTGAGAGCACGTGCTCCTAATAACAAGGTTGCCAGTTCGACTCCCGCATGGGATTGTGGGCTACACACACCCGTAACTAAGATTGAATATGGCCCTCTGAGCTCAGTGGCCACAAGCTGCCAATGGGCAGCCAGATGGTGACTGGACTTGGAGCTGAGCTAGTTGCACTCTCCCCAACTAAGACTGAAGGGTAACAACTTGGCTGTTCCCCTTCCCCAATTCCCCAATAAAAATCTTTAAAAAAATAAAAAATAAAAAGGCATTCTCCAAGGCATGCTGTATTAAAACTGTCAAAAATTAATGACAAGGAAAGAATTCTCAAGGCAGCCAGGGAAAAGAAAAGCCCATTAGATTATCATCAGAGTTTTAAGCCAAAACTCTACATGCTAGGAGGGTATGGAATCAAATATTCATACTATTGAAAGGGAGACATTACCAGCCAAAACTAATATAATCAGCAAAGTTATCCTTTGGATATGAAGGAGTAACAAAACCTTTCCAGGTATACAGAAGCTGAGGGAATTTTCCACCAGAGGCCTGCATTACAGGAAACACTGAAAGGGGTTATTCTACCTAAAACAAAAAGATAAAAGGATACAAAACTATGAGTAAGATGACTAACAGACAGACAGAAGAAGGAAATCACAACCCTTATTCAGAACAGGGCACTATACACTTAAATATAACATAAAGGTTAAAGGACTTCAAAATATTAAAAAGAAAGAAAAAGCGAAGACAATAGCTACTGCAACTCAGAAATGAACTCACAACATAAATAGAAATAATTTTTTATGATAAAACATAAAAGGGGAGAGGGTAAAGGTCTGAATTTGAAAAGGGAAATGGAGATAAGATGCATACAGAAGAAAAATGACTATTGTATATATGAAACTTTCTTTTACATAAATTTAATGGTAACCACTCAAAAAATATCCAGAACTAAGACACATAACATAAAAAAAAAAGAGGAGGGCCAGCCGAGTGGCGCGATGGTTAAGAGCTGGCTTGGGACATCAGAGGGCCCCGGTTTGGATCCCACATATGAGGACCAGTGACACTGCCCTCCACAGCTAAGATGCTGAACAACAGCTCGACCTGGAGCTGGGCTTCCGTGAGTCGCCAGCGACGGTGTAGGCTGCAGCCCCTGCTGCAGTGGGTTGCCATGGGCTACCGTGTGTAGCCAGCAGCCAGCATGAGCGGCCAGCAGCCACAGTGAGCAGCCGTCCAGAAGCCGGCGACTGATCTGCCTCGCCCAGGAAGAGCGCAATGATGGTGCCAACTTGGGCCAGTGAAGCAACGTCCTCCACAACTAGACTGAAGAACAAAACGACAGCAACTTGTCTGTCCCCCTTCCCTCAATTCCCCAGCACTGTTCCCATCCCCCCAATTCCCCAATAAAAATCTTTAAAAAAACAAAAAAAAAAGAGGAAACAGAGGAAAAATTCATAGAATACTTCCAAACTAAAATAACAGACAGAAACACAAGGACAAAGAAATATGTAGAGACTGAACTACCAGAAAATAAAAGATAAAATGGCTATTGGAAATTCCCATACAAGGTCTGACAATTACGTTTGTGAACTCATCCTAGAAAAAGTGCTACATACTTCATTGCTGAATATCACTACAGTCACCTTCGAAGTACTCCCCTTTGCGAATCTATGCAACAACACCAGTTGCCCCCTTCAAAGCAATTTTGGAACTCTTTTTCTGGAGTGGCCATCAGAGCTATCATCGTATTACCCTTGATGTCCTGAATGGCATCAAAATGTCATCCTGTCAATGTTTCCTTTATCTTCAGGTAAAGAAAGAAGTAATTTTGGACCAGATCGGGTGAGTGGGGAGGGTGTTCCAATACAGTTATTTGTTTACTGGTCAAAAACTCCCTCACAGACAGTGCTTTGTGAGCTGGTGCATTGTTGTGATGCAAGAGCCATGAATTGTTGATGAAAAGTTTAGGTCGTTTTCTTCTAACTTTTTCATGCAGCCTTTTCAGCATTTCCAAATAGTAAACTTGGTTAACTATTTGTCCATTTGGTACAAATTCATAACAAATAATCCCTCTGATATCAAAAAAGCTTAGCAACATCGTTTTGACTCTTGATTTGGACTAACGGAAATGTTTTGGTCATGGATAATTGGCTGACTTTCACTACGCACTTTGACGCTTTAAGGGTTGTATTGGTACACCCGTGTTTCATCACCAGTGATAACACAGCCCAAAATATCATCTTGCCTTTCCAAAAGGTCTTGGCAAACTTCAACTCTCCTTTGCTTTTGTTCATCAGTGAGCTCCTTCGGGGCCATTTTTGCACACACCTTTCTCATGCTAACATTTTCAGTTATGATTTTCCTAACTGTTTCTGTCAATGTTTACTTAGTTTGCTATGCTTCTCATAGTCAGTTGACAATTTTGATGCACAGTTTGATGAATTTTTGCAATGTTTCTGTCAGTTCTGCTGGCTAATGGCCTCCCTGACCTGTCTTCATCAGTGACGCATTCTCTCCCCTCAGAAAAAAGTTTAATCCATTTGTATACTGCCGTTTTCTTCATGGCATTATCCCCATAAACTTGGGCTAACATGTATCTGATTTCACTTCCAATCTTGCCAAGTTTAACAAGAAATTCAGTGTTTGCTCATTCCTCTAATTCAAGATCAGACATTCTTGCAATGGCACAAAAAACATGCAACAATAAACGCCACTCAGCAAGACACCGCAACATGTCGACATGAACACAGCTGTGAAACATTGATATACCAAGGTTATTAAACCTTATTGAGCTATTTGTACAATGCTGCCAATGTAAGCACACGGTGGTAAGTTCGCGAACTTAATTGTCAGACCTCGTATAGCAATAATTACCTTAAATGTAAATGGACTGAACTCACCAATACAAAGGCACAGAGTAGCAGACTGGATCAAAAAACAAAACTCAACCACATGCTGCCCTCATGAGACACATCCTCAGCTGCAAGGACAACTATGACTCAAAGTGAAAGAGTAGAAAATGACACTCCAAGAAAATGGTATCCAGAGAAAAGTGGGTATAGCCATACTTATATCTGACGTAATGGACTTCAAGATGAAAAAGGTAACAGGAGACAAAGATAGACATTTCATAATGATAAAGAGGACAATACATCAAGAAGACATAACACATCAATATACATGCTTCCAATCAGAGAGCACCAAGGTATATAAAGCAACTACTAACAGCTTAAGGGACAGACTGAGAAAAACACAAGTACACAAGACCTAAATAAACACAAGACCTAAATACCCCATTTACACTATGTATAGGTCCTCCAAATGGAAAATCCATAAGGAAATATCAGCTGAAATGATACATTAGGCCAAATGAACATAATTAATATTTACAGAACCTTTCATTCCAGAACATCAGATTATACATTCTTCTCTAGTATACATTCTCAAAGATAGAACGTATGTTGAGGCACAAAACTCACCTCAACAAATTTTAAAAGGTTGAAGTCATTTTCTCTGTTAATGGTTATTTCTTGTCAATTCCTATTTTGTGAGGTTATTTTTATTATTATTATTATTATTATTATTATTTACTTATCAGTTCTATTTTAATGGTTTTTAGCTATTTCTCTTCTACTTTTGTTTTTATTAATTTAGGGAAAAATATGCAAATATGATTTTAAAGGCAAAAAACATAACAAAGATTGATAAATCTGGCCTTTTCATTTTCTTCTTTTTGGTCCATTTGTTTATCCCAGAGCCAGTATCACACTGTGTTATGTGCCTTGTCTACATATTATCATTTTTTTAAATTAATTTCAGGTGTACAAAACATAGTGATTAGACATTTATATACCTCAAAAAGTGATAACTCCAATAAGTCTATTACCCATCTAACATTATATATAGTTATTACAATATCATTGACTACATTCCCTATGCTGTACTTTACATTCCCATGACTTTTTTTTTAATTATAGTTGACATTCAATATTATTTTGTAATAGTTTCAGGTGTACAGCATAGTGGTTAGGTATTTGTATAATTTTTGAGGTAAACCCCCCAATAAGTTTAGTGCCCACCTGAGACAATACATAGTTTTTACAATATTGACTATATTCCCCATACTGTACTTTACCCATGACTATTTTGTAACCATTAATTTGTACTTAACCCCTTCGCCTTACTTACCCAGTCCCCCAACCCTCCCTTCCATCTAGTAACCATCAGTTTGTTCTCTGTATCTATGAGTCTGTTTCTGTTTTGTTTGATTTTGTTCTTTATATTCCACATATAAGTGAGATCATATGGTATTTGTCTTTCACAGTTTGACTTTTTTCACTTAGCACAGTACCCTCTAGGTCCATCCATTGTTGTCACAAATGGTTAGATTCCATTCTTTTTTATGGCAGAGTAATATTCCGTGCTATATATTATCTTAAATTTCTTAAGCAAGGCCACACTCCATCTTTTTCTTTATGAGTTTTTTATGATTCTTGGTTTTTTCCATTTCCTTACATATTTTAGAATCAGCTTGTCGATTCTCCTCCACCTCCATATCTCTCCTTCCAGAAGAAGAGTTGAGTGTTTGATTGGTAAATACTACTTGGCCCTGGGTTGACTGAGGCCATTTACACCCCTATCTAAAACTCTGTGCTCAGATTAATTGAGCAGTACATGCTGCTTGACCCAGCTACTTCCAGTTATTAAAGCTGGCTAAGGTGTAGGAAGCTGAGTGAATACTACAAACCAGCAAAGTCACATTCTGGAAAGGGTTGGTTGACACACCAGCCAAAGTCCTTATGGCCAGTGTTGATAAGACATAAATAAATATGATATTTGCAAACTGCTCTACAGGACTTGGAAAGAGGGGTCATTCTCAGGAGTTGTAAAATCCAATTGCTGGGGCAAAGAGATCTTGGTTTTCTCTGAAAGTAATCACTGTGGTAGGCTGGGACACACGAAGATGGAATGTAATGTGTTTTTCACTCTTAAATTATTTATTTTAATTCAGACTTTGGATTGCTGAAACATTACTTCAATCATTTTTTCCAAGTGTACATAAATGTTAAAAATTCTGAGTCTGTAAGTTTGAGACCATCTTTTATTATGGTACACAACCATTGTTTCGACTCAGTATAAAATTCTGAATCACACTTTTTTTAAACATATTTTATCCATTGCAGAGGAGAAACACTGTGTCATTTTGCCATCCATTTTTTTCTTCATATTTATTTTTCCTGTCTGAATACTTGTGGCTATTTCTTATTATTCTTGAAGTTAATGTTTTGGATTTTCTTTTGCCAAGATAAACCTATCTGTGGGCTATTTAAAAACCTTTCTGCCTGGGACTTGCTGAGTCCTTCTGATCTAAAAAATTAAATTCTTTTTGTCAACTCAGGAAATTTTTATCTTAAAATTAAAAGAATCAGCCTGCTAGAGTTAAAGCTTCTCTCACCCTCAATACTCTAGTGAGAGATGTGTCATACAGTCAATTCCACATCACCTTAACATCAAGTAGTACCAGAACATCAAGTTGGGGTCTCAAGAAGGGAGTCAGAAGAATCCATGTTGTGTTGTGTGCAATATTCAAAAATGAACAGCTCCAAGGTGGGTATCAAGATACAAAGATGAGTAATTTATAAATCTAAAGAGACCTCATTACTGGATGGGGAGAGGCACGCAATTACTATTAGGTTTAATCATATGAAATTGTCATTTCAAAGAGCAAAGTAGTCAAATGGCTGCAATTCCATATAATTTGATCTAATAAATCCTGTAATAAGTACACTTCTCAACTTGTGAATAGGTACAGCAATAAAACATAAAGGAATATATAACTCCACTTAATCTCTAAAGAGAAGGTTTCAGAGAGGATGTGACTTAAGATCAGCAGGACAAAGAAACAGCAACTGGATAGTAGAAAACTATGAAACTACCCAGAATATTCAGGGGATTATACGTAAATTGTTATTACTGAAGAACAAATAACAAAAATTAAGCAATAGGGAAAGAAAGGTAGAAAGTACTGTCAGGATTCCCTGAGAGGCTTTGTGTACCATGTTACAGAGCTTGGATTTCTATGGATAAGAGGAAGCCACTGGATTGTTTAAAGCAGGGGGTGGGTAACATGATATTCCTAATAGAAAGATAACCCTATCAGTGAGTGTCATGGATAATGGACAGAAAAGAGAAAGGACTTAGACTGAGAATGTCAGTTAAAAGACTCTACCCAAGGAAAGATGATGGAGGCATGGACTGTCAGAGCTATGATACAGGTGAACAGTGAGAAAGAGCATTTAAAAGAGAGAATTGACCAGGTGCGGTGATCAAATATATGTAAGACTTATAGAATCGGTGGAGATAGGGATAACACCCAGACGTTTGTCTTGGTTGACTGGTATTGCCCTCAATCAGAGAGAAAATATTGACAGAAGAATAGTTTTGATGGTGGGACAAAGGCAGTACATCAACTAAATTTAATTTCAGACATCTAGGGTTTCGTGTGTATGTGTGTGTGTGCATGCGTGCGTTTGTGTGTGCATGTGTGTGTGTGTTTGTGTGTGATTTCCCCTCACAGTTTATATAATTTCAAAAAAGTCCAGATATAGTGAATAATATCATAGGAATTCATAAGTAAGACTATGGAAAAGATGATCAAAGACAAATTAGAGAAAAAGCACCAGAGTCTTGATGCTGACAGTACCTCATCAAAATGAAGTGTCCCACTCAGAGGACTGAGATCATCTTTAGCTGTCTCATCTACGGTCCACTGCAGTTGGACAGCTCCTTTTCCTCCTGGGGACCGGACAACTGTCAATGTCACATATGAATCAGGGTCATCAGACAAAAGGGAGTCATCAATCATTACCTGAAAGAGAATGCAGTAAAGTGAAAAAAAAACAAAGGAGCAGGAAAAACAAACAGAGTCTTACTTCTATTTACAATGACTGCAATTTGTGAATTTAGAACTCGGCCATGACATGTTACAATCACATGGGCAGAAAAAAGTGTTTCACTAAACCCCATTTTCATTTTGTCCTAGACCAGGGCTTGGCAAACTTTTGAGGCAGAAGAGCCAATCCTGTCCCTCACAACAATTTAAAAAGTATTCGAGAGCCATAAAACAAATGAAATCACCATTATGTGAATAATATCCTTTAAAAATTTTATAAATGAAACTATGATAGTTTTATTTTCATTTTCAATTTTACTTCAGGGCCACATGCACGTACCCAAAGAGTCATGTGTGGCTCCGCAAGCTGCAGTTTGCCGACCCCTGGCCTAGCCAGTCAGCTACTGGCATTTCCTAGCCACTCCTGCAATCAGGTAGAACACATGATTGAATTCTGGCCAAAAGAAAGTAGGGAGAAGTGATATATGCTACTAACAGTCTGGTAATCAACTTCCTACACAATCTTCCTCATTCCCTCTTCCTCCATTTGACAGGTGTCTAGAAGGGACTCCCAGGACCTAGAGGACAGCAGAGTTACAAGATGGAATCAATCTGGTGCCCCAGAAGACAGGTGGAGAATAGGACTCCATCAGAACTCAAGTGAGAAGACAGATGTATGATTCTTGAATGAAGAGGAAATAAACTCTTATTATGTTAAGGAAGTGAGATATGGGGGTTATTTTTATGACAGGCACCCCACATAATACAGACCTAAACTTCCCTTTGAATTATTTGCAGTTTTCCAACTTTAGTACGTCAAATTTAAAGGACGCTTTATTATTATCAGGACATAGAGAAAAAAAGTCAGTATATTAATGCACTATATAGCATTAATATTTATTTTGTACATAATACCTTATTAAGAGACTTGCTTCGACTGAATTACATATATTGATTCTGTGAAGCAAAGTCCAAACTGAGCCTACACTACCACCTGTTAAGTACATACAAAATATAATACAGTGCTTTCCATTTTCAAGACAGACCAACATTAACAAACATAATTTAATCTTGTTTTGGTTTTACCATGAGATTTTGTTTTGTGCCAAGAGTAAGGATTTGGAGCCAACTGATATTTACTGAGTTTCTATTATGTGTCAGTTCTTGCACATACTTTATATTATTTAAGCCTCACAGAAAGCTGAGGGATATATATAATATTTCAGTTTAGGTTTCATAAGTAGATTTCCATGAGTCTCTGCTACCTCCAATGTGCTTTGGTCTACTTCACATAGAGCCACTGTGAGCAGTTTGTTAATATTGACAGATTTATACTAACAATCTTTTCTCAACGCTGAATGTAATCTGTATCACCACATAATGCTACTAGAATGTTCACTGCGTACATAATGTTGTATATGTTAGATCTATGTTAAAAGATAAACTCCATGTTATCAAGAGCTGTTGGTGTTGTAAAGACTATATAGGGTGTCAGAAGGGTACTGAGCTTATCGGAGGGAATCACTTCATAGATTATATGAATGCCTAACCACTGTATTGTACATGTGAAACTAATATAAAATAATATTAAATGTCAACTATAATTATACAAGAGTCACGTGATGTAAAGTTATCATGATAGCTATGTACAATGTCAGATAGGTAGGGGACTTCGTGGGGTTATCACTTTGTGAGAGGTGTAAATGTCTAATCATGATGTTATTTTGTACACTTGAAACTAATAATAAAATTAAATTTAAATAAAAGAGCTTTGGTAGTACAAGAAGGATAGGATATAAGGATAGTAGACACAAAGGGCTGGTAACAAGCTACTACTAATTCCAGCTACAATAAAAAGAGCAATTGACACCTATTTAATGTAAAGCCCAGTTCTAAGTACTTCCATGTATCAACTCATTTACTCCTCACAATAAGGGTTATGAGGGATAACACAGTAGGATTTAGGTGACCTAACTCTTACTTTTAGACTGTAGGTAAATTGGAAATTTGAGGCTAATACAGTAAATAAGATATGAGTTCCCAGACCAAGAGAACACTCATTTGTGCATTAAGATAGTTAAAAAAATGAATAAACAAAAATTATCTATGAATAATAACGTAATTCTTCATTACTCTTAACAGTGAGAGCATTTAAATACACCGTCCAGTGCCTAAGCCCAAAAGTGTGACAAGTTAAAAGCAAAAACATTATTATAAGGTTTCATCAATTAGAGGTTTGACTACTTAACCCTGAACATTTTACCTAACCTCAGAAGCTAATAGAGACACTTTATAAAAATTAAATTACATATGCATATGTATTAAAATATTTCTTTGCATACATGCAAAGAAAGAAAGCTAGGATGAAAATACAACAAAGTGCTAATGATATCTATCTCAGGTTAGTAATATTATGGATGCTTTTATTGTCTTCTTTATATATTTTTGTATTTCACAGACTTTTTATGTTGCTTGGGAGATAGTCACAGCTACTGTCCTGTGAATTTACCACTCCTTATAAATACTTACTTTTGCTAATTCTTTTCTTAAGGAAGAAAAAGGGTCATTAGGCTACAGAAGTGTGTTCTATCTCTCTGCTGGTTTCCATTTTCTTATAATGTTGAAAGTTCAATGATCAAATTATTATGGTATATTAAATTTTGGAACATCTGAGAAGCCCAACCCTGACAGGCAAGTTGTAGGTCAATCCTCGCATACATGGAACAGTAAAGGCAATAGACTTAGAGCCACTTGTTATTATTTAAAATCATCTATGGTGAATTACAGACTACCTATCAGTGATCAAATAAAGATAATAGTGACATATGGAGCCAGAAAAGTGATTATTTATATCAGGATTATCTAAATACTTTTATGATTATTTCATCATAGAATTTCCTTTGAAAAGTAAAGTTATGATAATTATAATAGTTTATAGCACTTTATTTCATATTTGAGATGTAGAGATAATTTATTACTAGTAATCAAGCCTGTCTGCACAAATGATTGGTTAAATATTTTTTCCCTCTCAGTGCTTGAACCAATAATAATTGGTGTTCCCTTTTCCAGGTCTTGGAACTAGACAGCCAATGGGAAGAGGGAAGAAAGAAGAAATACAGAGAAACACGTGAGCTTGGATGACTGTGGTGTTTTGTTCAATATAAGTTAAGACAGAGGACCAGAAGGGAGGTAATATAAATCCCTCCCCAGCTAAATAAATCCATCCTGAGGTATACCACCAGAAGTAGGTGGTAAATCCATCCTGAGGTATATCATCACAGAATCTTGTCTTGTGACCAGGATGGTGGTCTGGCTACAGGGCAGGCAGAGAACAAACATACAGACAAAAAGTACATCATGGTCTATTACATCTAATAAATAGGAATCTGTTTCCATTTGTAATTGCCTAAGAGTTTTCATTATTATCAAACTGCAGATTTGAGGACTGGCCCCTAATATAATAGCCAACTCAAAAAGACCATTGAGAAAAGAATCACAAGTGGAAGGGTAATGAATTACTTTTAAAAATGAAGGAATTTTTTTGTAAAAATTACATTAAACATCAGCCCAGGGGAAGAAAACACCCACCACCCTGCATACATTTAACTTACAGTCTTTTCTTCAAATCCAAATACTCCAAATGGAGAATCATTTTGTGGAATAACAACAGTGACCACAACATCATCACCAAGTCTGCCACCTCCGGTCACTCTGATTAAGGAAATACTGAATGTCTCCCTTAGTTCAAAATCAGCATCATCAATTATGGTGATTTCTATCATCGCAGTAACCTATGAAAGAAAAGGAAAGAAGAAAAGTGGGAGAAAGAGAAAGAAGAGGGAGGATATCACGTAATAGCAATTTTTCATCATATATAATTTTTAGTTGAAGCTTGAAACATAGTACAAAAGAAAAATGCAGGATTTTTTGCCTGTTATTTTCACAATACCATTTAAAAGCCACATATATTTATAGTGTTTCGAAGTAACAAATTTACAGTTTATTAGAGTCAAGATAAGTAAAATTATATATGTAATAAAATATAGTGCTATTTATAGATACAAAACACAATGAAGTCTTATTCTTGAACAAAAATATTTAAAAGGCCATGTAGGCTCTAACAACCATTGCACAAATATACATTTTACTACACTTAGTATTAATATTACATGATATAAAACGGTACCACAAAAATTATTATTGCCTTCTGCAGTTAAAATAAACCCCTTTCGCTTCCAATATTGTTCTTGTAATATAGAGGAAAAGAAAGGCAGGAAGAAAACCCAAATTTCTTGTTCTTAAATGTTTATGTTCAGGATTTTGCTCATTGGTCTGGGTCTATTTTAAAAGTTTTTATAACATATAAATAAATCTCAGTCCAACTGCTGATTTCACTATTGGTTATAAAAATAGCCCAGTGATATCTCCATATTTAAAATCTTTTTCTGTATCCCAGACAGAAATGTCCGTACTTTGAAAAAGACATTTACCAGGAAATGAAGTTTTTCTACTGAAATCCACCTAAAACCGTTAATGTAATAACAGAGAAAAGTGAGAAATCTGGATGTCACACTTGGAGAGGCAGAAACCTGATCAAAATCAAATGCTAAAATGGAAGCTAATTCAATGTCTGCACCTCAAACCTATACTGTAGACTACAGAGCATCTTCCCCATAGGTGTTAAATTTAATAATAATGATTATCTTAAGGATGCTGCTAAATAATAGGACATCAACCTCAAGCACAGAATAAAGTGCTGATAATATAACTAAAGTTGGAAGGCTACTTCAATGAGAAATCAATTTATTGTTTCTGCTTTTATCATAAAAATATGCATTTTTCCCTTCTTTTGGTAGAAAATGTTCTAAGTTCTAAATTTGTTAAAAACTCGTGGTTTCAAATATTAACAATAGGTCTTTATGTATTGGAAAATCTAGATCTGTATGCTAATTTTTCAGCAGCATTTGCTGCCCCACTAGGGATAACTAATAAGTTGATGCACACTATGCAAATCTGCCTAGGCAAAATCAGACTTCATGTAGACTTATACTGCCATTTGAAGTTACCAACATTTTCACGGTTGTTTACGTGCTTTTTCCACTTATTGATTTAAAAATTTGTGACACCTTATTCTTACATATTACAAAATGCCCCGTTTGCCAAGCTTATAATTCTTGTGGAATATTTTGCACTTATTAAGATTGATTGGCCCAAATATAGAATATTGTTTTTTTTACTTTTTTCCAGTTTTAATTATTTTGTTCCTTTTCTGTCATTTGTCTTCTAATTGTAAAAAAATGTTTAAGATATTGAGTACAAAATGTGCACACTTTTAGTGCAAATCCTAAATAAATATCTGTTGTTTGCAAGCATCGAGAAATAAATAAAAGAACCTAAAATTAACAGGAATAGTCTAGTTCATCAGGCAGTTTTTTTTTATATGCTCTTAGATACCTCTAAGCCAATTATTATCTTCTTTTATAACGTCTATTTAAAATAGAATCAGGTGGGGAAGTCAGAGAATGGTGAGACTCTTGCCTCTTCATTTTCTCGTCATTGTCCACTAAGTATTTATACATTTAACTAACAATATTTCTGTTTGGCTTAACCTAGAAATTTAGAGTATAATCCACTTAGCAATCACTACTGCACAATTTTTTGGTGGATGCCTATAATGTTTGAAGTATAACCAAAAAAATGCTAATATGTTCACAACCAGCATACTTGTCTATCTGCAAATTCCAGAATCCCATGAGATGGCTTAAAATCTTGCAGGCCAGCACTGTCCAGTGTTGCTTTCCAATGAACATTTACTGCTCCAAAGCTTCCAGCCAGCCGGACTACAGGAACTCGAAGAATGTTCAGGGGTGGTGGCATCTCATAAGCAGTAATAACTCCATCGGCATCCTTTAAGTAAAGAACATAAGTTAAAATTCAAGACAACAGTAACTCATATAAGTCATCGCTTTCTAAATTTATTATTCCTACTTATAGTTCTTATACTTATACACTCTTCAAAGTAGAAATCTATAGTCAGACACAAGTATGCATAATAGGTTTTCAGGACTCTTACATTTAATGTAATGGGAACGAACTTACTTAATCCTTTGGCCTACCTCAAAGAGAACTACGAATTAGTATACACAACAAATTTTAAGACATACATGAATAAATATCTACAAGCAAAGCTAGTTGTTTTGCAGAAAATATACAACACTAGCCAGATCAGCAGATACAAGCTTCTGTATGACTATAAACATATGAAAGTTCATCTCACCCTGGTAACATGAAACTTAAAAATTCCTCTGGGATCATCGTTTTCTTCGATCATTATCTCAACTATTTCCATCCCAGGCCTCCGCACACTTGGCTGTCCTGGAGAGAAGTCAGAGTTCACCAGGTACACGTTGCTGATGTTGACAA
>NW_017731407.1:697226-698627 GCF_001890085.2 Hipposideros armiger
TTACATTGCACAGAAAAAAACACTACGTATTCTAATTACTGCTTTACGTTTAACAATTAAGACCTGAAGTATCATATGCATTTCTCTGTGTTATTTCCTGTAACTATTGAAAATCTATAGAGAGAAAATCTGAGTGAGGAAAGAGAACAAATAAATAAAGGATGAAAAAGTAAAATAAAAACCAACCCCCTCTACTGCAATGATTTGCTAAAATATTAATATTTCTATTATGATAGTAATGTCTCAAAAAAGTAAAATTATTTTCTACATCATTATTACTGAATACTTACATGATCATAAAATGCAATAAAAGTAAAATGGATTATAACCTGTCAAACTGAAAAAAATATATATAAAAAGAGAAATGCACATTCCTAATAAATATTAGAATTAAATTATCCAATAAAACTTACTAGACATATTTAACAAGATTTACCTTGAGGCTCTGCTACTCTAAGGAAGAGAGACTCAGCATGCCAGCCCACCAAACCATAAGGTGCATCACTGGGCAGAGTGGTTATCACAGACTTGTTTCTTTTCTGATCAATAGCAGCACCTTTTGATGTGTCCTCAACCCCTTCTGTAGTAACATGGATGAGTGTTATGATCACAACCTCTGGTAATTCTGGTACATCATCAGCAAGAATAGTCAGAGTGATGGTAGACAGTGCTTGACCTTCAGAAAATGAAATCTAAAATTTTAAAGAAAGAATATTTTATTTATTTTTTAATTATCACTGTGCAGTAAGACTATCAAAAGGTTAGATTTTCTTTAGATATTGGCCACAATTTAAACAAGATATTTAAGCAACATAATATCTACAAATCAATCAAATGCCTTTCATATTAAAAGTGGTACATTGTTAAGAAAAAAAATAAAACATTACTAAAATTTAAGCTAATAAAATATACAGCTGAATTGACATATCCTGAAACCTACATTCTATTGAAATATGAAGTACATAGTCGTTCTCTGGGAATCTAAGACTTAAATACCATACACAAAAAATCTATACATATTAAGAAGGTGTCATATAGCTTAAACATTTTTCTCTACAAAATTTTTGCTAGGATTGCTATTTCCCTTGGCTAAACTCTGAATAGAAGTATCATTAACAATGGATCTATCAAAATAGAGGTAGAGAAAGATAGGAAGAGATACATATCAGAGCATCCTATCGTGTCTCCATTGTCTTAAGTGTCAAATCTGAGTTTGCTAAAAGGCATTTGAAGTTCTTTTTTTTTTTTAATTAAATTTATTGGGGTGACAATGGTTAGTAAAATCACACAGGTTTCAAGTATACAATTCTGTAATACATCATCTATATATCACATTGTGTGCTCACCACCCAGAGTCAGTTCTCTTTCCATCACCATATATTTGACCCCCTTTACCCTTTT
>NW_017731407.1:700962-702172 GCF_001890085.2 Hipposideros armiger
AATACTAATTAGGGAACTACATTATAATTCAGAGCATATAGAACCTGAGAGATACAACTTATAGTTTTCATAGCTAGCATAAAATAAATACTCAATGAAATAAAATTTGCCATGTTATAAGACACTGAAGCTCCAATCACCTTTCAAATGATACAGAAACCTGGAAATAATATACACCTTTAAAGAGAGCTCTTCAGAGAAGCACTTGGGCAAAATACATGGATCAATTTATAAAATCCAAGACAAGTCAAGGAGACAACCCATTTCCCCATTAGGAACTAAAGGGTCCTTGAATCCTCCTTTTGTGAGTCTTCTACTTCTTTGGTCTATTCTGATTCCTTTATTGAACCTGAGTCCCAATTCATACTATCCTGCAATATATTGGGTTGTTGGAAAAGTCATGATGCATTTTCGCAACAAAAAACATAGAAGAAATACGTCATGACTTTTCCGACAACCCAACAGATAATTCGATCCTCTGGCTCAGATATCTTCTTGGGGCTGATGTTTCCATCCCCCAGCTGCTGGGAATAATGGCTTCTCTGTTTCTCATTGGGATCTGCCCTCAGCTGGAACAATTGTTTCACCCAAGATTATACTCCACCCAGAGGGTGACCAAAGGTCAAGAATGGATAAAACAGGGAGGCAAGATCTCAGTTCTTTGCCCCAAATCAGAACAACTCCAAAGGACCAATTCAGGGTGAGTACTCCCACATAAGGCTGAACCTCAGGTTCATCTGCCTGTGCATCAACCTCTCCCTCCGCACATTATTGTCTTCCTCACTCCCTTATAGGTGTCTCTTCTCAATAAACTTAAACCTTCAATCTCAGAGTCTACTTACAGGAAATTCAACCTATATCACTCAAAAACTCTGGTCTACTTTTTCATCATCTGGCTATTTTACACAAACTCGTTCCCTATTTACTGCTTCCATTTTACCCACATCTTGATACCATATTTCCATCCCCAGCTTGATTGGTTTTATCTTTCTGAAAATGTAATACATCCACAATTTGGTGATGTACTGAACTTCAAAAGGGATGACTTTTTTACAGCTAATTTTGGAATTACAGAATAGAACAACAATAATCACAGCAATAAAACTAACCTTAAATTGAATCCCTCTCTATGGTGATTAATAGGTATCCAGTGTAAACATGGTCAAACTCAAACACTTCATCCATAAGGCAGGGTTTGGTGCCATGCACC
>NW_017731407.1:706172-706941 GCF_001890085.2 Hipposideros armiger
AAGTTAGATCATGTTGCTCTTCTACCCCAATCCTCCAGAAGCTCCCCATTTCCCTTAGAGGCCATTCATTATGACACTTGAGGTGCTTGAGAAGGAGAGTTAACACAGGCCCTGCCGCTATCCTTCAAAAGGTCTGCTTACAAGGTTGGCCCTTGGCTGGTGTCTGGGAACTTGAATTTCGGGAGGTGTCCCACCATTTCCAGAAATGATAACTGGCTCCCTGTGCCTGAACTTTGTGTATATACAATGTGGTTTACACTAAACACCTGTTTTCTTTCTAGGGGTCTGGAATTTTGGTATGTGCCAGGTAGAGGGTGCCTACCTAATCAGTTCCCAATGAAAACCCCGGGCAGTGAGTCTCTAATGAGCTTTCCTGGTTGGCAGCACCGCATGTGTGTTGTCACAACTCAGCTCCATGCTGGGGAGTTAAGTATGTCCTGTGTGACTCCACTAGGAGAGACATCTTGGAAACTGGCAGCACCTGGTTTCCTCTGGACTTCATTCACCCCATGAGCCTTTTCCTTTAGCTGATTTTGCGTTGTATCCTTCACTGTAATGAATCATAGCCATGGAATGACTAAATGCTGAGTCCTGCGAGTCCTCCCAGTGAAAGCTGGTGGGAATCCCTGACACAGGCCTTGGCCCTGCATCTCTGGCTTCACCTCCCCCAGGACACGGACTTCAGCCTCCTTGCTGCTCCAGATGGGCAAGGCCTCAGGACAGGGCCTCTCATCTTGCCAATAGTTCCTCTGCCTTGAATGTTCTTCCC
>NW_017731407.1:708969-709968 GCF_001890085.2 Hipposideros armiger
AACTGAAGCTGCATCGTGAGCAGAAGGTGCTTCCAGAATAAAAGAGAACTGATTCAGCTCTGAATTCCAGCAGTAAAGAGCAGACACAGCTTGGCCAATAAGAAGTATGTGGACTGCAGGAAGAAAAGAAAAGGCAACTAGAGTGAAATATAAATTCTTACCTCACATGCTCCCTACAGCAGTACGATTGCAAAATCTCTCCAACTCTCGAAGTTCCATTTTGACTTCTAAAGCAACTACGTATGATTCACCTTCTGAAATAACTGGATGTAAATAATAATTTTTAAATGCTGTGGAGTGATCAAGCCATCTGACTACGTACCCACAATCCACTTAAAAAGATGGTAAAACCTAAATGGATTTTGCACCCTTTTGTATTCATCTCAATATTTATTTACTGGATAGCAAGTTAGGATATTTTTTAAAGTGAAATTTAAAAAATACCCATAATCCCACCACTAAACATTTCATCTTTGTTTTTTCCTTTCCAGTCACCATATAAATTCATAACTGACATAGTTATAAACAGTCTAAATACAAAAAAATTAAAAAGCTTAATGCTCTATATATATGAGTACACATATACTGTATATAGTTTTATATGTTGCTACATAGAATTCAAATTTTTATTTTCATGCATAGGAAATCTGTAGGGTTGCTCTTAAAATATATTTAATAATTTTCCTACATTGCATGTTTATTATTATTTTTTAATTTAATTTTTTAGTATTAATTAGCAACACAGTTCTTTGTTTTAATTATTTTCATTTAATAAATTCTTAAAGGTGGGTAATTAGGCCAAGGGATATGAACAGATTTATGATGTTGGAATATATTCTGCCAATGCTTTTTGAACTGTTATTTGGAAACAACACTCTTAATAGTTCAAAGCAATGACACTTATTTGTATCCACATAAATTAGAAAGAAAAGGGTTAACCTACAGAGTTAAAACAGGAGTGAGAAACGATGGAGAAACATGCACTAGAACATGAAGATA
>NW_017731407.1:711016-712186 GCF_001890085.2 Hipposideros armiger
CACAGATTACGTGTCTTCAGCTTCGGGGATACACCATATTCTCTTCCTCGCAATCTGATTAGCATGACAAGGCAACAAATAGATAATGAGACATTCAGAGTAGGGAAAGTAAGGAACTCAAATCTGTATACATGTATGCAGAGAGTGTTTTCTCAGAAAACAGATTTTTGTGCTGTTCATGATCATAGCTTTAGGTCAAGGACGGTATAAGGGGGAAAAAAACTCTAAACTTCTACTCTGGGCAGTAGAGTTTTTGTTTGTTTGCTTTTGTTTGTTTTTTACTGATTACAGAATTCCCTTTCGTTTATCAAAACTATTTTCAAAAAGGCATCCCAAAGAAAGGCAATTGGCTGAAGATTATTTAAGGAGTGTAGATAAAACAAAGTTCCAGGGACTAAGCATTTATTCACTCGAATAAGCATTCCTAACATTTAGAGATCTGGGAATATAAAACTGAATCAGTAAGATTGCATATCCTATAAACCAAAGCCAGGTGGAGTTGTAAAAATGCCTTTGATCATCATTTGCCTCTGAAATGCCTTCAAGAATTTCCCTACCTCAATAATGCTTAGAGTCATCCAGGGACCCTTATGAGTCCTTGAGACCCTTAAAGAAGGCCTGTGAGGACAAAACGATTTTCATAATAATACTATGATGCTGTTTGTCTACTTCACTCTCATTCTTTCATGAGTGTACAGGGGGCATTTTCCAGAGGCCATATGATTGATAATTATTGCACTAGGCGAAGAAATACAGATGCACACATGAGAATCCAGATATTGTCTATTAGAGTAGACATTAAATAGATTTGTGAAAACAAACAAGAAAAAGCAATACTACTCTCCTTACAAAGGTTTTAATTTCAGAAATTACGGTGTTTGTTAAAATAAAACATATTATGTACATAATGGGTTTATTGCTATCATTCTTGAATAAATTAATATCTTTAAAATTTCTCCATTTCAATTATTAATAAAATAAATATCAGTAAATGTAATACACACAAACAAAAGCTCTTTGAGGTCCTCAAATTTTTAAGAGGGTGAAAAGTTTCTAAGCCCAATAGTTCAGAAACCACTGGGCCATCAGTTCAAACCCAGTCTCTGATATTCCAGGCCCACGTGGACAAACTCTTGTGTGTTTGTAATTTTACCACCACTACATTCTGAA
>NW_017731407.1:717121-722590 GCF_001890085.2 Hipposideros armiger
AACAAAATGACAGCAACTTGTCTGTTCCCCTTCCCCCAATTCCCCAGCACTGTTCCCATCCCCCCAATTACCCAATAAAAATCTTTAAAAAAAAAAATCTATACCTAAAACATTGGGGAATATAATCAAAAACACTTAATAAATTAGATGTCAATGACTAAAAAGAAGTAAACAAGAAAGATATATCCCAGTATTTTATCTTTAGCAATTGCATTTATGAGGTTGCTATTTCCTGAGATGAAAGCAAGCAATAAACACTTTCATAGAGAAAATCAAAAGTTCAGTAGGATATGTTAACTCTACAACATCTAAAAGAGATTTAAGTGGATATGTCAACAGGCTGTTAGATATGTAAGTGTGGAATACAAAGAAAAGGCTACCAATAACTATGGAAGATATTAGCCTATGATACTTAAAGCCATCGGATTGATGAAAAGTACCCAGAGCAAGTGAACAGTAAGTGAAGAGAAAGAAAAAGAAAATTAGAACTAAAATTCAACCTGAAAAACTTTAAGAAATCTAAGTTCAAGAAAGGAAGAAAAACTGGCAATGGAGACTTAGAAGGATGATACAAAGGGGAAACCTTTGTCATATGTTAAGTGAAGAGATCGTTTAAATCTGAGGATAAGGTGACTGTCACATGCCAATGGAAAGTCAAATAAGATAAAAGAAAAACACTGAATTTGGAACTCTCTTCTCATCAGTGAACATGAAGAAGTAAAGACAAAGCAAGTAGACAATTCTTTCAAGGTGTCTTACTATAGAAGGGAGAAAAGAGAACACAAAGTAGAAAGGGGTGAGATCAGGAAAAACTCTCTCATAAGCTTGGATATCTAGCACTTAAGCTGTTGTAACAATCCTACGGAGAAATGCTAGTGGTGCCAGACACGGAAGGGATAACAAAACCTTATGAAAGCCAGAGGGGAAACTATGTAAGGAGCCTGGCTTTGTAGAAGGAACACGCCCTCCACTGTAACAGGAGGGAGGAATAAGATGGCTTTAAGACGATTTCTGAATTTGGTGTTGGGAAGATGAGTAACCTCCTTTCTGGTGGTTTTCATTTCAACAAGGTCATGAGATAAAAGCGAGATGAGAAGCAGGTATGGGAGTGTGAGGAGTGGCAAAAATTATCAAATAAGTGTTATAAAGGAGATGTAGTTTACAAGGGAAATATGGGATTTAGGGGATGATGTTGAGTGCCTATTTGGCAATTTTATTTATGAATTTTCAGTGATATCTACTCTGTCCAGTTATATGATTTCTCTTCATGTCTACCAACTCAATTAAATTCTAATTAAATATTCATGTTTATTATTATACATGCTCTGGTTCGTGAAGACTGTATAATATTCATAACTCTATTATTTAAAAATTAACTGTGCCTAATCAATATCTACATTTTACTTTAGTACTTTACCCCAATCAAATTAGTTTTCTTTTATACTAACCCTACAGACTATGTCTGTGATGAATTTCACTTATAGTATTAAAAAGAAAAAAATTAATTTTAAAAGAATCAAACCTGAGTTGATTCAGAATCATCTCTTTGACTTGCAACAATTAAATAATCTTGACTATCTGAAGTAAAATATCTCACTTGAGAACTTTCTGAAATAATGATTGTTTGTACCTGCAAGGAAGACAGAACAGTGGGAATAAAAATTTAAGGGAGAATTTAACTTAAAAAGGTCTCTCAGTACAATAATACTATGAGTCAGTATTTGAAGGTCAAAACTTTAAAAACCATGCTGATCCCTAGATATGCCTATCTAGGTGTCATTTCTAGAAAAACAAAAATATCCCTAGGTTAAGACACATACATTATCTTACATTTAATCACACAAATCTAATTTTCTTTTAAATGAAGGAATCTACAAAAAATTTTATTCTTTTTTTTAAATTTTTTTACCAGCAATAATTTGAGTCCAGATGTGAATGTATACACACTATTAACAGAAGGCTTTTCTTCATTTCTTTCTTCATGAGTTATCACAAAGTAGGGAGAAAGACCAATATTAAAGGCCTCACAAGTTTTAGGATTTTCTATACTTAAATCCTAGGAAATAAGGAATAATAATAATAATTAGTGAGTTATCCCAACTTTACATGTACATTTTAGTTTGCATATTGAAAAATAAACAATTCTTACCTCAAGTGGAATAAAAACCCCTTGCCATCGGTAAACAGTAGAAGACAATTTTCTTAACATTACACCATATACTGAATCTTCCAAAGTAAAGAAACACCAGCCAGAAGCTGACNCCATGACAATGCACTTGGCTTCTTTGCCTGATTGCCACTGGCCCACCCAAGTGGTTCCATACCAACCTTTAATAATCCTACAACCTCCAGACTGCATTAATCCCTTGGGTTCTCACTAACAGACTCTGCTTCAGAAACCAAATTAAAAACACTGCTTATACTTCTAATGTGTAGATTAAAGTAGAGAGAACCAAGAAAGGATTTCAGACAGTGGGGAAAAGTTGGGAGAGTAACCAAGGTCAAGAGTTCTCACAATCATTTTCTGACTTTTCAAAAAAAGTTATTCAATGCACATACTTGCTATCCCCTTATAAATACTTTCATAATTAAAAAGTGTATATGTAATATCACTCTTCATTTTTCTCTAGACAAAAGTAACGTATTATCTTTCCTTACCCTTCACTAACATTTTCCCCCATATTTTAGTCATTCTAATTCTTCTCAAGCATAATGCTCATTTTAAGAGTGTCAGTCCTTTTGAAATTCTAGGATTTCTGGATTTTACTTTTGTATTAAAATGCCCACTGTCTGGCAATGTGACACTATCTCTAATTCAGTGAAATTAAAATCATTTTAGCTTTCCTCGCTGCTGCCCTTAGCATTAGTTAGCAGTTAAAAAGCACTTACCTATTCCTGAGGCTGGTGTGAAGGAGTGGATCTTATTAACAGCAACAAAATCCAGGGATTGAAAATATCTAAAAGAAGACCGTCCTGGCTCCCAAATGAAAATATCAATTGAACTCTGATCTCCTGTAATAATGGAATAAAAGTCAAATATGAAGCCTAAAGTTGCAGAAAAAGACAAAATTACACAGTAAAACTATAATAAAATATTAAATTTAATTTAAAAAAACATATTTAGTGGGACATCCCTCAGAAATCATTTAAATAGAAATATAATTTAGTAGAAAACACTTCAAAAGTCTTTTTGCATTTACCACATGAAGTGTATACATGGTTAGCCAATAATCATGATCTGATATCAAAGAAGAGTAAGTAATAAATATTCTATTTTTCAGGACTGTTGGTATTTTATCTATGAAAGTTCCACTAAGCAGAAGAAAACATATTCGTATTTAATTAATATTTTTAAACAGCCTTATCAAAAGTTGCTAAGCCCTATTTATCAGTACTATAAATTACCCATGGCACCCCAAGTACAGCGATATAAATGTTACCTGTTTATGCTTTGGGCATAATATCTTCGTAAAACTTTTCGTAGACCTTTCTACTTTACCCACCCATCCCCAATTTTATCATAATATCTTTAAAGTAGTGTTTCAGAACACCTAATGAGTATGGACATAACACTAAATTTTTTTCCCCAAAATCCATTTACAGTTGACAGCCAGTACTTATCCATAAAAAACATTCTATGGATTAGATAAAAAATTATTACAAGAGCATTTTCATATGAACGTACTATTTGAATGCGAGATGATTTTGATAATAATTATGTATGCATCACAAACATTGTATCGTCTCACCTAGAAAGACAGTTTTGGCAAAAATTAAGTAAATATCATCGCCTGCAGTCAAGGCCTTGACTTCTGTTGTCCCACTGATCGGCACTTCTTGAAAGTTAATAAACTCACTGCCAGACCATCTGAGCAAAAGGGAATTGGGCCTGGCATTAGCCTGGGTAATGGCTAAGAACACAGATCCTCCTCTGGTGAACAAGGCCATACTCAGCACACCTCGGACATGCAGTGTCTGATACAACACAAAGTTTCCTCCATCCCATCTGAAGACCTATAGAGAATGTTCAAATAGAAAACCCTCATGACAAGGAATTTGACACTTGTGAGCATTTAACCAATATCATATGTTTATTCTCCTGGATGTTTTTATTTAGTTAGGAAGACACTTTCATAAATGAGAAAATAGCAAAACTGATGCCCTCTCCCTCTTCCTCTTTCTCTCTCTCTCACTGTATACGTGTGTGTGTGTGTGTGTGTGTGTGTGTGTGTGCACGCGTGTGTATGCACATCAACGCAGAATGAGTTTTAAAGAGAAGTTATTTAAAAATAAATCAGTTTTAAATATATATCTAGGAAGGGTCAATGATAACAACATAAAGGTAAAGCCAAAAATAGGAGAGAATTAATTTAAATGCAAAAAATTTAGAACTGGATAATAAACTTTTTGATACTGTAATATCATTCATTACCCTCTGCTCTTTACATATTCTATTGCGCAAGCAATAGAATATAAAGACAAACACCTAATTGTTTTAGTCCTGAATATGGAAATGCATGCAAGGTTTCATTCAGGGTAAGTCTTCGTATATTTAAATGAATAGAAAATCTCAAAGCTACATAGTTTCTTATATAATCTGGTAAATTTCACAAAAAATTATATTTACTCAGTCAACAATTGGTAACCTTATATGAGCCAAGCATTATGCTAGGAGTTATAGAGATAGTGGCTTCTCCCTTTACAGATATTAAGTATTAGGAAAAAGTAAAAAATAAATAAATAAAAAATTAAATAAATGTTAAAAATCAATACAAATGCTAAAAATAACAATTGGCATGCTGTGATAGAGAATTACGGGCGCACTAAGGAAACAAAAGTAAAGAAAATGACATGACTAAATTTTCAAGGCAGAAAAAACCTGTCATAATCTAAACGAAGACTTGTCCAACTAGAAGAAATTGCTAGTGCTGAGGGAATGAAGACCTATAAAACTAGAGAGGAAAGATCATGAGGCAACTTTCATTAGGGTGACCATATAATTTATCACATGAAAACATGAGAGAGTGAAAAGGACAATGTTAATAATTATATCAGGACAACAGGCATAATCTAATACTGTGCTGGGAAAATAAGGAGATGCAGTTATCCTACTTATAATCCATATTAAATAACTTTAAATTTATTCTAAGTATAATTAGAAATCATTTAATAGTTCTAATATAAAGAATAACATGAATTAATATGTTTAAAAGATTACTCTGGCTACTTGATGAAGAATGGATCTCAAGGAGTCAGAGAAGAAGTTCAAAGACCAGCTAGAGGCTACTTTAATAGTGTGGGACAAAAATGAAAGGGACCTAAATTTGGGAAGGAGAAGCAGAGATTAAAAAAAAAAAAAATCTGGGCCGGCGAGTGGCGCGATGGTTAAGAACTGGCTTGGGATGCCAGAGGGCCCCGGTTCGGATCCCACATATGAGGGCCAGTGACACTGCCCTCCACAGTTAAGAT
>NW_017731407.1:723081-723430 GCF_001890085.2 Hipposideros armiger
TCTCTCACCCTCTAAACTCCATGAGTTCAGTACCATGCCTGGCACATTATAGGTTCTCAATAGATATTTATGGATGCAATAAAAGAATTAGATATCTGTTCTCTATTTTCAACAGATCCATTAGAAACAATTCATGGGGGAATATGTAAGTCTTATACGTGCAATCTTTCTTGGTTATAGAATTTTGTTCTCTTAAAAAATTGAACGTACTCATGCCAAAGGCTGTTTCAGATATTGTCTCCCACTCCACACTCACAGCTAAATCAATGCCATTAGTACGTGATACATTTAAATAGACAGTCCTGTTGGCTTCTTCGATGTCTACAGAGGCGGCTCTAAAGGAAACAAA
>NW_017731407.1:723694-725345 GCF_001890085.2 Hipposideros armiger
AAAAAGACAGCAAAATTTGTTAATATTCTACTCTATAACCACATACTTTTCTAAAGTATATTTATAAATACTAAATGTATATTTTAAAGGGAAATACACTGAGCACGGTTTTTTATCAACTTTCATAAAGATGATGAAACTACAACTGAGAAATATATATCTTTTATAAAACCATGCTAAATGTTAGCTTTTAAAAAATATACATTATCAATTTAAAACTATACTTATATAGTGATTTCTCACTTTACATGTGTTTATATATTTTAAGAATGCCAAAACAGACTCATATGCTCATATGGCTATCAAGTTTTTATCAACCTACTATAACTGGTACATGTTCTAAAACCCTGTACTACAATAAAACAAAGACAAAAACAAAAAATCCTGATCTAATGAAGAATAACTTTTAATAAGCTTCTGTGTCTATTATCATGGCAGTTTCCCACAGCAAGTAAGTTCTTCTTAACCATTAACTAATGTATGAATATGATGCAGTAAGAACAAATGTCCTGGTTAAAATCTAGGCTCCTTATAAATTATTGATCAATTTTGGGTTATCAGTTCAAGAAGCCATAATGTCAATGCCTTATATATAAAATCCATTAGTGATTCCCTTGCCTAGAAATCCAATCATTTAAATTCCTATTTTGCCATCTTTTAAAGTATGTCACAGCTTTTGCACTACGAGGCTGAATGGTCCTGGCCACATGAACAAATCCTTCCCTACCATAATTTAGGAAGATGGTAAATGAAGAAGAAACAATGACCGCTGACATTAAAGAATTTCCAACACATACTCTCACAAGTACTTCCAAAAAACACAGGCAGAGCTCAAAGAATAACAATTCTGAATTAGAAACCAGAATCTTTATTGTTTGGATCCCATTTCCCCTCCTGCCTTCTAGGTAATCATACCACTATTAATTAATCCCTTTCTCTTATAAATATTTGATCTTTACCTACCTGCTAGGCCTTTTTCATCAATTTTAACCATGCTTAGTTCTCTCCAAACTAAACAAACAAACAAACAAAACTCCCTCTGCATTGTACACTACATCACAACTCCACTTGATTCTACCTTCTCAGCCAAACCTCTTGAAATATTTAGTTGCATGTATTTGAGGTCTCCATTCCTTCACAAAATATGTAGTTCCCATCCCTCTGTACAACTAGTTCTTGTTATTTTATGCCTTCTACCCTGTTAACCACATGAGTATTTTTTCCGTTTCATTTTACTGGACTTCTCACTAGCAATGTCAGTTTACCACTCCTTTCTTTGTAAAACCCTCTTCTGTTGCAGTCCTGTATTCTCCTGGGTTTCTCACGCAGTCTTCTAAGTGTCCTTTGCTACGCCATTCGCCTCTCCTTAGCCATTTAAACTTAAGCCTTCTCAGAGTTCAGTCTGGGTCCTCTTCCTTCCTTTATTTACAGTCTCTTTCTAGTTTTTCAACCTCAATTTCCATGACTTTAAAAGCAATATGTGTGCTAAAGGTTCCAAAATTCATCTCTCCAGTAGAGACCTTTGAGTCTAGAGAAATGTCTTCTCAAAAGTAATTCAAATTCAAAGTGTGTTACAACCCATATAGTTTACGCCCCTCACCAAATAACACCCAGTCCTCACACAGCACTGCCTTTCTTCCTGATGCACAAG
>NW_017731407.1:727755-729240 GCF_001890085.2 Hipposideros armiger
GGCAAGAATCTTTTAGGTGATGGTATCTTCAGTATCTTAATCTGAGTCATGGTTACATGGGTGTATACATAGTTTTAAAGTCATTGAGCCATACAATTAAGATTTGTGTAGTTTATTTACTCTTTGTATCTCAAAATCAAAATGTGGGGAAAAAAGCAGCTATGTTGTGAAAGAAAAATTTATTTTTCTTTCTAATTTTCTCTAACATTTAATTCGCCTAATGAACTAAAAGTCTTCAAATACACTGTAAAAAAAAGTCTTAAAAAAAAAACCACAATAAAATAATTTAAAATATTTTTTAAAATTTAAAATATTTTTAAAAGAAAAAGCATGTGAATATAAAGCAATGGCAAATTCATAAAATACTTCAAATTTGAATTTTTATATCTATATCAAGATGCAAGAATCCTTGAAAACAATAAAAAAAGGTTCTAAAATTTCAAGAATGTGAAAAAATTAAACATACATTACAAAATGTGTTCAAGTTTACACAAACTGATCTTAAATAAAATTATTTAATTATTGGGTGGACTTCTTTTAGATAAAATAGTTTAACATGTATTATTTTAGAATTATTATACTTTATATAACTGGCTTGAAAAAATGTCTTAAGCTAATGCAATTAGCTATTTTAAACTTAAACTGTGTTTTAAAAGTAAAGTTTAGTAGCAGAAACAGGAAAAGAGGTTTCTGAAGATATACTTCTGCTAGTGTAGATCAGATTTATTATTAACCCAAATCAAGCATTTTTCTCCAATAAGCTAATCCTATTCACATAGGATACTTGCTTCTCAAACAAGCGGTCTGAAGTAAGCAGTTATATTTTGCTTAACAAAAATGTGGCTAGAAGGAATGATTGGGCTGAGGCTTAATGACAGAAAAGAATAGTTTAGTTTTAGTGTGTGGTTTACAGGCATATAAAATGAAGTATTCCACTTAAATGTGCTTAATATGTAAAATAGAATTCATATA
Organism: Hipposideros armiger; assembly: GCF_001890085.2. Lineage (NCBI taxonomy): Eukaryota > Metazoa > Chordata > Mammalia > Chiroptera > Hipposideridae > Hipposideros > Hipposideros armiger. Next base: position 728,728 of record NW_017731407.1, read on the forward strand.
TTTTCTTTATTATTTGCGCATTCCACTACCTGATTAACAGAACAAATTTTACCAGTGGCGCTCTGTAGACAGAGTAGCACTATGGCACTTTCACACAGTAATCTAATCATGTCTTAAACCTAATGGTTAAGCTGGAAATATTTTTGTTTTCTTTCTAGAACCTGGATTGCTCTTCTAAGAGAAAATTGTTTTGTAAATATCAAAGATAATCCTTCATTGTCAGTGAAGGTTCATACTGTACCTTGAATCGAACACCTTCCTCTAAAACAATATAGCCTTTGGAAGGAGTCAGATCTTTAGACTCCACTGAAGAATTCACTCCAGTCACAATGAACTGAACTGTCACAGTTCCAAACAGTCCTTGGGCAGGTTCCCGAACAACATACAATACTGCAACACTCTCCTGTACATAGAGAGCTGTAGGTTCTCTTAAGAAAAAGTGCTCGCTGTTGTTAAATGATAGAACTCCAGGGCCATCATCATTAGCAAGGATTGTAATTAAGGCTGTTAAAA
>NW_017731407.1:730455-753555 GCF_001890085.2 Hipposideros armiger
GTGGAAGTTCACAAGATAGCAAGTGGCAGGACTGCTGCTCAAAGCTGGGAAGTGTGCTTCAGAGTATGCATTCTAAAAGATTGTTATAATATCTCTATACATCAGCTATAACTATTTTTAAAATTTAACAGAAAGGGGACCTCATTCATAGTAGAAACAATACCTAGGAACCAAAGTAAAAAACATAAGATGTTTATGAAAAACATATATAAAATTTTAATGCATGACTGTGGCAGATGCTGTCAGTGTCTCACCCATACCCACTTGGCCCAATCTTGAGTCTCCTTCAGCAGTTCCTTTTGCCCACTGGTCTCTCTAAGTGAGGACAGCACCAGCTCATGCAGGAATCATGCCAAAACCGCGGGATACTTCCTACTCAAGAGCAATCCTCAAACAATGAAGGGGACAAATTCTTAAATGAATATACCAGCTTCCTTACTTCTCAGGAGGACAGCCCTGAGCTTTGTTCAACTCAGTGTCTAAGAAGCATCCTAGCAACACTGAGCCCCAGTACCCATAGCAGTACCATTCATTAGCACATCTTCTATTGGCTTTCCTCTCTCTCTGTCTAACCTCTTCATTTTTCACTATGCCTCCAGGGATCACCTCCCAAATATACTATTTTCATCCAAATCCATGTCTTAGGGTTTGCTTTTGAGAGAACACAAACTAAGGCAATGATATACATCAGCTGTAACTAAAAAATCTAAATTACGGAAGAAGCCTGCCATATTACTAAATGGAAAAACAACATTACATGACGTTGAGTCTATCCAAATTAATCTAAAGTTTCAATTCAGCCCCAATTGAAATAGTTTTTTATGGAACTCAGTTTGTGGATTCTAAATTTCATAGGTAAGGGATCACTTAAAGGAACAGGTGAAAGAATTTAGAGAAAGAAAAATTAAAACTATTTGGCCTAAAAAATAATACAATGTACTTTAATGCAATGATAAATAAAACAGCATGCTATTAGCACATGAAAGGCAAATATAACAGAATATAGTTCAGGAAAATTAAATGATAGATAGACGATAGATGATAGAAAAATAGATAAAAATAAATTTCACATTGAAAATCAATAGCTAATGGATATCCCATTCTCCATATGATATTAGGATACTGATTATACATTTTAGGAGGAAAATAAAGTTGTATCCTTATCTCAGATGATACTAATAAATAAATTCATGGTATGTTAAATAATTAAATGTAAATCAAAACTATGAAAATATTTTTAATATATAGTAAATGTTATACAGTTTTTGGGTAGAAAAGATATAAACAGGATGTAAAGCATATCAGAAAACATTTAACTTTTAATTTTATAATAAAACACACCATAATAAACTTAAAAGACAAATGACAGACTAGGATAAACTATCTACAACATATTTAACAAGCAAAGGCTTGAGTTCAGAATATATGAATTATTCCTACAAACCAATAAAAAACATAAACCACAGAAAAGCACATTAGATATTTAAAAAAAAACAACGAATCACACAAAGAAAAAAAAAGTGTCAAACTCACTAATGAACATAGAAATAAGAAAAGGTGCGCAATACAACCACATATTTTTAATTCATTAGAATCAACATAAAAAAACTTTAAAAAAAAAGTTAAAGATCAAAGAAATTCCTAGTAGGATGTGAAGAAAAAACAATTTTATATACACACTTTGGATGTAGGTAATCTGAAGGCAGTTGATCTTTCCATTCAAAATCCATTGTACTAAACAGGTAACATCGATTGCCAACATATACAAAGATTTATATACAAGGATATTTACTGAAACTTTGTGAAAGTTTGGAAATAGTCTAAAGATTGAACAGTAGGGCACGGTTTAAGAAATTACCCAATATCATAACACTTATTGTTCTGAAGAATTTTTTAATATTTAAAAATAGAAAATTACTGACATAAAGTAAATTTGACAGAGCCCAATAATACATTCCTTCCTATTACTCATGGTGGTGGGCATGTAACCTATGTAATTCGAATCAGAATTATATCAGGACTTTGTTTAGGAAAGCTAGATATTGAAAATTCTTGCTTCCCTATTATATGGAATGTAGAAGAATAATAACGATGACCGTCTTGTGACAAGTAACATTAGCCTTTTGATGAAGCCAATATTCCAAACACAAGGATAAAGAAGAAAACGACAGGGCCTTTGAACAGTCGCAATCAGGTTTTCTATTGCTTATACATAGAGGATTTTTAACCAACATGTGGCTTCTTGTCTCCATGTATTGGCCATTGTAAACATTACAATGAACATATGGACACATATGTCCCTTCAAAGTAGTGTTCTGGGTTTCTTCAGATAAATACCCAGAAGTGGGATTACTGGGTCCTTCTTTGTCACTTGTTATAGCCTTGTTTTAAAGACTATTTTGTCTGGTACAAATATTGCTATGCCAGTCATTTTTCTTGTTGTTGTTTGCTTCCATTTTCATGAAATATATTTTCTATCCCTTTACTTTCAGTCTGTGTGTGTCTTTTGATCTGAAGTAAGTCTCTTCTAGGCAGCATATGTAAGGGTCTTGTTTTCTTTTTAAATAAATTTATTGGAGTGACAACAATTAGTAAAATTACATAGGTTTCAAGTATACAATTCTATAACCTATCATCTATATATCACATTGTGTGCTCACCACCAAGAGTCAGTTCTCCTTCTATCACTATATTTGATCCCTTTTACCCTCATCTACTAACCACCACCCCCCCCGCCATCTTACCCTCTGGTAACCACTGAACTACTGTCTGTGTCTATGAGTTTTTGTCTTCTTCCTTTGTTGCTTTCAGTTTTATATCCCACATGAGTGAAGTCATGTGGTTCTTAAATTTTCCTGTCTGACTTATTTCATTTAGCATAATAATCTCAAGATCCTTCCATGTTGTCGCAAATGGCAATATTTCATCTTTTGGCAGACTAGTATTCCATTGTGTATATATAGTAAGAGTCTTGTTTTCTTATCCATTCAGCAACTCTGTTTTCATTAGAGCATTTACTCCATGTACATTGAAAGCAATTGTTGACAGGTATGTAGTTATTGCCATTTTATTTTTCATATTTTTTATCTTCTTCTTCTTCCTTCTTCTCCTTCTCCTTCTTTGTCAAGAAGTCCCTTTAACAATTCTTGTAATATTGGTTTGATGGTGATGAACTCCTTTAGCTTTTTCTTGTCTGAGGAATTCTTTATCTCTCTTCCGATTTTAAATTATAGCTTTGCTGGATAGAGTAATTTCGGTTGTAGATCCTTGCTTTTTATTACTTCAAATGTTTCTGGCCTGCAAACTTTCTGTTGAGGAATTAGCTGACAGTCTTATTGAAGCTTCCTTTAGGTAACTGTCTTTCTCTTGCTGCTTTTAAATTTTTCTCTTTGTCTTTAACTTTTGGCATGTATGATGTGTCTTGGTGTGGGCCTTTTCAGGTTCATCTTGTTTGAGACTCTCTGCACTTCTGGATCTTTTTGTTTAAAGATTTTATTGGGTAATTGGAGGAGGGGAACAGCACTGGGGAATTGGGGGAAGGGGAACAGACAAGTTGCAGTCCTTTTGTTCTTCAGTCTAGTTGTGGAGGACGTTGCTTCACTGGCCCATGTTGGTATTATCATTGTGCTCTTCAGGCTGAGGCAGAATGGTCACCGGCCTCAGGACAGCTGCTTATGGCAGCTCTTGGCAGCTCACACTGGCTGCCAGCTGCTCACGTTGGCTGCCGGCCATACACAGTAGCTTATGGCAGCCCACTGCAGCTTCACTGCAGCCTATGCCATCGCCAGCGACTCATGGCAGCCCAGCTCCAGGTCGAGCTGTTGTTCACCATCTTAGCTGTAGAGGGCAGTGTCACTAGCCCTCATGTGGGATCCGAACCGGGGCCCTGCTGCTCAGAGCCGGCATCCCAAGTCAGCTCTTAACCAATGTGCCACTCAGCCAGCCCTGCACTTCTAGGTCTTATATGTCTATTTCCTTCACCAGGTTAGGGAAGTTTTCCATCACTGTTTCTTCAAATGAGTTTTCAATTCCTTATACTTTCTTTTCTCTTTCTGGTACCCCTATGACATGAATGTTGGTTCACTTCATGTTGTCCCAGAGGCCCCTTAAACTATCCTCATTTTTCAAAATTCTCTTTTCTTTTTGCTTTTCTGATTGGCTGTTTTCTACTAATTTATCTTCCAAATTGCTGATTTGAACCTCTGTTTCATCTAATCTACTGCTGATTCCCTCTAATGTACTATTCATTTAAGTTATTAAATTCTTCATTTCTGATTGGTTCTTTTTTATATTTTCTATCTCCATTTTTATGTTTCCTATCTCTTCATTCAAATTCTCACTGAGATCACTGAGTATCCTTACAAGTAAGTGTTTTGAACTCTGCATATGGTAGACTGGTTGTCATCATTTTGTTTAGTTCTCTTTCTAAAGTTTTGTTCTGTTCTTTCATTTGGGACATATTTCTTTGTCTCCCGATTTGGGCTGCCCTGTGTTTGTTTCTATGTATTAGGTACATCTGCTATGTCTCCCAGTCTAAACAGAGTCCTGTGGGGCTTAGTAATGCAGTCTCCCTGGTCGCTAGAGCTTGTGATGCAGGTGTTTCACTCAATTGAATTGTGTTCACCCTCCTACTGTACTGAGCCTTGGTTGCTGTTTGCATGTCAATGAAAGGGACTGATCTGATTGGTTATGAGGACTGGCTGTGAGTACAACGAAGGAGCTAGTATACATGACTGACCCTATAGACCAGGATTCGCTTTAGCAGGGCTCTTGTACCTGCCCAGTCTGCCCTTTGGGTGTGTAGTCTGTGGAGGTGGCTGGGTGGTGCTCCTCTGCTAGTTGTATCAGCCCCGGGACCTCCTGGGAGGGTCCTTGCTACAGGCCAAGTTTAGCCTCCTCCTGTGCCTTGCCTGGACCACCTGGTATGAGCCACAAAGTGATCCACAGATATCTTCCACCTATTCACTGGGCTTCAAGATACCTGGGGGAGACTAAGCTGTGAGCCAAGGCCAGCTGCCGTTAATGCCGGGCTTGGGGCTACTTAGCAAGAGGTACGGGACACATCAAGGGCAGATGCTGTTTGTTTTGGGTTTGTGAACCTTTGACATATTTGGGGAAAGTCCACAGCATAAGGCAAGATAGGCTATTTGTATGGAAAAGCCACTTATGGGTTGGGCCCATAAGTTGGGTGGGTTGAGATCTCAGGAAATAACCAGGGTGAGTCAAATGGTGTTAGCCAGGTTGATTGAGAACGGATATGGCAGCAGCCTGTGATTGTATGCTGAGAGTCGAGAGGGCCCAACAAAGAAACAATGGCTTTTGCCAGCACCTCCATCAGGGAGAAAACTGCCCTTCCAGCCCTTGTCCTGATTCTAGCAAGCTCAGTTCCTCCCTTTATGTCCCTGGTGCCTTTCGACCTGCTGCTCAAGTGCTGGAGCTAAGAGAAAATGAGTCTGTCAGAAGTAAGTCCGTGAGCAGTCCCTTTAATTGGAACTTCTGGGACTGCAGCCACCCTCCATCTCACTCAGTCACAATTTCCGCTGGGTTTCATAGCCAGAAATTGTGTGGACTTCTCTCCCGGGCACTGGACCCTGGTGTGGAGCTAGAACCTGTCACTCCTCAGAGGGTATCTTGCAGCCCAGAAATATCCCTCCCAATTTTTTAACCACCACATGTGGATGTGGGAACAGCCCATTCGGGTCTCTGCCCCTGCTATCAGTCTCAACATGGCTTCTTCTGTATGTCCTAGTTATAAAACTTCTATTCAGTTGAGCTTCAGGTGTTTCTCAATGATGGTTGTTTTGTAATTTAGTTGTAATGTTGATGTGGTCATGAGAGGATGCAAGTACAGCGATAACCTACTACACCATCTTGACCAAAAATCTTCAGATTTAACATTATCTTTGCTACCAACCAACTTTTATGTTACACACACACACACACACACACACACACACACACACACACACACACGCACGAGCTAGAAGCTTTACTACCCTTCCACTGGAATTCCAAAATGATTAACTTAAAATATTATTCATTCTAAGCATAGAAAACCATCAGAACTCACTAATCCCTTTACATATGCCTCCCCATAAGAAAAATAGCATAAGGGAAAGGGAGCTGTGTATAAGAAATTATTAATTACCTATTGTGTTTTCTCCCAGCTCTAATCCAGGAGACGGATTTGTTAAAATCAGCTGAAATTTTTCATCTCCTTCTGGAATGTCATCATCAAGAATCATGATGTCAACATTTTTGTATCTATTTCCATCAGCAAAATGAAGAATCTGGTTAAAAAAGTAAAAGTAGAACAGTATTATATTTAAATACACTGTGTATTTTTACAGAATGGAAAAACATAGAATATAGTTGAGAAAATGAAGTAAGCTATTTTACAGGGATTTCCCCCCCTCCGTTTTTTTTTTTTTTTTTTTGCATGATCTCTTTTTATCTAAACTGACAACATTGAATTTAAAAAGTAAAATTTGTGGAGGAAGAGAAAGAAACAAACATTTAAATAGGATTAAAATGCATGAAGAGACAGAGTAGAAAGTATTTTAAAATACCGAAAGTGTTTCAGTAAATTAAAAATAAATAAATAAAGGAGTTAAATTTTCAAAAATAAAAGAAACACTCTCAGGTCATTTGATGATATAAATTGTTTAACATGATAATTCTCCAGTATTAAATATTGTGATAAAATAATGAATAAAATAAGAATACTCTTTAGAACAGTACTGAAAATTCAATGTATATATTTTACTAAAATAGTAAAGCGAGCTATCTCACCATGTAGAAGTTTTCAGCCCTAATTTACTATGCAATGTATAATAGTTTATTATTTTAATATTAATTTATTTAAACAGGATTTAAATCACTATAATTCTCAAGGAATTCACCCTTGGGGTAAAGTTGTAATCCAGTCCCAGCTGTGCTTCCAAACTCTGGGCATACACAAATAAGGAAACTTGGCCAAGAGCCCCTTTGCTCCTCTGGGCTATCAATGTTAAACTTCCTTGAGTTTCATTTACTTCAAACCTGTAATAAAAAGAATACATTCATTTTCCCTTATAAGCTTTTATTCTGTAAATAGTAAAGAATCGGAAAATCCGAAAAGGACTCTTATGCAGCCCTAGGCTTACCTGTTATATTGCCATTCGATTATGCCTCGAGCACCATCATTGGCATCAATAATAATTTGTGCAGTCAGTCCCTCTGAATCTGAAAAACAAAACAAAACATAGAAACATACTTTAACATATATATGAATGATTTTAAGAAGAACTATTTGATATAGAATTTAAAGACAGTCTTTTTGAGACTATATAATTCCTAATATAGACATATTGGCAACATTACTCAAAAAATATTTTAAAAAATAAAGATACAAATGCTCATAACATCTGAATAAGAAAACTTTTTGCTCACCAGAGACACTGACTTATACAAATGTAATCAACTGAGGATAATAGGAAATAAGCAACTGAGGTTATAGTTTTATTTATATTATTTTAATCCACTTCAAGAAAAATGGAGACAGATGGAAAGAGGAGAAAGAGCAAGAAGAGAGGCAGAAATGAGAAGAGAGGGAGTACTGCAGAGAAAAATACAGGTGCGGAAGAGAGAGAGAGAGAGAGAGAGAGAGAGAGAGAGAGAGAGAGAGAGAGAGAGATACAAACAGAACTCGAGACAGGAGGTAAAGATGGGGGAAAGGTTAAGAGAATAAAGAGACTACGACTGACGTAAACTTCTCTTGCCCCTTTTTATTTTGTATTCTATCCACCAAGTTTAGTACATTACCAATGCCCATTATTTAGTGTTGAAATAGTAACTAACCTTATTACTGTATATTTTTTTAATAATTTTGTCCTTTATCTTTGAAATTTCAGAGCCACTACCTTTATCTAGGATACTTATGACAGCGTGCCTGGGTGGAGAAGGGGTAGGGAGAATGTAATTCTCTGATTAAAGAGAACACATTGTTGAGGAAAAAATATAAAAATCAGGATCTCTGCCCATCAAACTAGAGGCTGCAAAACAGAAGCCCAGCTCCACTATTTCCTAGCTGTGTGACTTTGGGCTTGTTACTTAGCTTCTCTTAGCCTCAGCTCCCTCATCTGTAAAATGGGAAGATAGAAAAAAAATAAGTGTATTAAAAAAGAAAACACTTGAAAGAGAAGCACTAAAAAACACTCAACAAAAGTTAAACTACTCAAATTACCACTAACATGAGTATGAAAGAAATATGAAGCATTTTGTTCGTTTTCTTAGTGTGAACAATAATTATCTTGTAATAATTACTTGATGTAAACAGCCTAGTCATTGGCGTCATATATTTCTTTCGCAAAATAACTGAAACTTTTAAAACAATAGCAGGTTAAAAGCTTCTTATTTCCTTTTGATATTTCCAAAGTTGTCATATTGAGCCTCAGAAGTGAATAAGGAACCCTCACTCCCCTCGCCACTGCTCTTCACCTTTAACCCAGGTTAATCTCCCCTCTGCCCAGGGCACCTTCTAACTAAGGGTTGGGGGGCAGGCTACCTCAGTGCTACTCACACCTACAAATTTCAGACAAACTTTCCCATATTAAATGTACAAATTTCAAACAGGAGTTTCTGTTTTTAAAAAGGAATGTATCTTTTTAAAGTAATCTACATAAATTTGTACTGAGGTTCAAGTTTTACCTTTCAGCCTGTAATGAATTAACTGACTCTTTTCTAAAGCATGAAAAGAAAGAGAGTAAAGGTCAAAAAAGAAGCAGAGAACACAACAAACAAACGAAAAAACAAAAGCTTTGCTTAACCTAAAATAATAAATAAATAAATAAACTGACAATTTGGAGATCTAATGAAAACAGCAAATAAATTTTTTTTTTTTTAAAGTTTTTTTGGGGAATTGGGGGAAGGGGAACAGACAAGTTGCTGTCGTTTTTTGTTCTTCAATCTAGTTGTGGAGGATGTTGCTTCACTGGCCCAAGTTGGCACCATCATTGCGCTCTTCTCTGGCGAGGCAGATCAGTCGCCGGCTTCTGGACGGCCGCTCACTGCGGCTGCTGGCCGCTCATGCTGGCTGCTGGCCGCTCACGCTGGCTGCTGGCTACATACGGTAGCCCATGGCAACCCACTGCCACAGGGAGTGCAGCCTACGCCGTCGCCGGCGACTCATGGCAGCCCAGCTCCAGGTTGAGCTGTCGTTCAGCATCTTAGCTGGGGAGGGCAGTGTTCACTGGCCCTCATATGTGGGATCCGAACCGGGGCCCTCTGGCATCCCAAGCGAGTTCTTAACCATCGCGCCACTCGGCCGGCCCCAAATAAATTTTTAAAAGAAAATGCCTTCCTAAGAATTAGTTATATTTTGAAGATTACAAATTTGGTTATAAAATTGTTGTAAAATGTAAAAAGCATCACACAATAATTCTTAAATATGTTTACACTGTCCAATGGTACAAGTTACCATGATAGTCTCTAAATTAAATCTAAAAGCGTAATTATTTGCACACATAGCTGAGATTAATAAACATCACAAAGACCATTTCTGATTTATAAAACAAAGTAACTTTACTTAGTTTGTAGTGAGTAAACAGAAAAAAAAAACAAACAAACACAAATCCATCATACCTAGTCTAGGAGGAAATGAAGTCAAAGGAGCCGTGATAAGTTCAACATAAGTTAAGTTCACGAGGAAATATTCTTCTAGTTCTGGTATATCGTCCTGCAAAAAATTACACCCATTAAATTCCTTAAAACTATGCTCTCAAAGTAATTACTCTCACAGCTGTTTTTTAAAATTATCTTATACATATATATACTTAAATAGTATACAGAGAATAGAAAAATGCAAACATAGAGAATCAGAAATTAACCTGTCAGGAAAAATAAACACATCTTAGCAATAATTTTTTTTTTATTTGACACCAAAAGCAAAAGCAACAGAAGCAAAATAAGCAAACTCAAAAGTTCTTCACAGCAAAGGAAACCATCAACAAAATGAAAAGGCAACCTGTGGAATAGGAGAAAATATTTACGAAACATATATTTGATAAGGAGTTAATATCAAAAATATCATAAATACATAAGCTCAATACCAAAAAACAAATAATCTGATTAAAAAATGTGTGGAGGAACCAGACATTTTCCCAAGGAAGATATACAAATGGCCCACAGGTACACGAAAAGGTGCTCAACATCTCTAATCATCATGGAAATGCAAACAAAAACCACAATGAGATATCACCTTTTATCTGTTAAAATGGATATTATAAAAAAGACAAGTGGCTACAAAAAATTATACTCTACCAACCAAAGCTATTATTTAAAATCAAAGGAGAGATAAAGAGCTTCAGAGACAAAAAAAAAAAAAAAGCTAAAGGAGTTCCTCACTACCAGACCAGTATTACAAGAATTGTTACAGGGACTTAAGAAAAAGAAGAAAAGGGGACTAAAAAATGTGAATAATAAAATGGTAATAACTACATATCTATCAACAATTACTTTAAATGTAAATGGATTAAATGCTTCAATCAAAAGACACAGGGTAGATGAATGGGTAAGAAAATAAAACCCATATATATGCTCTCTACAAGAGATTCACTTCAGATTGAAATACAAAGAGAATGAAAGCAAAGGGTTCAAAAAAGATGTTCATGAAAATGGAAACAAACAAAAAAGAGCTGGGATAGCAATATTTATAACAGACAAAATAGACTTTAAAACAAAGGCAAAGTAACAAGAGACAAAGAAGGACCCAGTAATCCCACTTCTGAGTATTTATCTGACGAAACCCAAAACACTACATTGAAGGGACATATGCATTCATATGTTCATTGCAGCATTATTTACAATAGTCAAGATATGGAAAGAGCCATATCCAATGGATGAATGGATAAAGAAGAGGTGAGATATACACACACACACACACACACACACACACACACACACGGAATATTAGCCATAAAAAAGAATGAAATCTTGCCATCTACAACAACTTGGATGGACCTAGAATGTATTGTGCTGCATGGAGTAAGTCAAACAGAAAGACAAAAGCCATATGATTTCACTTATAAGTAGAATCTAAAGAACAAAATAAATGAACAAATAAAAAAGAAACAAACTCATAAATGCAGAGAACATTTTCATGGTTGTCAGCTGGGTGGGGGTTGGGAGATGGATGAAAAGGAAAGGGATTAAGAAGTACAAATTGGCAGTTACAAAATAGTAACAGGTGGCCGGCCAAGTGGCTCAGTTGGTTAAAAGCTCACTCAATAGTTTGAGCTCTGAGCAACAGCAGTTCGATGCCAAGCCCGAGCTGAGCAGCCGCTGAGCTGCCAACAAGTGGCAGGATGGCTCAGCTTAAAAAAAAAAAAAAAAGTAACAGGGATGTAAAGTACTGCCTAAGGAATATAGTCAATAATATTGTAATAACTATGTATGATGTCAGATGGGTACTGGCTTTATCGGGGTGATCACTTCCTAAGTTATAGAAATGTCTAATCACTATGTTGTACACCTGAAACTGATACAATATTGTATGCCAACTGAAAAAGAAAAAAACAATTATTAAAAAAAAAGACACGAGGTAAGTGTTGGCAAGGATATGGAGAAAGGGGAACCTTGTGTGCTGTTGGTGGGAATGTAAATCGGTGCAGCCACCATGCAAAACAATATGGAGGTTCCTCAAAAAATTAAAAATAGGACTACCATATATTCCAGCAATCGTACAACTGGGCATGTATCCAAAGGAAATGAAACTGGATAGCAAAGATATATCTACACTCCCATACAGTATTATTCACAGTAGCCAAGATACGAAAAGAACCTAAGTGTTTGTCAACGAATGAATGGGTGAAGAAGATGCATGCACATGCACACACATGCACATGCACGCACATACACGCACGCACACACACGCACACACGCGCATGCACACACACACACGTATATATACAAACACATACACAATGGAGTATTATTCAGCCATGAGAAAGAAGTAAATCCTGCCATTTGTGGCAGCATGGATCAAGCTTGAGACCATTAGGCTAAGTGAAATAAACCAAACAGATGGAGACAAATACTGCATGGTATCACTAATATGTGGAATTAAAAAAAAAAAGTCAAACTCATAAAATCAGAGAGTAGAAAATTGGTTGCTGGCAGGGATGAGAGGCTGGTAAAAGAATACAAACTCAGCTGCAAGATGAATAAGGTCTGAGGATCCAATGTAAAACATGTTGACCATAGTTGATAACACTGTATTGCATAATTGAAATTTGCTAGGAGAGTACAACTTACATGTTCTCACACACAGGAAAAGATAAATATGTGAAGTGATGGATGTGTTGATTAACTAGATGGGGGAACCTCTTCATAATGTATACAGATATCAAATCACCAAATTATACACTTTAAATATCTTACAATCTTGTATATTTTTTAGATTCTATAGAATTGATACCATGCAGTATTTGTTAATTATACTTCCATAAAGCTGAAAGTATTTTAAAAGCATAAAAGTATTAAACTTATACCTTGTTGTATGATAAATTATTAGTTTGAACCACATGAAATGGCTAATATATCATTTTTTATCTAGACACATATAATATGTAAACCAATTATATAAATATACAAATTTAATATTTTCAATAGGAGCAAAATATTTAAAATCACATTATTATCATGATTAGAATGAAGATTATAATGATATTTTGAAAAAAATACAGGTTTTGCAGTCAAGGAAATGTAGTACCAAATTCTTAAAGTTGAGCTGCTTAAAATTAAAGGCCTCAATTCTGCCATCTTTATAATGGGGAAATAATAGCTATTTTGGGGATTGTAATAATTATTAAAAAATGTGTACAGAGACCAGCTGAATGGCTCAATTGGTTAAGAGCTTGCTCAAGAGTGCGAGCTCTGAACAACAAGATCGCCGGTTCGATTCCCACATGGGCCAGTGAGCTGCACCCAAGGTGAGCTGCCACTGACCTGCCAACAGGTGGCAGGATGGCTCAGCTGGTGAGAGCACGTGCTCTTAACAACAAGATTGTCTGTTCGAGATGCTGGGCTATGCCCACCTTCATGTAAAGACTGGGCACCTTAAGCTGAGCTGCCACTCGGGTGGCTCAGGGGATAGAGCATGCACTCTTGGCAACAAGGCTGCCGGTTCGACTCTTGCATGGGATAGTGGCTATACCCACCTGCAACTAGAACACAGCACCTTGAGCTGAGTGGCACCACTGGGCTTGGAGCTGAGCTTGCTGCACCCTCCACAACTAAGATTGAAGGACAACAACTTGGCTGTTTCCCTTCCCCAATTCTCCAACACTGTTCCCCTCCCCGAATTCCCCAATAATATCTTTAAAATAATAATAATAATAATGTGTACAGAGTACCTGGCCTAAAGAGAGTCTTTAAAAAGTGAGATAGCTATTTGTGTTGGTTAATTTTAATACATTATCACTATTAATCACTAGTCTACACAATTGCAGTGAAAAGTGCTCAAAACATGAGGACTAGCAAACTGCATGTCAGTAGTGACCAGACGACAATATTTACATAGAAACCCAATGTGTGTGTGTGTGTGTGTGTGTGTGTGTGTGTGTGTGTGCAATCAGTACATACACACCAACCTACACTTCTCTCTTCATTTTATTTAACAGAGATATGTTTCCATGTGAAAAAAAACAAGAAAATCAAGGTCACAGCCTCTAAACTATCTTACATAATATATTGTACAAACCAATGTGAGTTACAGAATCAGTGACGTAAAAGAGACTGTCCCCCACCTATCCTACCCCAACAATTCCCTACCCCCATGCAACAACTCTCCCCTTATCACCCCTCAGCCTGGCTTATTTCTGTACAGACAGGCCTGCAATCTCTTCATCTTGTGCTACTCGGGCAACAGAAAAGGCGGCAAAGACCTGGGGTTTGGGGAGTGGGGACTGGAATCCCTGTGTTCATCAAGCTAGACCCTGTAAAGAAAAGAAAGGTGGCTATATGTTTTCTATATGTTTAAAAACTAACATATCTGAGGAATACTCCATTTATTTCTATTCTATTACATTACTGTATTATATATTTTTAAAAAGACTTAACTTAAAACTGTATCAAATTTTCTGTTGTATGTCACATACGTCATATTACCATAATTATATCTTATGGCTTTAGAGATCTCATACTATTATATTAGGTCACAGTGCCATGGCAATCAACAAAATGAGGGTTACTGAGTTCAGATGATAGATGATTACATACACTACTTATAATAATTTTGTAAAAGCAAAAGGCCTCTGAGAAAAATGAAACCTTTTAAAAATAGAAATCCCAAAACATACAGTAACTGAAAAATATTTCTCTAAGACAAAATTCATTCTCTCTCTTTCTCTCCCCAACTCCCCACACGTATAACATCTCCTACCCTCGCCGTATGTTCTATTTTCATAAACGTCTTGCAAATGTATTTAGGTAGCTGAAACACTAAGCCCCCAAACAGCATGAGATTATATTTCACAATACGAAAAATCATTGAAAACACAATTTCAGTCACCAATGACTAAGCTTGACTGTAATCACATTTTTTTTTGCCATCAACCTCTAATGAGTCTTTCAGTATCTCCAATTTAATCAGTCCTAACAAGTAAGATGCCGACTTAGATGAATTTGCTGGTCCAATGAATCCTTTGGAGAAATCAAAATACTCCTTTAGAATCTCATAGGCCAATGCCATCTTAAAGGGGACTGCCCTAAGGAAATTCTCTTTATCACATGTTTCTATAATAAAATACACAACAGGAGAGCAGCCTACCTAGACAAGAACAGAAATCTGTGTGTGGTTAAAAAGTTCACAAAAAGAAATAAGCTGATTTAAAGGCATCTGAATATCCATCAATTTCTACCTTCTAAGTGGTTATTCGGTTTAATGCAGTAATGGCAAAATAAAAGCCTTACCTCAAGTATAGTTACGTTGACGGCTGCTGCTGTTTCCCCTTCTTTTAAAATCAGAAAGCCAACAACCGGAACAAAGTCAACATCTGGCTCAGCTAGGTTTCCTTCTGTTTGGTTTTTTACACTCAACATTCCAGGAACGGTGGTGTATGTGACATTAATGGCTCCTAATTGAATTGGACGACAAAAGACTTTATAACTATTTAAACTTTTAAAATAATATCTCATTGGGGACGCTCTGACTTTCCTAAAAGCACCTTCAGTAGCTTGTATTATTAGGCCCAATTCCTCATCTGTCCCCCTATCCTTGACCTTTACCATGTAATGGCTCGGTGGTGTCCCTCTGTGGGCAGGCATACTGCCCTCCCTTAGACTCTGAGTTTGGCCATGTGACTTGTTTTGGCTGATAGTACAAGATTATAGTGATAATGTGTTAGTTTTGAGCCTAGACCTCAGGACAACTGGCGTGTTTTTGCTTGCTTTTTTGTACCTCTACTGGTCTCAGAAGAATGAGAGACATATGGATTACAGCCACCACAAGCTCAGCCTAGGTTAGTGGACCTATAGCCAACCTATTATTATACGATGGTAAGATTTTATGACTGTTACATAGCATTTCTGTGACAACAGAAAATTCCTGTATTTTTTCAAAACTAAAAAAGTTATCAAGTCCTGTCCTGAATTAATACATGTTAAAGTTTTTCTGACCCTGATTTATTTCAGCAATGGCTTTCGTCCACACAAGCAGAATATTTAAAAAGCACCTGCCTGGAAACCCCATGCACTCTAGAGCAACACAAACCTAGAGATCCGAATTCTCTGTTGATGAAAAGCTGAATTGTTATGTTAGCCTCTTGGAGCACAACAAATCTTGATGAAAGAGCAAAGTTTAAAACTCCGTGTGGTTCATCACTGGCTTCTACCGTCAGGACCGCGGCATATCCTTGAGCATCAAGCACAGCAATTCCTGCTGGTGAAACTCCTAAGGTTGGAGGGGCCATGAGAAATCTGACAGTGATTTGGCATTTACTTCTAAACACTGAAATACATATTACCCCACTCTCTGAAACATATTCAAGTAGCTAGAAAGTGTTCCCTTTTGTTCACTTCTCTAACAGGAATCTTCTGGTTGACAAACAGAAACTATTAATACAGTTTTAGCTTTCTTTTTCTAGACAGTAAATCATGAATTTTTTTCGCTTGATATATTATGTTTGCTAGACTGGTCATCTCAAATACAGGAATTAAGTAGAAACTAAGGAAAGTACCCAGATAATTTGCTCTAAATTAAGTTTGAAATATCCATATAATTGGTCTAAATCCAAATTGGTCTGCAGTATAAAATTCATTACAGAAAAATTCTTCCTTTGGAAATGTATTTCATTTCACAAGAAAAAATTAAGCAAAATTTTTAGAGATTTTCCCTGAGTCCATAAAGATAAGTATTCCCATCCTGAGCTGATTTTTTTTGGATCTAACATTTTTATGGAACAGGTGGTATTTAAAGTAACTTGTTTTTTAATTGGTGTGTATCTAACTGCTAAATATAGAGATAGCAACTATTATTTTTTCTGAAAAGAATAATATACCAGCAAAAATTTAAAATTGAATTCTGAATTACCTTGTGTCCTGACATTGTACAGAATGACTTGGTATACTTCTTTCTCTTCAGGAATGTTGTCATCCAACAAATGCACAAATATTGTTTTATTCAATGACCCCTATGTCAAACACAAAGAAATTCATCCCTCTATTGTCCCTCAACACAAAACGTCTCCTGCTTTTACTGGCTTTAAAAATCACGCACCCAAACATATTTTTATTTAAAGTGTTTTGTGTCTTAAAAGTTAACTATATTAAAATCATTCACTCATGGGAAACCAGGCTTAAAGCAAATAGGGACTAACTAGGGAAGATCTTGAACGCTGAGCTAATGCATGTAGATCTGATCCAATGAGTAATGTAGCACTATTGACAAATTTCATCGGGGAGAGTCTATGGCAGTAGTGAATAGGGAAAACTGGAACATGGAAAAGCAGACCAGTACTGCAGGGAGACCAGGTATTAAGAGTCCAATTCAGGACTCAAGGCCAAAGGTTATAGGGGCTTAGCTTACTACTGAGACAGTGGAAATAAGAATTAAACACTTTATCAAACAAAAATTCATACCAAGTGAGTGTGGAAAAGGGAGGAAGATGAGAGAGTTACAATAAAGTGGTGATTTTCTAAGAAGTGCTTTTATAAAGGTATTTCCCACCAATCAACTTCTTTCAAACTATCAGGAACAGCCTCCAAATAGAACCTCAAAAATATATTTTTAACATGATCCTCGTGTAATACTTTGTCAACAGGACACAAAAAGTCATTTATTTTTAGAGCTATATTTGCTGTTGTTATACATTTAAATTTCCAAGACAGGAATAAGAGAAGAGGGACAAGCACTATCTATCCTTCATGTTCAGAATGATACAGCTGACAACAAAAGCGGGAGGCCAGGAGAGAAAGAAGCAAGAGAGCTTGGAGCGAACACAAAGCTGATGTTTTCTGTTTCCTTAAAGGAGATGCACCAAGTACATATAGGAGAACAAAACAATCCCTTAAGTCTTAGAAATTCTTTTTTGAGTCATGTACTTCCCTTTAGGTTTCTAAGCAAGTAACTCTCCCATCAATCTGCACTAATCCTGTATTACATAATCAGTTTTCCCATTTTTCTCAAAATACACTGTTTACTCTAGATATTTTTGGTAAAGCTCTTCTTGGTGGTATTACCTCAGAAAAGAAGAGTTGTCCAGTAAAGTTAGCAAAATTGAGTTCTAGGTTATGTCCAGTAATTTTCCAATTAACAGTAACATTTCCTCGACCAGGGGGTGTTCTTATCACATGAAATTGTAAAATTTCTCCTGCAAGTGAAATGTACAGATGGATAAATACTCAATGGAAAATGAATTTAACGTTTGAATTCAACAAAACCCAAATCCCAAACATGCAACCATTACAGTACCATTTCTAGAACATTACAAAGCAGTTCTGTTTTGAATTTTCTAGAAGCTTTGTACATGCTCATTGTTTATTAACTCAGGAATCTCACTTCTAAATACCACTATTTAGTAGAATTTCAGGAAGTTCGATATGTAGATGTTACAAAAGCACATGCTGAAATGGGAAACACAAACTTTTATACACTCCAAAACATGCACCAGAACATAAATGTTCTGTAAATTTAAGAAAATAATAAAGTTCTCACGGTCAAAACTAGTAATAACACAAGTAAACTCTTCCTTCACTTTTCAAAAGGACACAAATTCCTTACACTGATATGCAATGTGATTTTACACAATGCATGCATAAATATGCTTGCAAATACCTGAAAATCACATTTCTTTAAATTGTAACTTACATATACCATCAATGATTTTGTTTTACAAAAAGAAATACAAAGGAAAGGTGTCAATCTGTACATCGACTTCTGTAACTTCACCAAAGTTACAGTTATCCTTGCTGGATAATTGAGGTGTTTTAGATACTTTCCATTCTTGGCTTTTATCCTCATGTAATACTTAATACAATTGAAGAAAATCATGATAGTCATTTCTTTCAAACCGTTAAAAGTGGAATGTAAGCTCCTAGGGAGTACTGCTGCTGACCATGTGGCTTGGTGAAAATGTGCTCAATTCAGAAGTCTCGTATGATGATGAACACAAGTTAAGGTATACTAATGAACTACATCACTAAAAAATAATTACTATTATGGAAAGATAAATGGAATGATGTTTGAAAGGTTTTAAAAGAACACATCCTTATTTGAACCTTACACCATTGAAATATAGTTGAAATTCATGCATATTCATTAAAAATATCACTTTTACTTAGTTATCCAAATAAGTAAACACATCTGACACTTATATTTAAATGAGAAGAGTAGAAATGAAACAATAAAATATGAACACCTTTTTCAAATATTTTCTAAACTACAATTTTTTAATTTCTGAAGATAATAAAAATAAAAACTATTACTAACAGAAAGGTTCCTTAAATTAAAATGTCATGGATTAATTTAGAGGTTATACTAATTTCAATTACTAAAAAAAAAAAAAAAATTAAATTTGCACACTACCTTTAAACACACATAACTTTAGAATAATGAATTATTTGGAGAGACTGAATATAAGAAGGCAAAAGTATCAGAAAGATGTCTATATAAGATTTCCCCAGTAGAGCTGAAACTAATTCTAAAAAATGTGTATTTCATAATAAAAAATAATTTTTTAAAAAAACAGTAAAAAAAAAAAAAAATTTCCCCAAAGACTTCAATGATCAATTCATAAAATTTTTAAGTGTTTCAATACAAAAAGAAGTTTTAGTCACCATTCTATTACTAGTATGTCTTGTTTTGTTTTGTTTTTTAAAAAAACAACTCACTGGGACTGCTAGTTAGGAACCAGATTCTTCACAGACTATAACTGAAAGACTGTACAATGAGCCATAATTCCAACATACTATTTAAAATTTTTATACTTGTATAACTCATATGAGCAAAATATAGGCACTACTGTGAAACCCTGAAGTATCTCTTGTACACCACGCAGATTTTATCATAGAGCATGTTTGTATTGAACAAAAAGGATTAACTGTTGAAAGGCATTAGGAGAGCCATAGAGTTATCAAGCTGTTTCACCTATAGGGCTGACTGGTGATACAATTAGAAATGTTTATAGAGTCATGGTTTTCAAATTTTTTTACAATCACAAAGCCTAGTAATAAAACCTAGTAATACTTCAAAACTAAAATGATGGAAGCTTGATCAGTGCTAAAAATATAGTAAGATACAAGTGGCAAAAAAAAACCAAAATATAGGTTAACAAAGACCCATGTTGAAGGAATCCTATGGTCGTGATAAATAATATATATATATATATATATGGTTGCAAGATTGTACATAGTGATTTGGAAATAAATACACCATTACAAGGTAAAAGTAAAAATAAAAATGAAACGCTTAACAGAGAAAAAAAAAAAAGTAAAATCCTCCTACAACTTAAACACATAATCTTGTAAGCCTGGTGCAAACTGTGTCAACAGCATGAATATTGTCAATTTTTTTCTAATGAATAAGCAAAATGAAGGTGCTGACTCTGCCTCTTTAAGGCAGAATCCCAGGAACCAGGTCCATTTAAAATGCCTCCTGGGAAAAGTTACCAGAAAGTTACCTTCTAACTGGATGAGGAGTAAAAGAACAGTCTTTGGAAAAGGAAAAACTAAGAAAAAAACTAAAAAACTGTGCTTACATCTTCTAAATATAAGGGAAGGACAGAAGGTAGATCTGAGCAAGGAAAGCTAAATTTTTCGGATAACATTTTAGTAGGTGCTAGTTTTTGCCCGGAATGAATACCTAAGGAGAGCCCTCAACTATCAGAGAATCTAGCTATATATCTGGAAGAGAATCCTGACAGAAATCTATAGAGTACACCAAAAGTTGATGGTACACTTGAACTCTAAAGCAGAAGTTCTATTTATCACATAGTGTCTAGGCCTAATACAGATAAGGAATATTAATATAAAATGCATTTTAATAATCCTGAGTATTTCGTACATTTGTTAGCAAAACAAACAAGGATTCTTTTTACAAAGGTAAGCATTCACTATTATACAATGTGTGTAAAAACAATAGAAAAATAACAGAAAATATATTTTAATAGCTACATGTACCATCTAAAGTGATTTCCTTCTACAATAAATAGTAAATGATTTAAAATAATTATAGGGATATGACTAATGTGAAACACAAACTATCAATATGAACAGCTAAGAAAAATGTTTTCCTAATACAGTCAGCCCTCCATATCCCTGGGTTCCTCATCTGTGTATGCAACCAACCACAGATTAAAAATATTAAAAAACAATAAAAATAAAAACATGCATTGTTGCTTCGTACTATGTAGTTACATCTGTACTGAACATGTACAGATGTTTTCCTTGTCATTATTCCCTAAATAATACAGTATAACAACTACTCACATTGTATTAGGAATTATAAGTAACCTAGAGATGAATTAAAGTATATGGGAGGATGTGTGTACGTTATATGCAAATACTATGCCATTTTATATAAGGGACTTGAGTATCCCCAGATACTCTGTGGGGGTCCTATTCCCCCACAGATACTGAAGCACAATTGTATAGCTGGTTCTATATATATATATATATACATTTTTTATAGAATCACATTTCTTGTTCAAGCCTGTGCCTAAAAAAGATTCATGCTGTCTCTATAAAAAGAAAAAAGTTTAAATCCATTGAACATGACATGATGATTATGATGCTGCGGAATTGGGTGACTGAGTAAAACATACAGATTTCATAAAGAGCATATTTATACATAGTTTGCAACCACTGTAAAAATCTATTGTTCCACATTTCTAAACTGTGCCCATTATATTTGAAAGAAAGTAACATTTACCACTGAGCACCTGTTCAACTGCTTTAGGACAAAAACGTAGAAATGGGATTCCACCGAATTTAGTACACTGTTAAACACGGAGGCATTCCTCTCCATGAATCAGAAATGCATTCTACAGCCAGAAGTTCAGCATAAGCCATGCTTTCAATCTAATCACATAAATGACATTCCAGCACCAGGCCAAACCACTGTTAATATTGTTAAAAGGCCACATGACATGATTGGTGTTTTTTTTACCCCATTTGATTAGCAGTTATCTTTGAAAAATCACCATGAAGCCTTCATTAATTCATTTTGGTAAACTTAGGCTTGATAAATATTTCTCTATGCAATTTCATGGTAATATAAAGAATATACACACAAAATACTAATTGAGGTAAATAAAACATTTTTTATAAAAAAAAATAATTTAGACCCTATAAAAAGCTTTAGGAGTAAAGGGATAGAAAAATGAGTTTAAAATAGGAATTCATCCCAATTTTTATTTAGAAAATGTAAAAAAACTCCAGGGAGCACTTATGTAAACAATAAAAGCAATTCAGTGTTTTATTTTCTGTACCAATCTCACGCTTATAGGTTTATATGCTATACCAGGTTTTTAAGCAATAACACATTCAGAACATTTGTTTTAATTACTAATCCCCTTTTCCTCTTTGCATCGCCAGCAGATATGTAGTTATTGAAAACAAATACACCACAATCTGACTTGGAGGTTAAGTTCATCCACGTGAAAGACAGCATAGGTGCTAGAGTCTGCAAGATGATGTGATGCTATCAGTAGAACCTAGGTTTCTTCACAGCCCTCCCATCCACCACCACCATCACCACTCAGACTCCCATAGGATGCACTTGTGTTGCCTTACAGCTACCTCCAGGACCGACCCCTGCTGCATTAGCCCCTGACCCAGTCGGTCATGAGAGAGTGTCTCAGCATTCCTGAGACTCGATGGAATGATATCGGTCACCTCCCCTATATGGAAGGACACAGTAACAAAGCGTCCTGGGGGCTGTGTAGTTATGTATGAAGGCATAGCATTTGTTGGAATACAATGGGAGCTGGTTATGGAAAACAGCCTTAAGGCACGTAGCAATGGATCTTTGAAAAATGAGTTTCACTTCCTTGTAGGATCTCAATAAAAGCCATGCGTTGACCCGATTCGGGGCTCAGTCTTCCAGGCTGGGTCCCTTGGTCTCGCTCTTATCTGACTTTTGTCTCTTGTGCTTATTCAATCTGCATCACCCCTCTCCTGTCCCATTTGCCCTTGCCACGCAGGACGTGACACACTTGCACAACAATAGCTGCTTTACAGTAAAGATCCCTTTAAAGTGACACTGGGCATCCAAAGTCTGTAGTATTATTTTTTTTTAAATCTGTGATATTGTTGAAAATCATATACCTAATCTATCTCTAAGTCTTTCCTTAAATCTAATCCTTCCTGGTCCCCGATATTATTTCTACCCTCTATATCACGAGGACTTTTATTGTCTTCTACATTATTTTCTTTCTTATTTTTCTTCAACAAAACAAAAACAATTCCAAAATAATCCATTTTCTCCAATTTTTCTCCTTTCCTTGCTCTCATGGCCAATAAGCAGACTATCTCCTAGGGCAGTGCTTCTCAAACTTAATGCAGTGAAGGACAAGGGGTTTTTTGCTTGCTTCTTGTTTTGTTTGCCCTGCTCTATCATAGACTAAC
>NW_017731407.1:754110-761350 GCF_001890085.2 Hipposideros armiger
TCTATTCTCACAAACTGCCCTATAGCATGACCTTTGGATTCAGACAGCACTTGGTTTAAGCTCCACCATGAATAACAGTGAGCTAGTTAGTCTTTCCAAAATTCAGTTTCATATGTGAAACCAGGTGTATACCATTATATGTACTTTTAGGACTGTTGTTAAAATTAAGTGAAATAATGGATGTGAAATGTCTGGCACACAGAAAACAATAGATGCTATTGTTGTTGTCACCATTGTTAACTTTTCCTACAGTGACTTTTTAGCTTCATTATGTTACAAATAATTTGTTGAGTGCTGATGATCTGTCTTTAGATTGAACTTATGGGAATTTGTTAGTCATTTTTACTCAATGGGGCTGTGACAACATGAGATTTTAAAGCATTAATAAAAAGAAAGAGTGTTGGGAAAAGGTTCAGAGATTTGCACTGATAAGTTAAATTTGCAAGTAGGAGGGAGTTCAGAAAGGTGAAAAGTAATACTCATTAGAAGGCATTTAGTAAAATATATGGTGATGGAAGGAGAACAGACTCTGGGTGGTGAACACACACTGTATATATAGATGATGTATTACAGAATTGTACACTTGAAACTTATGTCATTTTACTAACCATTGTCAACCCAATAAATTTTAATTTAAAAAAAAAGGCATTTAGTTTCCAGCACAGCAACTAACTAGTTGTATTGACCTTGTCAATTCACTAGTCTCTGTATCTCACTTTTCTCATCTGTAAAATAGATGTCCAAATGCATGAACGATATCCTTTCCATTTCTTATCTTTTTGAAGTAGTTTTGTTTTGTTTTTAAATACAATGTAGAGAAACACAGGCTACAAAAGCCATTTTTATCTCAAACAGGTGCATTCAAAGACAAAAAACACTGCTATAATGTTTTAAACAAATAGCCTCTCTGTGTGTGTGAGTGTGTGTGTGTGTGTGTGTGTGTGTGTGTGTGTAAAACCCTACATATAATGTAAAATACTAAGTAAGAATTTGAGAAAAATATTGTTTCTTAAGGAAAAAAAAAGACATTTTTTTCTTATTTGGTACTTTGTTCACAAAATATATAATCACAACATAACATCCAGGCTAAAATACTCACTGATTACAAACTACTATTTGTTTTGCACAGGGAGCCAGTGTTTCACTGTTTAATATCAATAGCTACCACTGAGCACATATACACTGCCAGGAACTATGCTAAGCACTTTACATTTATTATTTCACTAAATGCTCACAAAGAAACTTATGAAGTAATTAATATTGCCCGTCATTTA
Source organism: Hipposideros armiger (assembly GCF_001890085.2). Taxonomy (NCBI): domain Eukaryota; kingdom Metazoa; phylum Chordata; class Mammalia; order Chiroptera; family Hipposideridae; genus Hipposideros; species Hipposideros armiger. The sequence continues at coordinate 755,385 of NW_017731407.1, forward strand.
ACAGATGAGAAAGCTGAACATCCCAGGTTTGACTAACTTCCTTAAAATCACACCAGTGGGGGATGGCAGGCTAGAACACAATGCCAATCTGCAAGGCTCCGAAATGTAGTTCAACAGTTCACTATACAGCCCTCTCCCAAATAAGTTTCATGCACATGAGCATACATAGCCCTACAGAATAATGAAAGGATAAAAAAACCATCAGAAACTTCAAAAAACTAAACAAAAAATGACATCCATGGGAAAGAGAATGAATATACTCAACAAAGAAAGGAACCCACCTTCGTGGCCTATGACAGATCTGGAAGCTGTCTGAAAGCTAACGATTCCTGCCACATGGTCATTGGCCAAAATGTTCACTCTAACAGTGTCGGAGCTGGGCAAAATTCTACTTCCACCTTCAGTGTACACCAAACTAACTATGATGCTTTCGTCGTCCTCTGGCTCAGAGTCATCCAAAATGGTTAAAATGGCTGTCTTTTTGGTTTCACCTATAAAAAAAAAATTAATGGAATAATAACCAAAGTAACAAAATCACCAACATTCATAAGGGATTCACAAAGGCCCAAAATGACTTTGATTTTAAAAAGGTAAATAAAAAATATATAAGTGAATTATAATAGTTCACTATCATGAACAATATTAGTGTCACTATAAGCAAATGTATGTTAATCTGTATGTCCTTTCACATATAAAACATGGTAAAAATGTATTAGTATGGACAGATTGTGGAGGACATCTTGAATTATGGAAAATTAAAGGGCAGAATTATTTCAAAGAATCATGGTTTTATTCCTGGTCTTCAGCCTAAAACAAAGACTTGGCGAGGGAAAGAGCTTCTAAAGCATCTTCTGTTTAGAAACAACTCCCTCCAAGAGAGGGGAATCTCATTCTCCTTGTGGTATTACTGTGAATAATTTTCAAGCCAAAATCTCTCTGAAAGGAACACTTAGGGGATGGTGGTCAAAATGGGAAACAGAAAAGAGATGACAAATTCTGAGTGAAAGAATCAGCCATAAGAGATTAGTCTTTTGGTAACTAGATGAGATGGCAGCATCAAATACCAGTTTCCAGGATGTAGGGCAATGAAACAAGGAGGCAGAAGAGGTATTCAAAGGCTGAGTGACAGTGACAAGCAATGTACTTTGCAATTTGCTCTAGGATCCCAAGAGTACTTAGGGCATCCACCACTAAACACCCCTAAACATAACACTGTTTCTGCTCTTCAGCCTATGATGTCTCCCACCTAATTCTTACCCACTTTCTGGAAAGAGGATGAAAGAGTGACAAAATGCAGGAAAAAGGAGAAAGGAGATATGAAAGCATGTTCTCACTCTCATGACCTGGTGCATTTCATCAATTCAGAGTATCAAGACTGCCTCAAAAACTAAAGATTATCTAAGAATCGAGGTTAGCTATACAATATAGTCAACTTTGTTATGCTAAAGTTACCATCCAAGGTAATACTAATTCATATACTGCTATCACTTTATAACTTTCTTTGTAGTTACTAAAGCCATCGGAAAAATCTAACTTTATCTCCCTCATTAAATTTTCATTCCCCATGCAAAAATGTGTGTGTGTGTGTGTGTGTGTGTGTATGTGTGTGTGTGTGCATATATATTTTAAATATATGAACTTTCCAAACTTTTAAATATTAGATGATTCAACCATCTTTGAAAAAGAATCAGTAACTCTGATTCTAATTTCTTGGCCAAGTTATCTATAATTATATTGTTCATGAAAATTTACAAGAGTGATCCCATTCAAGTCTAAGAACAGTATCAAACTGATCTATCACTTGACATAATTTAATATGAATGAAGTCCCCAAAGTTCATATTAAGTATACTTATAAATTATTTTCACTAAAGAGTTATTCTGATTTGTCTAATGCATATTACAGATTCCCAGTTAATACTCATGTTTCTAGGTACCAATACTTCTTAGCCACATGTTCGGTTGTAGACTCATGGCTCATTCTTGTAATTTCCCTTATAAAATTAAACCTTTCCTTAGAGTTGCCTCTCTGTTTACTTAAAGGCACTGCTATCACACACAAAGGGATAAAATTCACACATCCCCTAAAACTCTTCTTTGTTTACTAAACTAAAAGGACACATATGTAGGGCCATGTCAGCCTATATATGTCATGTCAACCATTAACAAGCCAACTAATTTCTACAAATATTTTTTTCAAAACATATATACTTTTAGCAAGAACATACATAGTACATAAGAACTCTTGTGAACATTATCATAAAAACTGAATATGATGACTTTACCAGAGCGAAGTAAAATCCATTTAGAAACATGACTCACCTTCAGCAAAAGTCAGAGTGTCTCCAGCACCTATAAAATCTAAACCTTCAGTGGCAGTTCCACCAACAACACGCCATTCAACTGTCACCTGACCTAAGCTGCCCACTGTCCTATGGATCATCAGCTCCACTATGGTTTGGGGCCGCTCCTGTACTTCGACATATAAGCCATCTTCTGAGGTATTGGGATTAATACTGTAGATCACAAACACTCCAAAGGCATCACCATTTAATGCTATGACAACTGTAGAAGTATTTGGCTGTCCTATGGTTGGCTGGTTTTCAACACTGGCTGTGATGTTCATGAGGTGAACTTCAAGGAGAGAAATTAGGAAACTCTCATCCATCTCTGGGAAATCATCAGGAAGAACAGAAACTGTGAGATTTGCAAATTCATCACCTTCCAGCATTATGGCCCATTGCCTTGTCACAGGCTCATAGTCACTACCAACCACAGCCTGACTGCTAAAAAGAGACGCTACCCTGGTCATGTTTTTCCTGTAGGTCCAGAAGTCTGAGTGGTTAACAGTTGGACTGATCCACGATGTCATCCAAAAACACTGTGGACCCTCAGAAGCGCTGAAAAATGAAAATGCTGAGCACGCGTGTTCTTTGAGGCACAAAGTAGCACAAGTATACTGGGGTTTGCCCATTGCAGAGACATTCACCCAAGTTCTCCAAAGCGGGTCAGGTACCCCTTGAATTGGCGATTCATAGTAGGACAGTAAATCTTGACCTTCCTCAACTGCAAGAGCCACTACATCAATATCGGAAGTACTGTAGAACAACAACAGCCGACCAAAGTGCCCTCCGCTAAAACGTGGAGTGACAAAAGACAGGTTAAGCACTCAAAACAATGTGTGGATTACACAGAGAAGAGAAATGCTGATTGCACTTTTCGCTTTTTTTGAAAGTGTATCACGTACTTGTACAAACACAACCATGTTTCTTAATTACATTTGACTTTCACTGTTTTGTTTTCTCATGAAAGGAAACCTTGCTAGTTTTCTATCAAACAATACTTTTTTTTTAACCATGCATCTTGCAAGGTATGCAAATCATATCCATTTTAAAATTATCCAACAGAATTAGAAAATTAATTTCCATTATTAGATCTCACTGAAAAAAAAGTAACAATGATAATAGCATGAGTATACCTTGAGGAAATATAATTACTTGCTAAAAGGTCCATAGACCCCATATTTTCTATTTCTGAAGGAGTTCAATGAACTGTACACTGCCTCACAAAAGAAATGCAGAAAAAACAGAACCTGAAAATTAACCACTTCAGCATCTAAATGTTCTTTAATTTAGAAGCTAATTGTATTTAAGGTCTAACTCAAACAAATCACTGATAAAACCAACAAAATTCTGGAGTTAGAAAGCCCAATGATGTATAATCCATTTCACTAATAACACATATGATAAATGTAATGAACTTTTTATATTAATAGGCATAATCCGTTTAACAAGTTATAATAAAATATAAAATTATATAAAAACCACCAAACCTAAATTATTTCATTGTGGAAGAGATCCTTTTGCACCACCCCACACTTCCCATCACCCCGCAGATGCAAGTAGCCATCTCATATACCTTCTCCTGACAGTTATGTTAGCACAGGAACTTCGCTCCAGAGGCTCTTGAACACGATAAACCGACTGAACAAAGGCTACTGTACCATAAGGATTATCATTGGCAGGAATAAAAATATTTGCCACTCGATCTAACCCAATAGTACCTCCACCAGAGGCATCAGCCAGTTGCACTTGGATAACCTAAAAATACAGTGAAAACTTCCTTAACAGAATCCCAGTTGTGAAACTAGAATAAGAATGATGCAGGAAAAAAAAAAAATCAAATATATCCATACAAGAACAAAATGAAATGTAACATAAACAGAGTCAAAGGAACTCCTCCCATTATATTTACAAAGTCAACATGTAACAGAATAATCCATAATGAACTTTTAATAATAGAGCATAACTATACATAAGAAATATAGGCTATCTGAGTTCCTTAATATTCAGTTACATTATCTTGTGAATCAGTTTTAAGATCCTGTTTATGTTTGCCAATTCAATAATTTACTTTCATGTCCTATACCATTTTTATTTAGAGAAAATATTGCATATATATTTTATGAATAATCTATTATGCTTTATTTTCAACATTCTCTTAAATGGAAATACTCTGACAAGATTTAAAACAAAATATATCATATCATAATGCCACCTAAATTTAGAGAGAAAAGAAAAAAATCTTATAGATATAAACTAACATCTAATATTTTAAGAGTGAATAATGACACAATTATCATTCAAGTGAAATTTTATAGCCATCTCTTCTATGAAAATTTGATACCGTTAAAGAATAAATGCTATTAAATGTAATTTTAGAAGATCTAGGCTTTATTAATACTTGAATTTCATAAAATAATCTTCAGGCAATATATGTTAGTGATGAATCAACTCTCCCACTAAGACTATTTTTATTTGCCATCTTGTTTTGTCGCCATGAAAAATAAATATCAGGCAGATATATTTAGCATGGTATTTGTCACATAGTAAATTCTCAACACTGTTGAAAAATAAATGAATGAATTAGTAAAAAATCAAAATCTAACTTAAGATTGGCCCACCTTCAAGCCAAAAGGCAGAATGGATACAAATTAAGAGTTTATATGGAACAATGTAGCAAAAATTATGACAGATGAGTATGTATTTAGTCATTTAACCAAAATTTTGAAAAATACAATGTAATTGTATTAAAAAAAATCTTCCACCAATAAACTGGTGTGTGTCTAAGACCTATTTCTAGAATATTCTTGTTTTCATTATCTGTAAGGATCACTTTCATACTTCCATATTTTGAACATTCTTGCAGGATTTATTTGAAATCCTCTATAAATGTCACAATAAGAGCCATCTGTTCTAGTCACTATAAGACAAGGTATGATTTACAGTGTCATCTATACTAGCCATTCCTCTCACCTCTTCAATCTCCGGAACGTCGTCAGCCAGGACCTCTAACAACAAGGTTTGAATGGTTTCCCCAGGGGCAAAGGTCACATTACCTGAGACAACTCGCAGGTCGCCAGTAGCAAGCTGTCCATTAATGGTGGCAACCCACTGAACAGTAACATTGCCGAGTGTCCCAGAATTTCGAATTATTGGCAGGTTTACCTTCACTGAGTTAAACTCAGGTTCCTCTACAATAAGTTTAGTAACCTGAAAACCTGAAGGGCAGAACAGAGTTAATTTCAAATACAAAATGATACTGAGTCAACATAGAGCTATCAAACTCACATCCTCTAGTCACTTTTTCCCCCCTTTAAGCAATCTAAGTAGCTAAACCCCATAAAATCAGAGTAACATGCTGTGATACAAATTGATCAGGCCTGCTAACATTGCCAAAGTATTTTTCATTATGATAGAAACAGAAATCACAAACGCAGACAGATGCCCACAGGAGTCAAGCATATGCCAGTCGTGAGTGAAGTGGGTCTGTGAGTTCTGTGGCTAACTCTACAGTGCAAGCCTGGTCCAAAGGAACAGTTGCTATCTGGCTCCCAGGACTGATGCTATGCAGGAAAAGGGGCTCAATGTTGCCCAATTTTCCTACTTATCGAGAAAGCCCTGAAAT
>NW_017731407.1:764570-769614 GCF_001890085.2 Hipposideros armiger
GAGGCCACTATGGCATGGGGCAAGCACTATGGGCAGTCTATCTGAAGTGTACCTGGCGTATAAGACGACCCCCCACTTGGAGGCATATTTTTCAGGGCCAAAAAGTCGTCTTATACGCCGGCAAATACGGTATGTTACCGCCTCTGACTGCTTCACTCTCCCCTTCACAAACCTGTTCCTCCCTGCCCCCTCTTAGTTAGCTCATCCGGAAAAAGAGCCTCAGTGCTACCTTAGTGCTGCCATAACAGAGTGCACAGTACTTTTATGGCTCTCTTCCTACTTTCCACTCATTTGCAAGAGAGCAAAGCTTATGTTGAAGGCACTTAGGACCTTCCAAACACTCTCCCTCGTTTATTTTCTAGGTTCAATTCCAACCAGCTACCTTGCCAAACAATTGAAAAAGTGAGCTTTTAAGACAAATGAAGTGTCAAAAAACTCTTCAGAAGTAAACAATTTTGAGTTCATATTTAGAATATCTCTAACAATTGTGGTATTTGGAAGTACGTGATAATGAATAAAATTTAATATTTTCAGACAATTTAATCTAAATACAAGTAATGACACCATTTAATTTCAACAATATAGGCCCAGTCCATCCTCAATCATATCATAAAGTCACAAACTAGAAATCAACATAATTAAATTCAACTAAATTACGAAAGAATGACAGTGACATAGAGAGTTGTAGCAGACGATGACATTTTCTGAGTATGCAGTATTTGCCTGGCATTATTCTAAGCACTTCTCTTATATCAAGTCATTTAATTCCCACACCATCTGTATGTGGTAAATTACATGTCCCCAGTTTACAGATGAGGAATCGAAGGCACAAAGATGTTGAGGAAGTCACCTAAGGAATTGTCCCAGCACCTGGTGGACACAATCAAGAGGCATCCTATTGGGTGGTCGGAAAAGTCATGACGTATTTTTTCTGTTTTTCGTTGCAAAAATGCGTCATGGCTTTTCCGACAACCCAATATAAGGGATTGTCTAATCTCTTGCTCCCTCTATACAATTTCTCATCAAACCAGGTAAAATCCTTCATCTATCCACAGCTGTTCATATGGACCTATGCCCTTGACAGGCGCCAAACATCAATCCTCTCATGCTGCTCTCCTGAACATTGATGAATACACTCAGGGCAGAGTAACTGAGACCCTACCCGGTCCTACACTTATTTTGCCTATAAAAATTTGAGTCAATTTCACACAGATTTGCACTTAATTGTTCTTTGATAATTTAAATTAAAGCCTATGCCTATTCTGAATTGCCCCAAGTATGCTGCATGGTTCCAGGAACAAATCAAGCATAAGATGCATGCCAATTATTTTTCCCACCCCATAGCACACTGATATTCTGCAAATACCACTTTATTGATAATATCTGTTCACATTACTGAAAGCTCATCATGTGCAAGACACTGTTAATTTTCATATGTATTATCTACTTAAGTCCCATAATATTTCTGTATTACACATAAGAGAACTGGGTCTAAAGATGAGTATGTCCAAGTTTATTACTACATACTGGAATATAAGTTATCTGACACCGGCACACACAGCTCCTAGCTACTGCTGTATGTGATACTCCTTCTTGGTTTTATTTCTATCTCAATAAACTGTGAGTTCCTTGAAAACCAACTGTGTTATTTAATTCTTATTTGATAAGTGAGTTGTATTTGAATTTATTTACTACTTTAACTGATTCTAAATCTTGCTGAAAAAAAAAAGGGATGAAGTATTATTTTGTGAGAATTTTATCCTTGACTATTATCTGAAAATTTAATGTTAGCATTTGTCCTATACAGTAAATTTCCTTCTACCACTATGGACGACAGCTACACTGCATACAAGAATGTCGCTCACTACCCAATATATCCACACAGATGTTACAGGAAGGTAAATAAATTTACTTGCAGGAAAACTTAATTGACGTGGCATAATATAGTCAACACGCAGATCTTGGAATCTTACTCTTTGGACTATGTAATCAGTTTCCTTGAAAAGGTTTTATTTGTCTTCATATAAATATTGTCCTAAACCTGACATTATATTGATCTTAAATTAATATCACCAATCTTTCTTCCTTTACTCGTTCCCTTATTCCAGGAAATCTAGATTCTTCTCACATTTCTAAAGCAAGACGCCCAGTTAGGAAAACGTGACTAACGAACAAGCTATAACACAATAACTGCATTCTGCCCCACAAGCTCAAGCCTGCTCTCTACCAGTACCCTCACTCTCTGCAGAGCAGCTGAGCCACAACCCCAGGGGGAGTGGCTGCTACTTTCCAACAGAAGCTGCTGTACCAGATCCTCTGCCCAAGGTGGACCACTCCCACTTCTTATCCCTAACCANAAAAACCTTAAAAAAATAAAAAAATAATTTTTTCTAAGAATTGTCTAAGATTCACAAAACACAACTAGGAGCCAGATCTGACCTAAAAGCCTAGAAGTCTGACTTCCACATTTATGCTAAGAGGTTGATTTCTTTTTTAATAACCATTAACCACTGCCAGTGAGTGTTCATAGATACTATACATATCATCAATAGCAAGTTAAAAAGAAAGCATGATCAAATCAATTCTGCATCTCTAAAGCTAAAGAAATGTATGATCTATACAGACAAGTAAAAAAGAGACACAAACTAGTCTGGTTACCAAATAATCCATAGGGGTCATCAGAGGCCTCAATAATAATGACCGCCTCTGTTAACGCCCCTAGTTTGGCTCCTCCTGTTGTTTCATTCAGGAGTTGTACAAGAAAAGATTCTTCCAGCTCAGGGTAAATATCATTAATAATATATATTGGCACAGCTTTACTGGTTTCCCCTTCTAGCAGGACCACATCTGATGAAGCTATGCTGTAATCTTCACCTACAAAGACAAAAAGCAAGATGCTAAGACTTATTCCAAAATATGATAATAAACATTCCATATACTAGGGAAATACTATGATGAATCAAATTTTATGGATATATTTCAGAACCCGTTTTTGAGAATACTTACTGCATATATTCTAAACAAGGTTTTACCTGTCCTGCTAGAAAAAATGGGTTTGATGTGACAAAACAATGAAAAAGACTTCCTAAGGGTGTTCAAGCTCATTCTTTCATTTTTTAGAAAGATGTATACATAATTTATTCTATTTGCCATATAGATATAGATGATACACAGATACAGAGATAAAGATATACACATCATCATTCATTACAAGATAATCCCTTATCTACAAAAGAAAAAATGTGTACAATGCTTTTAAAATAAAGAACAGAGCTGGAATTCTGATCTCACTGAGGAGATAAATTATACTGTTGTACAGATATAGTCACGTCAGCATCATCAGTGTTATAGCTGGCAACTATGGATTTTCCTACAAAGCTAGATTAAAGGATGCTACTGTATACTGCTCAGGGTGGCTTTGTTTCTGGTCAGACAGTGGTTGGGGAAAGGAAAGAAGCTTTCTATGGAGTACAAGAGCTAATTTCCTAGAACAATGATCAATCCCCACCATCTATCAATGTATAAGGCCCTCGATACACAGTCAGGCATTCCTCTGGGCTATCCACCCCAAATACACATGTACACACACACCACTTAGGGGAGCCTGGTTTATTATCTTTTCAAGTAACTATCATATCCAGGTGACTTATTTTTTAAAAATCAAGCCTGTTATCCCATCCATTCACACTCTTGTTCCTTTGATTGCATAACAGAAAAATTCTAATTGAATTGCTCTTAGGCAAATCTCCCTTAGCTGCTGTAACTGCACCATCAAAGAAGGCAGTTGCCTAATGTTTGCAACGAAATCCTTTTGCTTATACCTAAAATAATGAATGCTAACCATTGCTTCTTCCATGTTTTCCATAAATAAACAAACAAGCAAGATAAATGGGTCAAGAGACAAAACTGTTGCCAAGCACCGCAATCATATGGCTGTACATTTATCCAGCATTCCTCGGTTTATTTACATATGAAACCCTTAAAAAAAAACTAAAAGGTACACACAGAGAAAGACTAACAATGCTTTCCTTAGTTTACTTTTCATGGCTTTGTGCATATTTTAGTCGTCAGAGCTTTTAAATTCAAATACAATTTTCCAACAGTTTTCACAAATTACACAAAAATCATCAGTACATGATAAAAACACTAGGTTTATACCTCAAAAAACATGCAAGAGTATTATTGTCTTCTGGCTGATTTTTCTAACTACATCTTTGAGTAGCTTTGTTAATCAAGGACAAAATTTCCCTCTAAAACAATTCACTGCTACTTAGATATCTTTACTCACCAGCTATTGCAGTTATTGGCACAGCTTTGAACTTCACAGAAACATCTGCAAATGCTCCTCCCGTTCTAGTTACATTGATAATGGGTCCAACATGATTTTCTGCCACTCGAACAAGTGGCGCTGAAAGCTGAAGAGTTCCAAATGCATCATCGTTGGCAATTATAATTAGGTGAGCTATAGTCTCTACCTTAGGCCCAAGGCGTGGAGAATTTGGAACTAAAAGAAAATCAAATATATTAAAATTTTAAGAACTAGCCAAAAGTCAAGAAGCCTCAGCAAGATTCCATCAGCCACACGGGATCATCATTTGATGCTTTCTATTATTTATATCAAAAAATATTTATTAATTACTATGTACCAGCACTAAACTAGACCTTGGGGATATGAAAATAAACTAAACAGAAAGTCCCTACTCTTATAGTTTCACATTCCCGGGAGGTTTTTACTATAGAATCCTTAGCAGAGAAATAGTTAATCTACAGGGATATTTTAGTAAGTATTGGAAATTTGTCAAAAGGCAAAAAGTGATTACAGTATAATAAATCATTACTTTGTATAATATTGCAAGAGATAATGATGAAACCTTCAAAATCATGATCTTCTGATTAGCTACCAGCATGTCATAACATTTTTTTAAAAACAGCATTTCAGTTACAAAATTGAGTAGGAAAGTAATTCAGCTCCTTGCTCTCAAAGACCAGCTGCAAATCCTGATATTCTAATTACCGTATTTGCCGGCGTATAAGATGACTGGGC
>NW_017731407.1:772664-780797 GCF_001890085.2 Hipposideros armiger
TTCTTAATTTATTGTTTTAGTATTCTTCTAATGATAATAATAACATCAACAACAACAATGGCTACTTACTTGGACGATTCTGTACTTTCTCTATTAAGGTAGAGTTGAGTAGTTCAATAAACACAGACTCTGACCTTTCCGGTTCATCATCATCCAAAATTGAAATAGTTATTGTTGCCTCACTCTGATTGGCGCTGAAAAGAGCAAATCCAGAAGCTGGTACATAGTCCTTTCCTTGAGTTGCTCTGGCTAAATTTGGTGGAAAATAAGGCAGTTTTTCCATATCATCCAATGTTGCATATGTGACTATGACTTTTCCCATGAGGCCTTTTAACCTTATTATTGACAATGTGATGTTCTGAGTTCTTTCCTCAACTTCAATAGGTCTATTTTTCTCAGAAAAGATGAAGACCCCATAAGGATCATCACTAGCCAAAACTATCAATGTGGCATTAGTATGAAATCCCAAAGAGCCACTGGACACACTGAGGATTGACACAGAGAATGTCTTATCCAGTTCGGGGTTTTCATCCGGCAGTATTTCCACTGTGATATTGGCACTATTTTGCCCAATTTCAAATGTGACGTTGCCAGACGTGAAGTCAAGATCACCATCAGGATCAGAGTCTATGCTCCAAAGCAAAGCCACTTGAGACAGAGCTCCATGACGTCTCATAATCTACAAAATATTGAAATTAAAATGTATTACAACCACTGACTTAGACATTTGTACATACAGAATGATAGGAGGATATTAAATTTTTATTTTATACAAGCTGCTCACAAAAATATAACGTTCTAGAAGGCATGGACCACGTATTACCCATTTTTGAAGACCTTCAGAGACTTCTCCTTAAAAAGTAAGTTGAGCAAAACAGGAGATTGAGCATTTTCACTTACAGTTTGTAACTAAACTATAGCTGTATCTTTTCTGCAATTAAAATCTATGTAAGTAATAAAGCAAATGTAATTAAAGATTTATATTTACACACATTTGTGAAAATTTTCACCTTTACTGCAAAGATAATATATACTTCATGGTAAGGAATATATAAGTAATATTTTCCTGAAAAGTTAACCATAAAACTCATTTTAAAAAACAATTATATTTCCTTTTGTCCTCAATATAATATGAAAAATAAACTCACCAAAAAATCTATTTGACCCAAGGTTATATAAAATACATCTAAGAAGGAAAAATTGCCTTTTGTCAATAACATGTTAAGAAGAATAAAAACCTTTGAAAAGATGCTCCAAATTAGTCCCAGCTAAAGGTAACTTTTTTTACACTTAAAATATAAACATTGGGTCAAAGTAAAATTTGAGACAGAAATTTTTAAAAACTTGATCCTTTCCTGTAATCCTTTTACATTTTCTTTCTTGAGAAATTAGTCATCCTTGCTAAAATGGTTCAATTTATTCTACAACATTTTACTGAAGATCTGCCATAAGAGTACAGAAGGAATATATTTTGAGGGATCTTTCTTCATTATTTGTATGTAATCTGAGGAAACTCAGCAAGTTTATAGCTCCTTTGAGTAATGTAACAAAAGAATTCGACTTACCTCCTAGTGGGACTGTTACCGGCCAAGAGAGTGCTCCCCCACCCCCAAAGACTTTTAAGTTTTCTTTCCTATAGAAATGTTAAGTATAGAAACGTTAAGTCTCTTCCATAGTTTCTTAGTTTCTTAGCCCCTGGCTGTGATTACTCTTCTCAGCAGTCTGTGAATCCTAGGCTAAAGATTGCTCCTAGCCTGAATCCTAGCATTCTACTATCCCCGTTTCTTGATTGCTTTGTAAATCAGTTTCTGAAACCTAAACAATAGAAGTCTCCTACCCCTGCTTCAGATAACTACTTGAAAGCCTGTGACCTCCTAATATCCCCCAGGCCAGTAAACTAAATGCAAAACCCATTCTGGGCCCAGACAATTGATGCCACCTGAGTGACAGGCTGAATGGCTACAGGCTTCATGAGAGATAATAGATTTATTAATTAAAATCTATTTTTCCTCATTCAGGGACTTTGGGGATACAGAGCATACCCCAACAAGATTGCCAGTCACAACTAAAGCGGTCTTCCAAGCGGAGCTCGAGACCCCTTCCTCTCATCTGAGATCAGCTAGGGTGAGAGTTCCGTGAATCCCCCAATAGGTAGGGACAACTCTACACCCCTTCCCAGCAGGAAGCAGATACAGAAGAGACCCCCTGTCCCTCAGCTTCCCTTAGAGATTTTATGGGGATCACGTCTCTTAAGGGGAAAACAAGGCTGGCAGTTAGAAGCAGGCATTGGGTCTCTGTATTCCTGCATGTCCCACAGAGTGCGACAGCCCAGGGGACATCCCATCTACACCCAAAACTCCCCTTTGTATTATACCCCTGCGGGAAGACAAATGGGCACAAAATACTACCCAACTAGATCTGACCAGTCACTCACACCTGCACAGTACCTCTTGTCAATCACGGGTGCCAATCAAATGGTCCCACGCCCAAAGGGGAACAGCCCATTCTAGAGAAAGGGGATAAAAACTCCAAGTCCTGGAAAGTCCACCCTTTTTCCCTTTTTTCCCTTTTTGGACTCCCTGCTCTTTTGACCACTTCTTCCTTTTTGAGCCTTTTGAGCCTCGCCTTTGCGCATGGCCTGCTCCAAACTCTTTGGAATGTAATTTCTCTTCTAATAATGGGCCCTTGAGCCATTCTCTACTGCTCGGGCCTACTTCTACTCTTTGAAATGTACTATGTCTTCGAATAAACTACTTTTTCACTACTTTACTCCAGCATCTCATTCAATTCTTTGCTCGAGTTGCCAAGGACCTGGACTTTGCGCCGAGAGGGCCCACTTTCCAACAACAGAACAACGCACAGTAGACACACACACACACACACACACACACACACACACACACAGAGCTATTACTACTGTTTACAAATGTTTTGGATTTTCTTTCCTTCTAGGAGAGAGATAAGACAGGATTGCACTTCTCTATTGAATAACATTAGCATGGTCACATGACTGCTTTGTCCAAGGACATGTAAGTGGAAATGCTGTGAATCACTTCCGGAAAGAAGCTGTGAGAGCCAGTACAGTTCCCCCACATCCACATTCCCCGCCTCCATGAATACAGAAGCACCTGTTGAGAGATGCAGTCTCTGTACTCCTCGATCCATAACTGATTGGGATTGCCAACTTAAGTTGAGGGCATACCATGAATGATAAATAAATCTTTCTTGTATTAAACCATTGAGATTTTGGAGACATTTGTTACAACGGCCTATATGCATTAATACAAAAATCTATGTGGAACAGCTTCATCACGTTCCTTAAAGAGTCAGGAATCCTCAGAATCAGACGATAAATTTGAACACAAAATTAAATACAAAGACAAATTCCAAATCAGTATTCAATAATCAATGTGTACTGTTTTTGCCATTAGGTTCATTCCCCTCCACCTATATAGAAAAAATTAACATAAAGCACACCTTCTTAATTTTATAAGAACAGGAAGTGTCTAGGACTGATGGGAAAAATGTACTCACATTTAATATAACGGTGCTGTATCCATCTTCTGGTTCAGTTCCGCTGACAACCAGTGACTCAGGGCTAAATTCAAATACACCATGAGCATGGTCAGAGGCCGCAATTGTCACTAGAATTTGGGAAGCCACTCCTAGACTGGCTGCATGAATAAGTTCCAACAAAGAGTAACAAAATGTTAATCAGTAATTTACAAACCCAAGGAAAAGGCAAGGAACACCCTTTTGAAAAGAGTTGTACCATTCATGAGTACTTCTAATTTGTTTTAGAAAGAAAGGCAGATACAAATGGCTGCCACACATATTCATGCTTTTATGACCTTTCTCTATTTTGGCACCAATGTGATATACAAGTGCTGCATAAGCATTTGCAGATGAATAAGGAAAACTTGTTTTTCTTTTTCTTCTCTATGAAAGAGAACATTCTTCCACACAGGATATATGAAGAAAGTCTCCCACGACCTTTACTGACCTCAGAAGAACATAAGCCAATTGACTCTTACCTTTATGAAACAGTAGTTTCCCTATGATTTTCACCAATCTGACTGAACAGATTCTTGGTTTCTAAATGTGCATTTATTCTAGGCCTATTTCTTCATATTATGATATTATAGATCTTCCTCTCCTGGTCCCAAAGAGTCTAATCCTATAACTAAAGAAGTATTTTTTTTTTCCCTGAGAAGCAGGTTCAACTCCTATGTTGTATTAATTGATGCAGACAAAAACAATCCCAAAAGCAGTAATTAAATAGAGATTACATGACATTGATAGAAGTTAGGAATGAGTGGGGTGGGACCATGAGTTTTGACACTAAAATACGAAACCTGACATTGTGAAAAATGAGCATCTGAGAATTAGAAAGAGTTCTCCCTCAAGAAACAGGTATTCTATGTATTCTCTCCTAATACGAAAAAAAAATTTTGAGATAAAAGTTGAATCAGGTTTGCACATGAATCTACTTCAAAAAGCATCCTCTTTTCAATATTCCTTCCCATTAATTGGCAACTTATTCTCTCCATTTCTTTTTCTTTTCTTCTTAATTTCTTTTTCTCATTTGTTTTGATTAAATGCTACATATAAAGACGTACGGTTCTGTTTGTAAAGAAAATCAAAGTGATACATCCAACATGAAAATATAAATATTCTATTTATCTCTTTTTAGGGATTCAAAGCTATCCAAAATGTTTTTCAGTCACTTCTGTAAATGATATTCATGTAAAATTTCTGTTACAATTAGAATCAGAAAACTGCAGTAGGCTCATACAGAGAGGAGAGTGAGCATTGGAGGCAAAGATTTGATTCTGACTTGATCACTTTCTAGTTGGATGACTAGAAACAAATAATGGAACAAATAATACTTCATGACATGGAGCAAAAAATACTTCATAATGTTGCCATGGTGGTTAATGAGATAAAATATATAAAGGACTTGCACACAGCAGGTGTTTAATATTGTTGTCTCTAAAAAGAAAGGATAAAATGCAGAACTGTAAATGGCCTTGGAACAGCTGCTTACCACGTCTGTGAATAGTTGGAAGGAAGAATTCCATGTCCCCATCACCACTACCACTTCCATCAACCCTAAAGAGTTCAGTCACTTTACAAGGAAAGACACACAGAAACACAATCCACAGAACACACATTGACACAATGAGAAAATTGAGAGCTCTTAAAACATATCCAGCAAAGAGGAAAATGCAGTAATATTAACCCAATGATATGCATTCTTCCACACACACAAAAATGGTATATAACATTAGTTAAGGTACCAATTTACAAAAACTTCATTCAAAGCTTCAGGAAATACTCCACGTAAGTTGTAATTGGTATTTCCCATTTCCATATCCCATTTGCCAATTTAATTATAAATTTTCACATATAGCAATATAAATTGCTTTTAGCGTTTGAAATATTTTTTAAAATATTTGTTTCACCTATATCCCTGTGACAGTCACCTTACCACTCACAACAACCTATTCAAAATTAGGGAATTGCATCTAACATTTACCCCCTGGCATCCATGCAAATTCCCACCGTATTTACCATTCTCAGCCTTGATCAGCCTTTGAAACTGACATTCTGGAAAGAACCCTCGGCGAGCAATCTAGAAATCTGTGCTTCAGCCCTGGCTGAGACAGAAACGAGCTGCAAAACTTTCACTAAGCCTTTTGCTACCTCACTTTTCTCATCTATAAAAGGTGCTGCCTTTTATAGAATTGCTGTAAAGATCAAACAAATCATATCGGATAAAGTACCTTGGCAATATCTAAGGACTATAATAAAGAGAAAATAGTTTTACCTTCACTTCCAATAAGTGTAATCCCCCAATCATTATTTTACCAAAGGTTTGCAAACAATGCAAACAGGAAGGGCAGTGATGGCAGCAATGGAAAAGAAGAGGACTAGGTGAAGCAGGCCATGTCCACACGAACGGGCTTCTACTGGTATCCTTGACGGACATGCTAGTTTAAGATCTGCTCTGCTCTTCCGTTCCCCTCAACAGAACTGGGATATACCAGATGAAAAAATTATGGCACCCCAAACTCAAAGTCATCTTAGAAACTTAAGAGGCAAAATGGATTTCAGAGGATATCCAGTGCATGGCTTTGCCCCATTATCCACAAGTTGTGAGAAAGAGGGGTGAAGTTCAACAGCAATGTACTCTGGCTAGCATAAAGCATCTATGTAGGTGGCTATCTAATGTGGAATCAGTTTAATAGACAAAAGAATATGGAAGGTCGGCCGAGTGGCGCGATGGTTAAGAACTGGCTTGGGACGCCAGAGGGCCCCGGTTCGGATCCCACATATGAGGGCCAGTGACACTGCCCTCTACAGCTAAGATGCTGAACAGCTCAACCTGGAGCTGGGCTGCCGTGAGTCACCGGTGATGGCATAGGCTGCAGCCCCTGCTGCAGTGGGTTGCCATGGGCTACCGTGTGCAGCCAGCAGCCAGCGTGAGCGGCCAGCAGCCAGCGTGAGCAGCCAGCAGCCAGCGTGAGTGGCTGTCCAGAAGCCGGCGACTGATCTGCCTCGCCCAGGAAGAGTGCAATGATGGTGCCAACTTAGGCCAGTGAAGCAACATCCTCCACAACTAGACTGAAGAACAAAAGGACAGCAACTTGTCTGTTCCCCTTACCCAACTCCCCAGCGCTGTTCCCATCCCACAATTCCCCAATTAAAATCTTTAAAAAAAAAAAAAAAGAAAGAAAGAATATGGAATAAGAGTTGCTCCCTTGACCCTCAGAAGAATTTAGCTCTACAAGTTATTTCATTTCTTAGGCAGCCCAAGGCTACGGCTTAAGGCGTAGAGGCCAGTGTCTAGATTCCTTTACCTGCAATCCCAACTCATTTGGCGGAGAGGGAATCAGATTTTCTGCCACCACTGTTCACTAAGAATCTATAAGATTGGTTTCCAAATGAGTACTTGTGCCCAATTAATACACAGCAATGCATAGTATAGAGATACGGGGAAATATTTCTGCATAAAATCAAAAGTATCACAATGTCACAAATATTATTTCTGAAAAATATTTGATGTTCGTTATTAATATTAGGTAATGATCACTAACATTTTCTCAATTCCATAAGTATTTTTAGCTATAAATATTACAAAGAATAACTTTTCAAATAATTGAAGTGACCTTTGATAAATGAAGTCCTGTCATGAAAATAATGATTTGAAGATCTGAGGACTTATCTCTAGAGGACAAGCAAAGCTGGTATCATTACAAGCCACCTACCAAACAGGTCATCCAACATATTTTTACTGTTTTATGCAGTCAACCAGGATGTGGTGTCATTTATTCATTTCCCTGGCTTGGCCTCCTTTGCTTTTACCTGGGCTTTGGGAACATAGGGAAGGGAAACTTGGCACACTTTCCCCAAAGTCTCACTACATTCTTAAAGATAATCTTAATAATCTTAATATTTTTTACTACCCAATCTGTCCTTGTGCATAGCTTATACAGTACTATGATTTTCTTCATCAAAACATGAAGATTATAAGATGTTATCAGGTTTCATAATAGAAGAAACTGTCCTGATGAATATTATAGCAACTCTCAATTTCTTTATAAAGGTAATATAGTGCATATCACACGTATTCTAGAATATCCCGACTAGTGCCTGATAACCAAACACATTTAATACTTCTGCAAGGAAACATATATAAATAGTTAAACTAAGTGGCATAAATAAATATTATAAGTAGCATCTCTTCAATGCAGATGAGTCTGGCCATGAAATGGATTTTGATTAAAAAACCGTTGATAATCGGAGCTTTCTGAATATCAGAATTGAGGATAAGGTATTGCTGACCTCTTTCATTGATAATCACTTCATTACAGATTATCCAAAAGGATTAGTTTTTCCCTGTACTACACCTGGAGAAAACTCTAAAGGAGCTACTGTAAAAATTGAAAAAAGGAAGAAAAGAGGGAGTTGATTTTAGGGGCATCGACTATGAATGACCACTATAATTTGGTGATTCAGTACAATTACACTACTTCATTCTAAAAGCACATCTACAACGTGGCTCCGTAGCTCAGGGGTTAGAGCACTGGTCTCGTAAAAGCATATCTACTTTAGGGAAAGACCAATGGG
>NW_017731407.1:781273-786109 GCF_001890085.2 Hipposideros armiger
CACTGAATTCTCTTGAACGAATCTAGTTAGAACCATTCAAATTATTTTATATTATTAAGCAAGTTAAATACTCAGTGCATAATAACGGCATTTTCATTCCCATAATCTTCCAAGCAATAATAAATATCAGTCTAATAAGCATTAAACCTCCTTTATTATACTTGAAATTGCAATTCATAATATAGCTCTCCCATTAGAAAAGTTCACATACCACAAGAAAAACAAAGTTATTTAAACTCAAAATCTTAAGGCTCTTTTTGCTCCTGTTACTTCTTACATAAGCATTTTTGCCTTCAACTTATGAGCATAAACTTTAAAGTTGTTTAAATGATTCTACTATTAACTTGTGTGGACAACTACATATCACCTTGTTAAACTAGTAATGATCTTAAAGCTAAACTGAGCAACCCAAGTACCAATTCACTTAATCACTTCTTTATTAACTTTTTTCAACATTTATCAAAGGTATAGCATGTGCATGACACTATTTTTGAAGCTTCAGGTTCAAAACCAGCCAAGACAAATATCTAGCTTCATCAAGAATTCCAGAAGTGTTAAATATGTAATAAAATAATTCAAATAGAATAACAACTGGTATAAAAGTCATATAGTTAGCTTCAAAAGGAAATAATTAACTTTGCCTGGAGTAGAGTCACCAATGGAGAAATTCTACAAGTCGTAATAACAGAAATGACATTTGACTATCTTAGGAAACGATCTTACTTGACCTAAGCAAAATCTTACACAATTGGCCATTTCATCTTCTGGATACATATTCTTCTCTGGTATTCCATGATATCACATTCTCCTGTTTTTCCTACATTTCCAGCTCATTCTTTTTAGTGTCCTTTGCCAATTTTAACATTCTCCTGTGACTGATAAAAACTTGTTCATCAGACCCTCTCAAGGCTCTTTCTCTCTAGATCATTAAGGCTATCATATTCTAGGTTTTTAATATCATTTATATGCTCCCAACTCCCAAATTTCTACTTCCAATCTCTGAGATCCAGACTTAAATATTAATATTTCTTTTTTTTTAAATTTTAAATTCATAATCTTTCCTTAAAATCAACGCCTTATCCAATCCTCTCCACAGCACTAAATTGTAGAGTAACAAGTTGCTTCTGCCAGGAACTAGAGAGTCACTTTTTTTTTTTTTTTAAGATTTTTATTGGGGAATCAGGGGAAGGGGAACAGACAAGTTGCTGTCGTTTTGTTCTACACCGTCACCGGCGACTCACGGCAACCCAGCTCCAGGTCAAGCTGTTGTTCAGCATCTTAGCTGTAGAGGGCAGTGTCACTGGCCTTCATAATTGGGATCAGAACCGGGGCCTTCTGGGGTCCCAAGCCAGCTCTTAACCAACACACCACTCGGCCAGCCCTAGAGAATCACTTTTGACACCCTTTTTGCTTTATCCTTCACACTAAACAGTCTTCAAATCCTGCCATTTTAACTCTTAATGTTTCTTGTGCCCGACTACTTCTGTTACCTGCATAACCCAAGATACTATTACCTTTTGCCTTGCTCCACAAAAAGGACTCTACTGGTCTTTCTACATCCAGTGTCTGTATCTTCTCATCCATTATTTGTGGTTCAGCCTAATGACCTCTTATAAATACACAACAATTTCAATTACTTCTTGTTTTCAAAATAAAAGTGACAATCTGTAAGGCCTAGTAGGATCCAGTCCCTGCACACCTTATCTTTTATCACCACAGCAAGCTCTCCATGTTCCAGAAACACTGGTCATCTCGCTGTTCCTCTGACAGCATGTGATTTTCCCTACAGTAGGGCCATTTTACCTTTTAACTCATGGCATTTTTCCAATCTCAAGTATTCCTCCCACTTCACCTAGTTTTCTAGTTTTCTCCTACTTAAACTTCAGAGCTCTCGGCATAGCTATCACTTTCCCAAGAAAGCCCTCCTTAACTAACCAGACTATGTCAAAACCCACCTCTCTCCCAGAGCGTCAACAGTGAACATTTCCCACAACTATGATTCAGTCTTTAATTAGTTGTTTAATTTCACTCAAGAACTGGAAGTAAACATCTGGATGGTGGGGATCGCCTGTTCCTTTAGTATATGAGAATAAGGTTAAGAATGGGATACGTAAGGGCCGGCCGAGTGGCTCAGTTGGTTAAGAGCTCGCTCAAGAGTTTGAGCTCTGAGCAACAGCAGTTTGATGCCTAGCCTGAGCTGAGCACCCACTGAGCTGCCAACAGGTGACAGGATGGCTCAGCGGAAAAAAAAAAAAAAAAACAAGAATGGGATACGTGATATTCGGTTGTCTCCTTTTCTGTACATGATCCTTCCTGGCACCCCCCTACCCTCTCCCTAACATAATTATATATGCACACTCACATACACAGCCTAAGAAGTCTTACTTTTATAGTAACACAGAGCACAGATAGCTGAAGTATCATAGAGAAGTAGTGAAGGCAAAAGTCACTAGGTTTTCAGGGACAAGCAAAGACAATAGTTGAAAGAGGTAACAAGTGACATATAGGACATCTAAGCCCCCCTGAAAATCCTCAGAAATGTCTCGATGGGTATTAACCTTCCAACAGTCATGAAGGACAGGAATATAGGTTTTTGTTTTGTTTTATTTTATTTATTAAAGAAAATGCTAATCCAACTGAAGACTGGAAATGTCCAGACTACCTAGAAATTGAAGACCATCAATGCAAGGACTAAAGCATTTCTTTGAGAGAATGCAGAGAAGACAATACCAAGCCAAGCTGAGATGTCTCGTGGAATATGTTATATACTAAAGAAGGTAAAGACACAATAAATGTCAGGACAAGAGGTACGCAGTTTGGAAAAAAACGTGAGAAAACTTTGTTGACTGGACTACAGCCAAAATTAATTGAATTCAATTAACCAAGGTTTCTGGGGTTTGAAAGGAAAAGTGTGTACAAACTACTGAACATTTCACCATTGTTTGGGTCTTATTGGATTTAAAGAAAAAGGTTCTTTGCGAAACAGAAATATCGAAGGATATAAAATACTTCTTGAGAAGTATAGCCAAGAAGAAATTATGAGCATTTGCTTAATATGAGTATTGCTGATTTTAAGAATAGGAAGTGGTTGTTGAGGGTTCCTCTACAGGTGCTATGTACAGTTCATGACACTTAAAACACTGCCAGCAATCCTCAGAGTGATCCTTCTGAGCAGATATTATCTCTCTTACAGATAAGGAAGCTGAAGTTAGGAAAGGTTGAGTTTCCCAAGGCCACACATTTAGAAGACACATTTAAACCAATTCCGAATCCTAGGCAGGCTGGCTGGCTGGCTGGTTTGTTTGTTTGTTTATCTATTTGCCAGTACTACACTGCTTCTCACTTGTAGGAAAAACAATATAAAAATTGAAAGACATGAACATATAATTTCTTTATAATTTTGGTTTTGTTTTATGGATGCAGACAAGGGGATTTAAAATGTGTAAGAAATATAATTTTAAATATATCTGATCAAAACCTGTAACATTAAAGTTCATAATACAAGTGAAGCCTATGACAAATATAATGTACACGAGAAATCAGTATGACCACTTTTTAAGTGTTAGGCTTCAAGGGACTAAGTACTTTAACTTACATAAATTTAGAAAGCCATCATTGCTTATTTTCCTTGTTTAGTGTGTCCCAGGTACAGNTTGTTAACCATCCTGCCACCAGCTCGGGCCAGGAATTGAACCGGTGAACCTGTTGCTCAGAGCTCGCACTGTTGCGTGAGCTCTTAACCACCTGAGCCACTCAGCCAGCCCCCTTTCATTCTTTTATATAGTAAAGCAATAGGAATGGTAATCAGTTAACTGTACATGTAGTTCATTCACTGATACTTCCTTTGTGCCAGACACTGGGCTAGATGCTATGGTTACAAAAGATTTAAAAAAAAAACACAAAAAAAAAGTCCTTTCTCTCTATAAGTATAAAAAAGAAGACAACCTCCAATTTTATAATGAGTTCAGCATACACAAAACAACTGGGAACAGCATTTAGGGACAGAAGGTGGAACATGACATCAGGGAGAACATTCTAAGCATGAACATAAGATGTAATCGAGTGAATCTGGTGAAATCATTTTGAGGGTGGTATAAAGTGCCAAGTGGGAGGAGCCTTGAGAAATGCCTGGTGGGGAGACAACAGTCACGTCAAGGAGGACATTTATGTCATGCTTACTATATTTTTTATATTTATGTCATATATAAGTACAATTGTCCCTCAGTATCTTCAGCATATTGGTTTCCAGGACACCCTCCCTCATGGATACCAAAATCTGCAAATGCTCAAATCCCTTATATAAAATGGTGTAGTTTAGCCTAGTGGTTACTAACCTAGTCAGAGGGATCACTTATTAAATTATATAAATGTCTAACCATGATGCTGTACCCTTGAATATAATACTGAATGTCAACTGAAATTGAAAAAAAGGGAGTGGGAACAGTAAAGGGGAGTAAGAGGTTCAAAATTCCAGGTATAAAACAAGTTATAGGGATGTAAAGTACAACATGGGGAATATAGTCAATAATATTGTGATAGCATGGTATGGCAGATGATTGATGGACTTATCATGGTAATCACTTCTTTAGGTATACAAATGTTGACTATTTATACACCTGAAAATTAATATGTTAGCTATACTTGAATAAAAATCTTTAATAAAAAAATAAAATGGGGGCCGGCCGAGTGGTGCAATGGTTAAGAGCTGGCTTGGGACACCAGAGGGCCCCGGTTTGGATCCCACATATGAGTGCCAGTGACACTGCCCTCTACAGCTAAGATGCTGAACAACAGCTCAACCTGGAGCTGGGCTGCCGTGAGTCTCCAGGCAACAGC
>NW_017731407.1:786179-790478 GCF_001890085.2 Hipposideros armiger
ATACGGTGTCAGAGGGGCAATAGATTGGAAGAGGGGGGTTATCAATTTGTGACGGGTAAAATGTCTATCACATTGTTTTGTACACCTGAAACTAATAATTAAAAAAAAAGAACAGTGATGAGGTTTTAAAGCACATGGTATCAAACATTCACTCAAATATGACTCTAGAATTCATTCTTGAATATAAGATTTGCGACACATTTTTTAAAAATTTAACTGTGAAGATCAGAATTGAAGAGTCTCCCAGGTTTCCTACATAGGCCGTTTAATAGATGTTCTGGCTTTATTCCTACAAAAGAGCTATGACTTTTCAATGCAGTCTCAGTTTATTAGGACAAACATCTATAATAGTTCCCCAATTAAAAAAATAACCACTTTTCAGAATAAGACAAAAAGAAATATAAACATATAGTGACAATCCCACTTCTTGAAGCTTAATAAATATAAATTACGAAGTATTTAAATTAATAGATATTAACATATGACACAAGGATAATTTTTAAAGTTAAAAAAAAAATTGATAGCCATGAACAGAAACAGTTTGATTCATTTTAAATAACCCTAGATATATTTCAAAATATATTGCTAAACTTCAGAAGTTGATCTTTACATTTACCTTCATAAACAATGTCCCTCAAAACGGCAGCTTAGAAGTTCAAGAGCTTACACATGAGAGGGTCTGAAGGAGCTCTACTTCAATCATTTGCCAAAAGTCTGTTAAGAATTTCTTAATAAGACCAAATACACCCAGAGAAGAGAGGATTACTCTCGCAAAAGGGCTTGGTTACCGTATGGATGATCACTAGCTTTGATGGTGATATCCGTCGTTTCCTTTTCAGGATCTATGCTTGCACCACTGGTGGGAGTTGAACCTAATTTTCCATCTCCAGGAATTGCAGAAACCAATGTCACACGGAAATACTCATTAAGCTCAGGAATACCATCATCAAGAACATATATATTCAGGACCTATAAGTATAAAAATCCAGGAGCATTAAGCAATGAGGCATGTATAAATTATTTACCACTTACTAGAAGAAAATAAAATAGCAATTAAATTATATGTAATTGAAGTTAATATTTAACATGACTGACTTCTATACAAACTTAAACATTAAAATGCAGAAAGAGTGAGCGAGGGTGTAGAAGGGGGAGAGAGAGATTTGTGAAATTAATTATTTAAACAATAATGGGTGCTAAGCAGTAACATTTCCTGTCTAAATTATCCTATTTGTATATTGATTTCATGCCACATATGATGTTATATTGATCTATCATATATTCTTTGTATGAAAGACAGTGGTGTCAGGGTATAGTGTTCCTAACTGAGGAGCTGCATGTTATCTGATAGGATATGGTAGGGTAGTAAGAAAGGGCAACATACACATGTCTAGTTCCTGCTTAAGGAAAGCCTGAAATACTTAGTTAACAGCATTTTAGTAAACAGATTCACAACGGGCTTTCAAAGTCCGGTATAAACAATTATGTCCAAAAATGTTCTGAAAGGAAGTAGCAGTAACTCAGCCATGCTCTACAAAATTTAAGTAAAAATTTGAAGTGAATAAATAATTTTTCTTTCCTTTATTAATTAAACAAGTATTTTTTGATATCTACAGAGTTAGAATGGGCCCAGTCCCTAAGAGGCTCACAGTGTGTTATAGGAGAAAGATCTATAGAAAAATATATAAAATGCAATGTAAACATGTCATAATGGAGTTATGAACAAAGTAAACAACCCACTCTATTTGGTAAAGGTTTCACAGCAGGCATGTTTGAAGCATGTCTTAAGAATTGGTCACAGCTGTAAGTAATGAGAAAGGATATTTCAAATACAAGAAACAACGCTAGCAAAGGGACAGGGACATGAAACAATATGGCATACAGGGAACTGCAATCAGACTACTAAGGTTGGATGGCTAATCAGGAGTCAGATCATAAGGACCTTTTACGCTAACAGTGAAAAAAATAAAATGGGCTTCATTCCATAGAGAATTTTTTAGAGTGCTGAAGCATACCAAAGTAAGTGTTCATTTTGGTGGAAAAAAAGAGTTTGAAACTGAAGACTCTATCAAGGTATAAATAAATGCATTTTATATGGTGAGTCAGTACACAAAACAATATTTGCCTTTACTATATGTTATAAACTCTGCTATTTTCTACTCGTATTCTATTTTTAAAATCTTGGTACTGACTCACTAAATTGATTTCATAACTAATATGCCATTTAAAAAAACTTGAAAAACATTTCTAATACAGTTTCCTATACTGCCTAAACACACACACACACACACACACACACACACACACACACACACTCTCTCTCTCTCTCTCTCTCTCTCTCTCGCTCTCTCTCTCTCTCTCTCTCGCTCTCGCTCGCTCTCTCTCCCCATTTTCCAGACTCCCTTGCAGCTAAGTTTCTAAATGTGATTTAAGTACATTTGGTTAGATAGATTCTCCAGATATCTGGAAAGCAATAGCAAAGTGGAGGCCACATTACTGCTGTTTGTGCTAGAAAGCACAGTCATGGAGCATGAACAGACATTTCATATCCAGTCACTGGCTTTATGAGATAGAGAGGCTAATGTAGATTCAGCAGGCATAGTGCCATAAACCAACACCATTATTCAATCTCATTACTGTTGCTTTAAAGGTCAATTATTTTTTAACTAAAAAAATTATAGAATAAAGTATTTTAAATAAATCTTCACAGAACATATACAACTACTTTTCTCACCATAATTTTATTAACCCATCTTTTCAAAAATACATATGAATCGACTTTATAAAATAATGATTTTCAGTTATATTTTTATTTCATAATTGGTAAATTTTTAAAGGGAAAATTTTGAGGATCAACTCTGTTTTCCAAGTAGCAACATTAAAATATTTCCTCATACTATCATTATTACTCGATAAAATTAGTATAACTTTAAATCCAAAAAAGTAGTAAGAAAGACAACATCAGAATAAAATACAATCCTGTAAATTGGATAATATTAGCCTTATGAAAACTTTCTCATTGTCCTAATTTTCCTCATTTTACTAAAGACCAGTAAAACAGTTATCAAGGATCTACTACAGATTGCTATTGGGGAACTTTTGTTATAAACTATTTGCTTGCTCCCTTCTTCCTCCAAATTATGGAAATTTGATCCATCTTCTTTAGCTTTAACTCTTAAAATCTTAAGAACATTTTAAAATCTTCCCTCAATTTTATCTTTTTCATCCAATTAACTAACTCCTAAATCCCTGAGAAATTTCCTCAAAGATTATATTGGCAAGCCTGAAGTTATTTTACTCTTTATCCCTGATGACCTATTAGCTATTTCCTTTTTTAATGAAAAATTATACTGAGATGAATAGTCCAACATGATAGACTAAAATAATGTACAACAATTCTGATGTAGGAAGAATTCTCATCTCAGCTTCACTTACAAAAAGTCATTTATTTCTGGAGTGTCTATTCAGAAATGAGATCATGGTTCACAGAAAGTTTTTGATAAAAGGGAGATCACTTATATTTTTGAAACAAAGAACTTAACTTATTTTTTCAAATTTAAAAATATAATGAGATTGTAGCTATAAGGATTCCTCATTGGCTGACTGAAAGAGTACCATTAAGAATTCTGCAGTTTCCCATTGTATAAGTAATAACCAAAAAAACCCACAATAATAAACCTCCAAGATATACAATTTTTATTATATTGGAATTAAAGAACAGATAAAATTATAACACACATCATTCAAAATGTTTAGTTTTTCTTTTGCAAAATAAATACAAAAATATTGTATGCCATGATATATACCTAATTGTCTAAATATTTAAAATTGCTTAAACAGCAAGAAGCTGCAAATAAACTACAGAACAAACAGATCAGAAAAAGCTTTCTAGGAGGATAAGAAACAAAGAAGGTACCTCTGATCTCTGCCAAGGAAGGAATGTGATAGTTCCACTAGAATTAGCAAAATCATCAACAAGGTAATTAATGCCATCAGACTCGATCTGTGAAATGGTGTAAAAAACATGCACATAATCCAGAGCTCCTCTGGTTCGCTCCACCACACATGAAATGGTAGATCCCTCCTCTGCAATCTGAAATTGAATAGAAATTATTTACAGTTACAAACCAGTTCAAATCAGTGATAAAATTACAATGCTTTCAAGAAATCCTTTTACCATAGCCTTAATTCTACAACTGTCTACCACTCTAAGAAGGCTCAATATCCCTCCAGATATATTTTTGACTGCTAAAAAATATTTACAACTATTTATTTTTCTCTCATTCCTTTTTTTTTTTT
>NW_017731407.1:791923-794748 GCF_001890085.2 Hipposideros armiger
AAAAAAAAAAAAGGTGTAGCATATGAACTACGTACATTCTCCCATATAGTTTAAATCATCTGTAGATTATTTATAATACTTAATACAATGTAAATGCTATTGTATTGTTTAGGGAATAATAAGATTTAAAAATCTGTACATGTTCAGTACAGACACAACCACTGTAGGCCTACTACAACTTTGGGCTATGCCACAGTACATGTCAGCAACAACATAACATTTTTTCCAAATATTATCAATTCACAGGTGGTTGAATCCATGGATACAAAATCCACAGATATGCAGGACCCTAACTGTATAGGTGTGTGTGTTTGTTATGTGGAAAACATTTTTATCTAAACACTTTAAAATAATGCTTAAAAAAAAGCAAGAAGTTGTAATACCTTTCAGAATAAGGTCTTCATACTCACATTCTCAGCCTCTCAATTTATTTTACTTTTATGTTAGCAAACATATAATTGATAGAAAAAAACTAAAACTAAATAGATCTCAAGATAAATACAAATCTTAATTTATGTTCTTCCTATTAATCATAAGCACCTCTCATCAGCATTCGATAGAGCCATTTCAGTGCCAACATTAGGTTTAGAGAGAACAGATTTGAAATTTGTCTACAGACAGACAAGAGTTAAACAATTATCAATGAGAACGGAAGCACCACCTACCAGTAAGTCCCCCGAGTATCACTGAGCACAGCGCTCCCACTCCCAAGAGCAGCAGCAACCCTAGGGCCTCATAGTAAACACAATCAAGTGCCCCTGGGGCAATACTGTAACTCCCTTATTTGCCTGCCAGTCCACTGGCATGCGAAGCCCCAAATGACCAATTGGTTGTTCAGTGGAGCCCTCAGTTTATCTCCTGGTGGACATCCTCAGGCCCAGTCAGAGCCAGAACTTCTAATCCAGTGGAGCCTAGAGCATGGGAGCAGGAAACACAAATTCTAGCAATGGGCCACTGGGAGTGATGGGGATAGGGTTCGTTTTATTTTATATCTTACTTTCTGAACCCATATGATCTAGTTATTGAGGACCAGATATCAGCCATTGAATACACATACGGATCCTGGAGGGCAACACCCAAAACCTACATGATGTTGTCCCTTAGCTGGCATCTTGGCTGAGTCTTTATCCGGCCAACCCATTGTTACACTAGGCCAGCTGCTACAGGTTATGTGATATATGGTAAAGTCAGGGAATCCTATGACTGTGTCCATTGTTACACATCCTTCACATAATACAAGTCCCTTTCAGGTAATATGATGCAGGTCCCCCGTGGATACAATGGGCATTCATTCAGATGGTGTGGCAGAGGCACTAGGAAGATAAACTCATTAGAGAAAGTATTAATTCCAATAATTATGAGTTGCTGCCCCCTTCTGGAGTAAAAGGGCCTGATTGGGATCAATCTACCACTTAATAGTGCATTGAAAATTACTTCGCTTTGGTCTTTGCTCTTGCTGTTTGGACATACAGGAGCAACAGTTGATAGATCAGTGTTGGTACGAGGGAGCCATGTTGTCAGGGCAAAACCTAGCCTCGATTCCTAGCATCACTCATTGAATGGCTTTCTGGTGGTGAAGAGACTTCTGACAGCCAGTCCACACCTCATCCTAACTTCCTGGTTGTTGAGAGCCTTTCGGGAAATGTGCCCCCATACTTCCTTTCCACTCCCAGTGGTCTATTCACATGACTGTTCCCCAAACTTCCTGGTCTCTACACTTGATTCTTCCAAGATCCTGACCAATCCACTACATCATTAGCTGTGCTCAGAGACACGTTATCTTCATACTTCAGACCATTTCTCCCTCCACATAAGATGAATGGCTAAGTGGTCTGATCATAGCTCTGCCCTCATCCTTCAGAGCCACCCTTGAATGGAGTAGAGTGGTGGGGGCTGACTTTCAGCAAGAACCAACAGATGAGCAGGTCAGACTTGATAGATAGCAGGCTTTGAAGCAGGCTTGATTTTTCCTTCCCCATCAGTTAATAACAGGTTTGGGAGTCAAGGTCAGAGTTTAGTTTTAAGTATGTCCAGTTTGAAATATCTATTAAATATCCAAGACATGTGTTAAGTAGGCAGCTGGGGAAATGAGTCCGGAATTTTGGAGAGAGGACAAGATTAACANAAAGATTAAGTGGTTTACCTGGTAGTCCTCGGGACTGAATGCCGTCAATGACACTGTTCTAAATTCCACCATAACTCTCCCCAGGAGTCCTTGTGCACGGACGACCAATAACTTAACTTCTCCATCTTCCTCCTGCACAGTGACATGTGGAACAGTGCTAACAGGCAGGGTCATTGTGTCCTCAGGCAGAGGAGGCAGCCCTGTGGAAAACTGCAGCAAGCCTGGTGGACACAAAGAAAGGCAGCGCATTCTTGCCCACATTATCTGTGGAGGAATTTCTTATTCATTTGAAACAATTTTACATAATTATTTTGATCACCAGGATACCGTTCTGGGGACACAGAATATGTTTAGATTTCAGAATGTTAAAAACTAAGATGATAATTTTCCTTGTCTCTACTCAAAGAAAGCTTTTTTAACAGGAGTATCAATAAAAAGAATAGTGATTTAAATAGCTGCATGGATGGTGTAGATGCTTGAACACTGCATTGTACACCTGAAACTGAAACTGAATAATACTGTATTTCAACTATAATATAATATATATATATATATATATATATACACATATATATTATATATATATTGTCACAGGATATGGAGTACAGCATAGGGAATAGGCCGTGGAATTGTAATAGATATATACGGTGTCAGAGGGGCAATAGATTGGAAGAGGGGGGTTATCAATTTGTGACGGGTA
>NW_017731407.1:796580-846290 GCF_001890085.2 Hipposideros armiger
CAAAAGGCTGATAAACGCTGAAGTCAGGTGATGGGTCACTGAAGTTCATTATTTTATTTTCTCTATTTTTACGCATGTATGAAATTGTCCATTTTAAAAGATTTTTAAAATTCAGCTTTTTTGCTTGCCATCCCATTCCCCTGCCTGAGATCCTGAACCAGGAATGGTGTCCAGGAATGTGAGTTTGATATTTCTGACCAAGGGTGTCCAATATGGGAAATACTGGACTAGAGGATAAAATTATTAATACTAGAAGATGATTAAAACACAGAGAATAAATCAAATTGTTCAAAGATTTTTTTCTACTATTAAGATATTCATCTAACTGACTTTAGAATCATGATACAAGCAACTGTTTAGTCCAGTATATGAAGGGGCATAACATCAAGTAATATCAGAACATATTTCACAAAAAACAATACTAGCCACTACCATTGTCTCTTTTGAGTCAGGAATTTACTAAATCTTCAGATCAGCCGAGGAGTAATTATAAAGGTTAACAATGAGAAGAGTTCTTGAAATATATTTTCCTAGAAAAAAGAATGTACTGTTCTGAGCCATGAATTGGCTTTCTCTATTGATATAGAAGATTAAAGCTGAACAATTACACATTCAATTAATTTTTTATTTTGTTTCATGCTTGGGTGATGATCTGTGATATCAGATTATATTGATATCACTCATATCTAAAGTAATCTATTCACTTAACATATGGCAGGCACTTAAAACTACACAGAGTCCAAGTTAAGTAATAGTCTCACTTTTACAAAGATCTTCTCAAAATGTCTCTCAGTTTATTCTTAAGACGGGAGTTTATAAATATGAAAAATATTTCATGTATTAGTTATAAAAGTAAAATAATGAGACTAGCAAGTTCTATGAATCACTATAAAAATCAATGTCATGGGCCGGCCGAGTGGCGCGATGGTTAAGAACTGGCTTGGGATGCCAGAGGGCCCCGGTTCGGATCCCACATATGAGGGCCAGTGACACTGCCTTCCACAGCTAAGATGCTGAACAACAGCTAAACCTGGAGCTGGGCTGCCGTGAGTTGCTGGCGACGGCGTAGGCTGCAGCCCCTGTGGCAGTGGGTTGCCATGGGCTACTGTGTGTGGCCAGCAGCCAGCGTGAGCGGCCAGCAGCCGCAGTGAGCGGCCGTCCAGAAGCCGGTGACTGATCTGCCTCACCCAGGAAGAGCGCAATGATGGTGCCAACTTGGGCCAGTGAAGCAACGTCCTCCACAACTAGACTGAATAACAAAACGACAGCAACTTGTCTGTTCCCCTTCCCCCAATTCCCCAGCACTGTTCCCATCCCCCCAATTCCCCAATAAAAATCTTAAAAAAAAATCTATGTTATTACTTCATAATTATGTGATATAGAAGATCACAGAACATATAAAAACAGAGCTAAAATAAGGCGGAGAGAAAATAACATATAAAGTACACAGAATAACAAAATATGGGAGGGCAACATGAAAGTGTGGTTAATAGGCTATAGATCCAACAAAAATCAGTCATCTGTTCAATATAAATCCCACCTGGAATCCAAAGAACTACTTGGAGTGCCCCATCAAGACTCTAAACTGCATACAGGTCTATTCATTCTTTCAATTGTAATTTATTAAGCACCTGCTATTTTCCAGGACATGGTGCTCCTGGTTAGCAGGGAACAAATCACAAAATAATTACCGCTTTCAATATGCCACATAGTAGACTATGTCATAGTCTCCATATTTTCATTATTTAACATGTGATTATGCTTCCATTTTAACCTTAATATTACTTTATGTCATATAAATCTATAAAAAATGTAAAATTACATAACTCAGAAGTTTTTAAAGGGTCTCTACTGCTGTCAGCATTTTTGAAGGGAAAAGAAAAAGTTAACTTTTCCATATCACTACACCAACACAATGCAGGAGAATCTATGGAAGTGACAGTGATTTTTATTTCTGAAAATGAAGCAAATAACCATACAATTTAAACTCTGAAGACAATTGCAGGCATAGATTAAACCTGCAGTTCTCAAACACTTTAGTTTCAGGACCCCTGAACAGTCACAAAAATTATTGAGACCCCCAAGGAGTTTTTAGCTTGTGTTAGTAAAATCTCTTGATATTTACCCTTTTACAAATAAAAATTGAAAAAAATTACATATTGATATATTAACTCATTTTAAAACAGCAATAATAAACTCATTACATGCTAACATAAACAACATATTTTATGAGAAATAACTATGTTTTCTAAAACAAAAAAATGTGAAGTATAACTAAAACACTCCGGCTGCATTAACAAAACATGATAGTTGCCTTAAAGAAAAGTGCTTGTGCAGACAGACGCTCAGTAAACTGAATTAGCTGCTTTTTTCATGAAACATCATTTTTACTTGAAAGACTAAATGACAAATTCTAGCGATTTGGACTTGGAACTTAGTAATAAGGAGACATTATTTTACATTTTAAAAAATCTTCATGTCTAGCTTAATAGAAGACAGATTTTCATATTTCCTTTTGCAATCAATTTGTCTGTTGCTATTGTTATTTTGATTGAAGTATATAAAGATATGCAGCCTCATGTAAACATGTAAGTGGAATAGGAGGATTTTAATAGTTTTTTCAGATAGTTGTAGGTATTCTTCCTCGATATTATAACCAATATTTGACAAGCGGTAGTTTCTTAGAGTTTAGTAGCAATGTAGAATCATACTGTAATACCTCATATATCCATTGGTTTATCTTGCATTTTGAATCAATCTTTTACCTATTAATGATTTTGTAACAATATTTACTGGTTATTTGGAAAAATTGGTTCAGTGAGTTATACAGATCTTCCAAACACTAACAGCTTTTTATTATATGAAATGAATAAATCGCACTTGCTAATATCATTATCAATCTTATCTGAGATTAAGTATTGGGAAACAGTCAAGCTCACTGGTAGATTCAAGTGTTCCAAAATTCTAATTTTTGTTTGAAAGTTCAAATTTTTACCACTGACAAGTACTATCAGTTGTTTTCCTCATAGTCACTGGCTCACTTTATACATTTTTGTGAAAATGACTATTAGATACTCAAGTCCAAATAACCAAAGTTAGTCATTCAGTCTTTCAAGTAAAAATTGTGTTCCATGAGAAAAGCAGCTAATTCAGCTCACAACTCAACATATGGACAAGTACTTTTCTTTCAGGTAACTATCATGTTTTGTTAATGCAGCAGAAGTGCTTTATTTATGCATCTCATTTTATGACATGGAATATTATAAAGACAGAGACTCAAGGGTCAAGATTTTATCAAATTAATATTTTGTACTGTTTCATCAAAATTATTCTTAAGTGAAAGTTGCACCTTTTAAACTACAGGCACTTGGAGATAAATAAAACAATGACAGCTGGGACAGTTTGGTGCCACTGCCTTGATACATACAAAGGCACTAGCGGCCAGCAGTTTTGGCAACCATTGCTTTTGCTATATTATGGATTGTCAGAGCAATGCATAAAAATCTTAACATGGAAAATTCTTTGAGGACTGAATATTTAAAGGTACTATCATTATAAGTAAACATATTTCTTTCTTATAGATTTCTATGATAATTTGTCCTCTCTACTCTAGGATATCCTATTTCTAATATAGAAAAAGATCACTATTTGAAGATCTCTTATGATTGTCACCAAACCAAAGAACTAAGGGAGGCAATAAGTCACTCCAGAGAGGAAGGCACCTCAATTTTAGCTACAATGAGACCTATGACCCAAATATTTTTTCCAAGCTCTAATCATTGGTGGTTTTCTTAATCACTTCAATTTACATATACACCCTTCTAAACCTACGAGAATCAACTTGCAAAGAGAAAGACTCTCTTATTCCTTGGCATCCTTTCATGGGCCTTGAGCTGTTGCTGTCGCACAAGACACCTGTGAAGTAGTTTCATGAGATCTCACATTACTGAACAGGAAACCAAGATGATTACGCATCTGTGAAAACTTAGAAAGAACTGATAAGGACAGTAAAATAGCCTAATGAATTAAGCTGGCCAAGAAGGTTGATAAGAAAGGCATTTACACCCAACAGGGAAGAATGTTGTACGTAACCACTTAAATACATTTCATATGTGGGAAAAAAAAAACTCTCAAAAAATCATATTTTAATAGTTTCAATTACAATTATTCACAGACATTTTTAATATATATTATTTCATTTACTAATGTGGTATCCAAATAGTAGCTAAAAAGTAAATTACATGTGGAGTATGATTATACATTCTGTGAAGTGCATTAACTTTAAAGAGAACTGTTGAAGTTTCATTTGCTAACTTGTTATTACTTCTATCAAATCACTAAGCTTCTAATTCAAACTGTGAACTTATAGGAGCAGAAACCTTATAATTTACATTTGCAACCACTGGCTCTAGTATACTTCTGGGCTTAGAGTAGATACTCAAGCAATCTTACCCAATAAAAGCCCACTCCCAAACAAATCCATCAACGATGAATTTTTTAACCCCAAAATTCTCCAAGCTCATTACTTACCTCTGGTATACAAGCTCCTGTGAAACCAAACAAGCCATTGGCATTGTCACTTTTCTGTATTATTAATCTTGCTGTGGTATTCTCTTGAGAAATACGAGCTCCTCCATATACAGAGACTAGTTTAAGGATGAATAACTCTTCTCCTTCCTCTTCATTGTCATCTCTTGCAGAAATAATGAATGATTTGTTAGTTTCTCCCTGTCTGAACTCCAGATACCCAGAAACAGGGTGTAAATCACTCTTTGCTGGCATGGCATGAAGTTCATAAATTTCTTCAAGGGTCAGTTTCCGCTCATAGAACCTCACATCCTGCATCAGACCTGTGAATCTGTCATTGCCATTCATTCCTGCCCCGACTCTCAGTGTTCCAGGACCTGAAATTAGAGATGGGTTTAAATGCTACAATATCCACAACTATCCTGTCCTAAATTATAAGTGTGACTCACCCAGTAAAGCAATTTTATTAGATAAGTAAAGCTTTTGCATAACTAGAATATAATCAAATAAAGGCTATTTCTGTTATGATGAAAAATGAATCAGTAATCACTGGGATTTAAGATATTTTGTACTAAAGTATACTATGCACGTGTGTGTGTGTGTGTGTGTGTGTGTGTGTGTATTTGGATAGACATTTCTTCCAAAAAATTTTAAAATTTCCTTGCACATCCAAGAATGGAATATTCAATTCAGTCACAACTTTAAATCTTTAGTATTTACTATTTTTTGAAAACTTCAAGGCTTGGTCAGTTAAAAATTCATCCTGAGTTAAATAAAGTTGTGAAAATTCAACAAAACAAGTTTTGTGGACCCAATATAACTCTTTATTCAAAAAACGAATGCAATGGATTCTAATGAAGTATTCTTTTTTCTTCCCAGGAACAACATTCTATGCGAAATCTTAGGGACTTTTACATGGTAATAACAACATGCAGCCCAACTGCATTACTATATATTAATAATCCCTTTTCAGGAATTCACCAATTTTTATTTCTTTACTTATTCCCTCTCCAGTAACTCAACTAACATACTTTAGTAAGATGAGAGCTTGGCAGTGGTTTGGGGAAAATGTACAAGTAATATTTCTTATCAATATCATCAATCAAGGCAGTTTTACAAGTCACTACCCAGATAGTCACAAGTATCCTGCACATTATGTCACAATTGTCCAATGTCTTCTCCAGTGGTTCTGGGCTGACTATGTAGTAATGAGAGCAAAATATCTACAACAGGCAAAAATATAAATGAACCTCATAAAAAATAGTGAGCAAAACAAGACAGACACTCAAGTGTACACACTGCTCTATTTACATAAATTTAACAAACAGGAAAAGCTACTCTTATGCTCTTAGAAATGGCAATAGTCAGTGAGCAAGAGAGTGAATGAGTGACTGGAGAAGAGTCAAAAAGGGCTTCTTAATCTGGGGACTATTGCATGGGTGCTAAAACTGATTAAAGTATTTAAAAATTCATCTACCTGTATTTCATTAATAACTTTAAAATATGTATATATATATATATATATATATTCAATTTTCTTTCCAAGATACAAATTACAAAGACAATATAAGTTCCTTGCAGTAAGCTAAACAGAGAAAAGAGAAACCAGCTCTCACTTCCTCCAATCTCCCATTCTCATTCTACCACCATGTTATCACCAGAGGAATCAATGTTAATGATATATGTATATATTCACACAATCAATCGGTGAATAATTTACACCACTGAGTGCTGTAAGCACAAGTGTTGGTGTTGAAATCTATAGTGTATGCATGTTTTTTCTCTTGTCCATCTTTTTCCCCTCTAGGAAAAAAAATATACAACCAGATATCTAATGCAGGAGGTTCAGAAGGAAAATATTCTATTAAGCTATAACCATATAAGCTCTGCTCTACCTCCTTACTAAATAAAAACCTCTGCTCTACTTCCTTACTAAATAAAAACCAGAGTCAAATGATAAAACGGAGGGGCTGGGAGGAAATCGGTGATTATATTGGAGATAACCAATATTTGTACGTAAACATGTAAAAGTGTTTCCCAAGGAAACAGCACAGGATCCAGCTCAAAGACAACAAAGATTATCTCTTCAGAGCACTCCATGGAATTCACCAATTTACCTCCTGACATTTCCACCACTGTAATTGCTGCTTTTTTTAAATGTAATATTTCTCTTCTGATTCCTCTTTAACCTTATCCCCAACACCCTCCACCCTCCAGCAATACTGAGCTAGCAGCAGTTCTCCAGACACAATATGCTGCTTCACATTTCTACACCTTTGCTCTTTTCTCTATCTGAAATATCATGCCCCACTCCTGCTACATCACGAGGAATAAATGTTCCTTCTTCATGATTTTTTTCTTTCTTACTAAAACATACTGAAGCAATCTGTTTGCATCTTTCTCCCAGAGCCTATGTCAGGTACCTCAAGGGCTAAGACTTTGCCTGATTCACATCTATAACACTCAACACAGAACTTATGGTCTTGGTAGGCACATAGTTTTAAAGAAATTAAACCAACACCCAAGCAGATTTTTTAAACCTGTTAGTCTTATAAAGAAGTCAAGTTTTTTAAAATTCCAAATTCAGTGTCTTAGGTATAAAGATTATATTTACCATCAGTAATGGCTTCTCCTTTCAGGCTCCTGATTCCTCTGGGCATTGCATGCCCATCAAGGTAGAATTCAATTATACCATCATCCAGGATAATTAGAAGATGAAGCCAAATATTTTCTTCTAAATATTTCGTGATTGTTGTCTTGGCAA
This sequence comes from Hipposideros armiger, assembly GCF_001890085.2. NCBI lineage: Eukaryota > Metazoa > Chordata > Mammalia > Chiroptera > Hipposideridae > Hipposideros > Hipposideros armiger. The sequence goes on from NW_017731407.1 coordinate 803,872, forward strand.
TATAGGTAGTGTTGGAACCCAAAGTTTTGTAATGAAGGGAAAGTGTCACGTGGGATTCATTTGTTTGAATTTGTACCCCATAATAGATGCTTCCATTACCATCATCTTTTGCTATAACAAATCCATTTGTATTGGCATTGGGTATTACCCAAGCTGAAAATGTAAAGTTGGCAATTGAGTTGTTCTTGGAGGGATGGTATTTTGGATTCACAGTTCCAAATGCACCCTCCAGTCCACTGAAGTACAAAGCATCTGTTCCACTATGGTGACGCCGCATGTGCGGTTGTAAATGCACAGTGCTGGGGAAAACCCCAACCAATAAAAAATCTATCATTGGAGGCAAACCAGCAGTGAAGTCACTAGACAGTATTTCCCAGCCTACACGTACATCTCCAAAGACACCCTGCTGCCTCAGAATGGTAAAGTTGGTGATATAAGACATATCATCTTCTGAGAGAACATCTTCTGCCACTTCTCTCTCTAAGCACTCTGGATCCAAAAGGAAAACTCCAAAGGGATCATCATTGAAGGAAATCATTACTGTCACCTGGAGATTGGTTCCTGCTAGTTGGCCCCCAAAACCAGGAGACCCACCTATAATAAGAAAATTTACAATGAATAAGAAATCAAAATTTGAAGGACTTTCTAGTTTAAGGTGAAGACAAAAAGAATTTGTTTAGCAAGCTTCCGCTTAAATAATTTATTCATTCATCAATGAACTACAGGGTCACCATATGGTTCTTACCACATTTTCAAGGGTATTCTGCTTCAGCATAATTTCATTAATAACCAGTCAAGCCTGAAAAGTATATATTAGCTGGAGAGGTTTAATTCTTGTGCTTAAAGCTAAAAGTAATGGGAAAATTGATTGTTTCAATTATGGCACAAAGACCAATCTTAAGCCATCATGAATCCTTACTTCCTAACTTCCATTAATGTTTTGTTGGAGATACTATATTTGGGTGGGAGAAAAAAATCTATTTACAAGTTTGAGGCTGGACATAAGTCTCCATCCATCAAATTTAACCAAGCTAAGACCACAAAATGAACGTTAAAAATAACACTTCTATTAAAAAGGGTATTTTGACATTTAAAGTCAGACAATCAAGATACACTTACTTCTTCATTAATTGTATTTTCTTTAAGTTTCTAATTATTTAAATGCAAAATACTAAATTCTAGTAGTAAAATAAAATAGATGGGAAAACACAGCACCTGAAATATTTACAAGCTTTAAAATATAAAACTCATTGAATTCAGGAATTTTATCTGGAAAAGCATAGAGAATTATTGGTTTGGCTCCTTCTCCATCCATAAAGTTTACAGTCCCTGAAGTTTCATAGAACTCTTGTCCAGGTTGCAAAGCAGAATCATTCTGAAACAGCTGCCAAGCCACAGAAACATTGCCAAAATGTCCTCGGTGCCTCAAAATCCTACATAACAAATTAAAAGAAATTTATGAAAAATTTATAGGTAGTGAAACTAAATCTAATGAGAACTTTTTGTGTTATCACAAACATACTTTTTCTATTTATCATCTTCTTTAATATAAACCAGCCAGCCAGTCCTTACTGAAAAACAATGAAGACTCTCTTGGAAAGGGAAGATGTAGAACTTTAAATAATAAAGAGAAGCAGTCTTAAAAGTCAGTCTTCAAAGCCCAAAATGAAAGATAAAGTCTAAGCCCAATAAAAAAATATTTAGATGTGAACTGGCAAGTGTTCTTCAAAGGCCAAGTACAGGGTGAGGATAGTCACATATCATTTGAGAGAAGAGTTCCAGAAGACCTTGGATAGTCGAGACTCTCAACCCTGACAAAGGATGGAAGTTGGGGTGAGGAGAATAATTTTTGCTTACCAGCTAAAGTGTCACTTTTTTATTTTTTTTTATAAATGGCAACAGTATAAAAGAAAAGGTTACAATTCTTTCAGACTACCAACATTGAAATTATTCAATTCTTAGGCAATTTTTTTTTTCATTTTGGAAGATCAATATGTCTAACTTTTATATAAAGATTTTATTTTATTTTATTCAGTTTGGATTTGCCTTATACAAATATGCTTACCAAAATGCATTAGTCTTTCCTTCTTCTACTGCTTTGTCTATGGGCTCCAAAGAAAAAATACCATTTGGGTCATCATTTGTTTCAATGATCACTGTAGCTATTCCATACCGATACACTACTGTATCACCTAAATTAAAAATGGAAAAGTCAAAATAAGAAAAACTAGTTAACCTCCTGTTAAATTTATATTTTTAAATAAGAAACAGTTTATGATAAACTGCAAAGTTCAGCAGGAATTTCCTTAGTGAAGGTCATAAATAAACGAGAGAGATGCCTACATAAGATTAATGTGACTTGTCTTTGAGGAAATGTTTAATTACAGAACTATTTTATTGAAAAACATAGAAGATACTTTTCTTCACAAGAATAATCACTTCAATAGTTTAATTAGAGATATAAAATAACACAGCTTTATCTAATTCCAACTTTTTGAGGTAGATTCTTTTATAAAAAATAAAGAAAAGATCATCCCCATAAGAACAATACTCCAGTCCATGTTCATTGGAAGCACTGGCTTGAGCATTTCCTTTTAGATCTCTTCCTCAGGGCAACAGTATCATCTGGTCATACCTAGAACAAAGCAATCTTTATGGTGTTGAACTTGATTGACCTCTACTCCAATTCTTTCCACAGCGTGTTTGCACCATTATTGCCAATACATTGTGTCTGTTCTCATCACTTCTCTGAGATCCATAGCTCTTCCTCTTCGCTCCACCTGTTCCCTATACGAGCAAAAGTCCTCCCCATCTTTATTCACCAAACTCTTATCAAATCTCAGGACACAGCTCAAGCAACAACTCTTCCAGGAATTCTTCCTTGAATTCCCAAGTTAAGTGTGTCTCCACTGTGTTGCTACAGTGCTTCACATTATGTCAATATATCGTAACACTTATTGCATCATATTAATATACACACATGTGCATACACATGTATACACACACACACACACACACACACACACACACACACAGTTTCACTGTAAGTTCCTTGGACACATGCTTTTCAATCAATTCCATGCCCTAGCAGAGTAAATGATCAGTAATTAGTACACAGAACTCATTTATGAATGTTACCTGAACTGATACAAATAAAATTTTCAAAATTAGATGAGGACAACACCTAAAACTAAAAGTATAGAAACAGAAGCTATATGTAGAGCATAGCAGCACATGAAACATAATTTATATAAATATACAATTTTGCTATGCAACATGGCACAGGTGGCGCTAAAAAGTCATTTCTGTTTCTCCACAGGGAGAACTGCAAATATTTAACAAGGGCTATAAGGATGGCCAAATCCTTTGATCCAATAATTCAATCTCAGGGCATATACTGTGAACAATAACTATCAGCCATAAATACCCACTTCCAGCACTTAGGCCATGTTAGAGATTCTGCCCCTCCAGCTCTCCCATCATCCGTCCTCTCAGGCTTTCAATGTTTTGACATTATAAAAGAGGAAAGAAAAGAAGAAGAGAAAGAACTAAGAAAGGATGTAAAAAACACAAATTCTAGAGACCAAGTCTTCAGAGCTAAAGTCATTAGATCCTCAGATGTCTCCATTTTTGGAAAAATAATGAAGGCAAATGCAGCGGCAGTTATATACATACATACCTCAGGCCAGGTGCTCAGTCACAGCTTTACGTATGCTCACTCACTCACTCTCTGTCTCTCATTCTCTCTTAAAATAAAAAGTATATTTCCCCAATAATACCTCTTACAAAATACACTCACCCGCTCCTTGCAAAGTCATTTTTCATTCACTTTACAAGAGGTTCAGCATGTTTTGATTCACTATTTCAATCATAGTGACATTTTGTTTCTGACAACAGTTTAACTCCATTGACATTTTCACCTCAGAGATGTTTGGGACATAGTGATTTTCACCAGAATTACACCAAATTAATAAATGGCATCAAGGACTTATTTCTATAGTCAACTCTATTAAGACGTCATTTCTTCATCAACTTGTCTCACAGCAAAACTTTGTTCTCCACTTTTATTTCACCCAAATTATTTTTCTCAGTAGCAATTTCTTTCATTTAAATTTTAGATCAATGATTGGAATCACCAAAATGTTTTTGGCTATGTAAGATCTGACTAATTATGGTTTTTGCAACTGTGGAATTTCTTTTATGGCCATTATTCTACAAGCTCAAAATTTTTCGCACCAGATAATATTTTTTACTTTTACTTTTTAAAATTTTCTTTAGTAATTCACGTGAAAAATGTGAAAGAGAGGAGGAAGACTAGGAAGGGAGCCACTAATGGAGAGAGACAAAGAGGTAGGGAGAATGATACAGGAACACAGCACAAACAAAAATTAAGTGATTGCTTTTTTTCCTCTTCCTCTCTGAATATGTCAGTCCAAAAGGCACAGGTAGGCTACAAGGCAGTCATTCACAATGGGTTGGGGGAATAGGAGACAGGAAATCACAGTGACCAGCACAAGGTGTAAGAGCTCATGCAGGGTAAGTTGGGCATCTCCATAGGAGAAAAGTTGCTGTTGGATGGTGGGGTTTGAGTGGAGTGGGAGGGCATGGCGGAAGGGGTTTGGCTTACAGCAGGAAGCTAGAACCCTAGTGGGGTAAGAAAGGTAATATCATTGTGGGAAGAGGGTAAAAGAAGCAATGGGAAAGTGGTTACATACAGGGAGAATTGATCAAATAACTAAATATAAATAAAGCTAATGAAGCTGTACTTCTCACTTTCAGATAAGGGAGGGAAAATTTAGAAAGGGAAACAGCTAGAATGAACCCTGTGATATTGGACAGAAATGGGAGATAATGGTATGAACTAATGGTTTTAAATATAAATAGTTGAATATATTACCATGTTTGCCTGAAAATAAGACCTAACTGGAAAATAAGCCCTAGCATGATTTTCATGGTGCTCATAATATAAGCCCTACACCAAAATAAGCCCCAGTTAAGATCATCAGCCAGACGTGACTGTATTTGAATAAATGTAGATTTTTGTACATGAATAAAAGAATAAAATGCATCTTTTGAAGCAAAAATAAATACAAAACCCAGTCTTATTTTTGGGGAAACATGGTATAGAACTAGAAATGTAGAAGAGTGTGTGTGTGTATGTGTGTGTATACATAAAAACATAATACATACATACATTCCCTGTCTCTGTGCATTAAGAGAACATGGGAGGAGCATAACCACAATAATAAGCACACCTAGTACCCAGATCCTAGTTTCTAAATAGCCTTCACTAAACAACCAGGGTCCCTTTGGACAACTGGTTGATTTCAGGGTAATGATAAGAAAAGTATGAGTTTGGAACAGCTTGCTTTGCCAGAAATAGGAGGACATGTCAAAAAGACAAAGAAGTCATCTCAAACAGGCTACTACTGGCCAAATATGAGACAATTTGACAGTCAAAACAAATAAGTATAGCAAAATAAAACCCACTGCATTAAACAGAAATTGTGAGCCCATAATGATAAACATATCCATGAAAAAACTGAAAGTTTGATGAATAACAGAGTAATTACATAGTTTTAAAGTATCTTCCCGATAAAATATCTACAAATTACAAAGGAAAAAAAGTATAGTATAGAAGGCTGGCCATCACCACCTAAATTGTGGTCAAAATGAACATAACAGTAAAGAGACAAAACAAAATCATGTTGACAACTGAAGGGCTATAAGAGCACAGAATTACCTTTTACAAAATTCCTGCCAAGGATGAAAAACCTGAATTTAATAATGAGGAAACATTGAACAAACCCAAAATGAGGGACATTTTTACAAAATAAGTTGCCTATAATCTTCTATATTATAAAGATCATGAAAAATAAAAAAAAAAGTAAGGAACTAGTCCACATTGAAGAGATTAAAGAGATATCACAACTAAGTGCAATGTATCATTTAGGAAAGGATCATTTTGCTAGAAAGGACATAATTAAGACAACTGGAGAAATGTAAATGGGGTCTGAGGCAATGATTTTATTAATGTTAACTTCTTGATTTTAATGGTTCTACCATGGTTATGTAGGAAAAAATCCTCATTTGTAGGAAAAACACCATAATGTCATCAGGGGTGAAGAAGTATCATGTCTTCAACTTACTCTCAAAGGTTCAGGAAAAAGATAGAGCTCTCTGTACACTTAAAATAATCAAATAAATATCAAAAGAAGTTAAAGCCCCTGCAATTTACTACAGGTGGGGTCAAAAAGTTCTCAAAGCCTAAATACTGGGGTCAAAACATTCCTGCTTTATAGTAAGGAGAAGAAAGAAGTGCCTATCTTTCCCCTTTACAAATTTTCATTCATTGTAGCTAATAGCTCCAGAGAATTATCAAACAGCTAGGTGGGTTCAGCCACCTACAGAATGCAACTTCCCAACCAGCATGCCCAGCACCCTGCTAGGAGGGCAATGGGTTACAGAAGCCTTGATGCCCTAAGCCACTAGGTGACTAGACAAGGCTTAGCATAGTTTTAGCTAGATTTTTATTCCTTATATAATATCATAATTTTTCTATGTATGTTATATTGTGAAAAAGATTAAAAATAATGCCAATGGAGTATACCAAGTTCATGAAGGTTCAACACATTTATTTTTTACCCCACCCCTCAAGAAAGCAATGAAACACTTTTGCTCTTTAACAGTCCCAGATGATGGTTAAGTACCACTTGGCACCTCTACTAGAGAGTAGTACTTTATGTCGTCTTAATAAAAGCGCTGAAACAACAGACATGCCATAAAAATACAAGTTATTTACCTGTTGAATTAAAGAGGATTATATAAAAGTGTTCATCTGTTTCTGGGATATCATCTTCATTAATGAATACAGATATTCTCTGCTCTCTACTTCCGACCGCAAAAACAAGCATTTTTCCTTTTTCAACAGGAAGAAAGTCTCCCTCTCTTGCGGTAGCCTTCCCATCCATGGTAGCATATTGGACGGTGCAAGCAACATCAACAGATCCATTTCTGAGAACTGTAAAGTCAGCAGTCTCACCTTCCTGAACCCTCACTACATGAGGCTCTGAAATATTCATAAAGAAAAGAAGGAACATCTAAGCTTTTCTGCTTCCAACTAGATATTTTCAGATCACTTTATGTTTCTCCCTGCCCCCACAAAAAATGCCCTCTGCTGTGTCTTTCCTTCATGATTCAGTTCTGGTCCCAACTCCTACATTAGGCCTCCTCTGATTACTTCTAGTCAATGTCTTTCCTCTTGTCGAAATTTCTACAGAAATCATTGTCTTCAGCACCCAATTCGTCAGTAAACCACATACATGGAAAAATGTTCGTTTTTACACAAAGAAAATACCCTAGGATTTGAAGGTGGGGGGAGAACAAAGCTAATAAAACACTTTGTGTTTTCCTTCAGATCTTTCAAAATATTTGTTAAAATGTCAAAAAGATCAAGTAACGGTCATCCAAACAAATCATGAAGTCATATTTAAACAAGCATCAATTGTGCTTTTCAAAAATGTTCAGTTAAAAAAAACACACATATATTTTGTTTAAGAAAAATGTAAACTCAAATAAAATAGCAATACCACCTGCAAAATAAATGGGGTCATCATTTCTTCTAATCCTCAGAGTTGCAGTAGTCTTATTTCCTATTTTAGTTCCTCCAGTGGCATTAAGTAGGGTAATGGTAAATTCCTCCATTTCCTCTGGAATCTTTTGGAAAATATTGTACATGTTTTAAATCAGATGATTTACACAAATAATTCCATTATGTACTACTAAATTATTTTTATCTTTTATAAAAAAATTGTCCTAGTCATAATAGTACTAATGTTCATTTCCATTTCTGAGGCAGAACCACCCTAAATTATTCAAGTAGGGCTTAGATCCCCCCAAAATTTTAATGTGCATTCATCCAAACAGCCACTTTATTTTGACTCACTATAAAATTAAACCTAAATAGATATTTTGCCTTATGTAAGCTAAAAATATAAATACCAGTCATATTATTTCTTTATGAAAATGAGATATATGCTGTTTACAAGCAAAAATTTAAAAAAAATTTAACTTTTTGACATATTTAGAGCTGAGTTCATAATAGTAGCAAAAGCTCAGCTAGCTCTCAAATGCCACTTAAAAACATTACTGAAGTTTCACCCCAGTGTATCATAAAGACCTCATTCCCGTGTCCTAAGAAGATAAGATTCCTCCCCGCATATCTGAGCCTATGGGGATCCCCAGGTGGACACTGTTTCTCTTTCATTTCATCTACATGAGCTGGTCTTCTCCGCATCCTAAAATGGAAGAGTATTGGAATTTTGTCTCTTGAGGCACAAGTTTGAAGGAAAGGAGACAGGCTTCCATACATATTAGAAGCACAGTTCCCCTCAGAAAGGTCCACTCCCTCTGTTACTGAGTTCTTCCTCTTCATTAGCACTAAGATGAGCACCACGTTGAATTCATGACTCATCTGGTCCAAGACCCTGATTCTGAGAGTGTATCATACACGTAGGATACTTGGTAGAGGGCACCCTTGTTTTCAAAGGGCCTAAGCATAAGGCAAGCACTTCACCTCTCTCTCAACTGAATCCCTGATATTTGACACCTATGAAGTGTTACTGGTCACTCTCAGTTCTAAGAGTTGAAAATGCCTTCAGAAAAACTAAAAATTTCTCTTTTGTCTTTTAGTCAGACAGTATCATACCTGAGTCTTTTATCAATATATGCACAACAAAATACATTTCCAGATGTTTAATTATTTAATAAAAAATAATTAAGCAATGACAACAAGCAAAGAGTTATATATGTAACATTTACCTCATCTGGAAGGGAGTAAATGGTGATATTTTTTGAAAATTCCTGATCTCCAAAGAAAATAGTTCCTTGGATGGGAAACACATCTTGTGTCAAGTCTGGACTAACCACCCATGATACACTAACATCACCAAAGTTGCCTCGATTTCTTATTATACCATAAACAGCTGTGAAATACAAATGGTATAATACACATATGAATATATATTAAACAATTTCAAAATAAGTAAAGAAATTGCTCAAACAAGGAAAAGTAAAAAAATAAGACCTCCTTTTAATAAAAAAAAACAAATATTTGCTTAGCACAGCCTCCAAGGTACATACAAAAATGCATTAGCCTAGTCCTCCTTCTGTAGACATACAATTGATAAAAATAAACGGACTTGATTTTTCTATCACAGGTTGGGATTTTAAAAGTCACTCAGCACAGAGAACAGAATGACTAACTAGGTACACCTATCACAAAGTCCTATAAAGATATTTGCTAAAGGCAGCTAGAGGAAGCTGCATGCTCAAAAGTGATTTTCTTACCCAAAGAGAGATTCCTCTAAAAATAAACTACTTCTCATTTCAGGCCACTGCAATAGTTGCGTAGCAGTAACTCTTTGTTTTAAAGTTTTTCCTATTTGACACAATTCATTTTAGAGTGTTTGAATCCCATAGCATATGGTTAATTAAAATCAACATAGAAATGATGTCGCCACTATCAGCACTATACTATGTAAGAAATAAAAGTAACAAACTAAATAAGATTTTTTTTAAAACACCAATTTCTGAACTACATGTAATTTCCAAGACAGGTGGACAACTAAAAATAACTGCTTGCTAAAGAATTTTAAAATGATTAATTTTGTCTTCAGTAAACAGTAATAGAATATAAGAAGCAAAATAAATTACCACTATAGGTATCGTCTCCTTTACTTTCATTTATCGTAACAATTAGACCATCAGGAACAAATTCTATAATCCCATGAGGATCATCATTGTTTAGAATCGTTATATTGACAACGGTAGCACTTCCCAGTTTGCTCTCCCGTTCACCATGGCTGCTGAGGACTACCCAATAGCGTTCATCCAACTAAAATGAACATGCCAAATTAGGAAAAATACAAAGCAAGGAAAATATATATATTCAAGAATATTAATAAAATTTTTCAGAAACACATAACTTAAAGATAAAAGAGCTGAATTATTCCTTAATTTTTTTAATATTCTCCTGTCAATTAAGAGAGACACCAGAAATAAGTACACATTATGCAAAAAGGGAAAAGATAAACCATGACATTACTCTCAATAGTAAGAAGATTGGACCTTACCACTGATGATCTAGTCATTTAAACTAATGTGGGTAAATAAAATAAAATGTAAAATCCATATATACACTAGTGTGTAAACATAATGGAATTATGCCTTGTTCCATTAATATAAACCTTAAATTTATTGTCTTTAAAAAAGCAATTTGAAGAAAAACTTTCTCAGTTCAAAACCATATCATTAAAAGTTCAGTCAATGCAGATTACATGGAATAAGGCTTAACAGAGCTAAAAGGAGATGAAAGCTGATCACACACTGAAAATTTCATATTGTTTGGTATTTTTTTATGTAGGGAAAACATACACCATTCGAATTTAAATATCTTACTTTGTTTTTTACGCTTGCTTTTTCCTTTTCCAACCGCAAGCACTATTCAATCCATTCTTGCCCACTACCTTTCCTGTGTCTCCTTGCCAATGTTCAACAAATTTATATTTATAATATACTAGATGCTATTAACTTTCCAAAAGCACAAGGAAGAAATAAAATCTCATACCTCTGGTATCCTATCCAATCTTGTTAGCAAGGTGATTATGATCTCTCTTTCCCCAGGTTTAAATTCTAATACCCCTGTGTTTCCATAGAATTCATTGCTGTCTCTTGGCTCTACCCAGTAGCGTAGAAACTGCTTAACTAGAGCTCCCCTGGATCGAATGATGTGGAGCTCTACAGAATCTCCTTCCTTAAAAAAACAACAACAACACACACACACATATACACACAAGTTCAAATCCTTTAAGATTCTCCTGAAGTTGTGAGTATAGTATAAATTGAAGTTTCTTTCAACTTACATTTATAAGATACGGTCCTCTGGAAGCAGGAGAAAATTCAAAAATTCCCCCAGGATCATCATTTTCCAAAATAATTAGATCACAGCTGGTATAGCCAGATTTCAGCACTTGATTTTCCACACTGACCCTGGAGAAGTCAGAGGGGGAAAAGGCACCCGCTACCTATAGCTTACTTCTGAATTTTGCAGGCTTCTCAGGCAATATTTCCAACACATTTATATAATGACTATGAATGTTATTAGGAGTTAAACCTTAAATTGAATTTAAGTGTACTAAAATCACTGAAGATCAAAACAGTTTTACTCAAATGTTTATGGAAGAACTTCTATTTCTGAATCCATTATATCCTTTACATTTGAAACCAAACACTGCATATATATACAGAATACAAGAATACAGTAAACAAAGGTTGTAAATACATTTTAGTTTTATAAAGTACCAAATTTAGATTCATTTCCAGTTTTAGAAAAATCTAATTTGTAACACACACTTAGAAAATATTTTTAACTAAAATTGTTTTAATTTTACATACGCTTGAATTTTAAAAATACGCATTATATAAGATTATACTAACTGAATAAAAGTTGGATAACTATGTGGGTTAAAGCCACACTAATCAAAAATAAAACTGTTTAGATTTTAGAAATGTTTTGTGACCTTTCGTATGTTTCTATTCACCTCAATTTTATCCTCTTGCACTTTTTTAATTATAAAAGAAAATGTGGGACATATAAAAACGGAAGAGAATGGATCTCATATGCATGACATGTTATAACAATTCCTATACATATCTTACAACAACATATTAAAACAAAGTTTTGTTTGTTTGTTCCTGGTTTTTATGTTCAGTGTATAATTAGAATGATCAAAGAGAATGGAACTACAGGCTCTGAGGGTTTAAAAGCATGTATGTTCCTTGAGCATTCTTAATCCTGCAAGCTGCTCTAAACCTTCCCAAATGTCAGTTTCTATTGAACCAAAAAAGTACTCATGATCAGACCTCAAAATCACAATGAAGCCACAATTAATATGTAGCTCACTCCTTATGTAATAGAGAATCAGAATTAACATCCACCCCTAGCTTTTGGAAACCTGGCAACCAATACCTAGCATACTAGTGGCCACAGAAGGATTAGTCCAAATAACAGTACAGTTATTTGTTACATTGTTAATGCAGTCATGTGATTTTCATAGTAAATTCGCCTGTATTTCATTTACATCAGTATTTTTATTAATTAAAAATGCCTATGTCCACATAAGCTAGGAGACAAAAAAACTGGATCAGAATATAAAATATAAAAATCCATTCTGAGCATGAAACAAATTTATTCTTATACTTTCTTAAAATATGCTACCCTTATGTAAAAATGTAAAAAAAAAATTAAAAGTTTTTTATACAACTGAGAAAATGTAGGCAGAAATTACTTGGATGCAAACCAACGGAAGAGATGAGAGTTTTGATCATGAATTCTCTGTTAAACAAACTACAAGAGTCACAGAGATGTTAAGAATTTCACAAGCAAAGCAATAATCGTTCCCTATTGTTATGTGTAAACTCTAAGGAAAGTTAAAATTTTAAATGCTTCAAAATACATAAATATATTCATTCTCAACTTTTTATCAGATATCTTAAATGCATTCACAATTTAAAACTCTTAGGGAAAAAAAATCCATATACGCAACCACTTGTTATTAAAAAAAAAAAAAAGAAACTACACACAAATCATGCACAGGCAGGTTGACAAGCAAAGCTTCTCAACATCTATGGTCATGCAGATGGCAGCTGTATCCAAAATAATGGCTTGTAAAAAAATGTTGAATCATCAAAAACAAGGCATTTATTTTGTACACTTACCCAAAATACACGACAAACCTTTCGGTTTCTACTCTGTCAACACACAAAGAAGCATGACGGAGGAAAAAGGAGACAAAGACAAATTTGCCAAAATCTCACTAATACTGCTAGAAACTTAGAATGGAAGGGTAAAAATAAAGGTAAAGAAAGCCTTTCTCCACCCCCTCCACCTCCGCCTCGCCACAAGCCAGTAATATCCACCTTATTGGAACTCTGCACACGGGGTTCTTTGCTATTGACAAATGCTAGCAAGAAGTTCGGCACGTCCCACTTAGAGAGGATGACCCCATGGCCAGCCAGCATGCAAGACCCATTGACGACATTCCTTTCCAGGCCTGCTCCAAGGCGCTGGGGCCTGCCAATCACTGCACACTCACAAAACCACAGCAGCTGAGCAAATTTCATTCAGCTTGACTTATAATTACTGAGTAGCTTTAATTAGGTTAAAAAAAATCCATCTTGAGATCTAAAGCCAATTGTACTTTGAAAAAATAAAAACTCTATGAGCAGAGAAAAATATACCTTTCATCATGTGCACAGGAATATACTCAAGAAGCCATTTCATTATATCTTTTAATTATGACAAATATTACTTAAACATATGTGTAACTTTATATCAGAAAATCTAAATACTTTTCCAAGTCCCCAGTACAATGCATTTTCAAACAGCAGTGATAAACACATGTCAAAATATACAGACCTATTGCTTCATTTTTAAAGTCAAATGACACTATCCATAAATAAGGGGTTATATAACACATATATCAATTTTTTTCTGGCATAATGAAATTATTGCTGATTTGGGAAAATCTAAACAATACAATATTTTTAACTAGTATGGTATTAAAAGCATTAAAATTGTTCAATACCAGGGCAATTTTATCTCTATTTAGTTGAAATATTGAGAATTTGCATTCAAATTTGACAATAAAACTGTAAACTGTATCAAAGTGTTAATTATTTTTGTTGCAATATTATATTGTAATCACATTAGCGTTCATTCATTCTTTCATTTTAGTTTTGTTAAAAATTTGCAAACTTGAGATGTAGATTTTGATAAAATATTTTACTTCAAATCATAGATTTTATTCTCACCTTTAACTAAATATAAATATACTTTAGAACATTCAAATGTAATTTGCTCATTCTTCTTCATGCATAATTAATACAAGTATGTACTAGTTACTAATTTCATTAAAACATTTTAGTATAAATTTGAACTAATATCTTCTGTTTGAAAAAAACTACTTACAATTATACTTAATTAATTTCAAAAGTTTACATGGTAAGGTTAAAATGACTATTTTAAAAGAATATGAAGAATAGTCACTATGAACTTGCAGAGGTATAATTTAAATCATTCTCCAAACATTTAGTTCATAGCAGAAACTCTCAGCTGAGCTAATAGTTTCTATAGATTATTACACCTTTAGTTTATATTTGCTTTTCATTTCTTTCTTTTTTTTTAGATTGTGCAATGAGCTAATAAGTACTCAAACTTAAAGAAAAAAAAGCACATAAGTGAAAAAAATAATAATTTTCAGTTTATATTTCATTACATTTCACTGATTTTTTTTCATCATATGAAATACTTTTCCTTAAGAAATAATACATATATTATTTAAATCATATAATATATATTAAAACCATAATTCATTTAGATAACATGGGTTGCATATGGTTTTTGCTTGTTTGCTTTGTTTTTGTTTTACTTTTTATATAAAAAAGTAAGCATAATGTGGTTCTGAAAGCAAAGAAAATGAACAGTGGACATTCAATAGATTTGTTTCCTACATTCTGTATTTTTCTTTCGCATAAAAATAAAAAACAACTACTCATCAGGTTTATGAAATGTGTTTACACAAAACACCTACAAAGAAAAACTTACAAGGGGCTAATAGTGAAATATATAGCGAGGCCAGAGGTTATAAAAATAATTACTACTATAGTCTTGATTAATACAGTACAAAATAACATCTATTAATTTTATCTGTGAATTTACTGTTTCTAAAATATGAATTTTGCAAAGCTCTCAAGTCACACTAACTTTAATGTTATCAACTTTAATATAAAGAGACCTGTAGTAAATAAGCCTCATTATGATTTAAAAAAATATAACATCATTTGAACAGTATTTTTTTCATTTTTAAACAGGATTTTATGCATTACTGAAAAAAAAATCTCTCGATAGATTGTGATATTTTCTTAATATAAATTACCCATTGAGAAAAGTTAAGGAAATCCTTATTATTTCTGGAAAAAAAAACCACTTGCATTGTATTATTTTTTATTGTTTGGAAAATAAGTATTACTAAAGGTTTAAATTCCATAAAAAAAGAGGATTTCATTATATTCACACTTTCTTTTTATTCACTCGAAAAGACATACTCCTCTCCTGTTGAAAATAAAGCCAGCAGAGCAGTTTGCTTAACCTAACATTTTAGATTTGTTGCTGCCTACTTTTTTTTTTTAGCTGAGCCATCCTGCCGCCCTTTGTCAGCTTAGCGGCAGCTCAGCTCGGGCCGGGCATCGAACTGCTGTTGCTCAGAGCTCAAACCCTTAAGCGAGCTCTTAACCAACTGAGCCACTGGGCAGGCCCTGCCTACTTTTTTAATATAGCAACATATCAGCTATGCTTAAGGTTTATCTGAAAGCTTCCATACATTCCCTATGAAATGTTTCCACACAATGAATAGCAGGATAAAAGTTCACAATCTCTTATTACTCGTAGTAGACCAGAAGCCATCAACAAACAACAGAAAAGTCAGAAGGCCAGCATAACATTATCTTAGCTTTTTGTTTTTACTTGATAAGAAGAACTAAAACAAAAAACAAAATTATTTCAGAGAACTCAAACATCTAAATGTTACTAAGCATTACCTAAATGGGTTATTACCTGTCTAGAGAAAGTGTTACCACCTCATTCATTTCCGGTATGTCATCAGCTTTGATAGTAATGTTGATTGTTGTATCACTTTGCCCAGATAAAAATACAACAGAGCCATTAAAGGGACCTATATCGTCCTGGGTCACTGCTTTTGAATTAAAGCCTGAGGGCTTCAAACTCCAATAGACAGAAGCCTGGCCATCAGTTCCATCCCGATGTAAGGGAATGTATACCTTATAAAAAGAAAAACAAAAACAAAAACAGAACAATGTCTTCTGAAATATACACAGTTATGTAAGCTCTTCAGTGATTGAGCTCACATTTCATGATATGAATATATGTACTTTGCATAGAAAGGTGAACCATTAAATGATATTGAAATCACATTTGAAGATGCCTTCTCTCTAAGCTTCAGCATAATTTTAAGTAGAACAATTTTTGTTAGTGTTTGCTAATAATAAGTAACGTAAGAAATGTTTCTAATCAATATAATAAATACAGTACAAACAAGTTACTTAAACTTTCTGACCTCAATTTCCACATGTGAAATGAAGTTACTGGTTCACTGTTTTCCAAGTTTGTGGCAAGGATTAGAGTACCTTTCCTTAGGATGAGCTAAATAAATGGAGTCTATTGTAATAATTCTAAAACGACTTGTATTTGATAGTTTTATTTAAATGCAGTACTATATATATATATTTGAAATAAAAGGATACTATAAATCATGATGAAGTTTTTTCAAAGGATATAAATGAATACTTAATGGTAGATATGCTATTCTTTTTAAGCTTCTAAAAAAGGTATCCTCTTTGTTCTTTGCCCTTGAACACAGTCCATTTTGGGGTAAAAAAAAAGGAAGACATTTCCCTCACTAACCATTATGCTAATTTGGCTAGCAAAAGTCAGAGCTGAAGACTAGAGAGCAAAGACAAGACAGAAAAATTAACAAAGGTTGGACACTTAAATCACAGGAGGGAGTAGACGTGGCCCAAGCTATAGATGTGACAAGGAGAACAGAGGGAAACTCCCACTCTTTCTGCTGTTTTCCAGAAGGGGAAAAATAAAGAAAGGTTCATGATGCCCAAAATTTCCCCCAAAGCTAATTTCCTTAAAAAGAAAAATATAAAATGGTAAATTTATAGCTTTATATGATTTTTAAAAATCTACTCTTTAAGAACAAGCTAAATGCCTGTTTTTTTGGTTTTTAGGGGTTTTTTTTTTTTTACTTTTTAGAAGGAAACAGTGTACTAAGAAAAATATGAAAAATCAAAACCATATTGAAAAATGGAGCTTCGCACATTGAATCAAATATACAAACCAAGGAAGTTATGGTCACCATATTTTGCCATGAGGCTTTGATATCAAAAACAGATCTCCTCATTCCTTGTCTCAACCCCAAAGCCAATTTTTAAAAAATGTAAGTGTGAGAGACTTGGGGAAGATCTTAGGGACAGACGATGCCTCAGAGAATGGGAAGGCTGAAGGTCAGAGACAGATAGATGGCAGGAAAATCCAACTAGGGTAGGGTGCAAAAAGGGTGCTATATACATGAGCACGCTTTTATGTGTGTGTGTGTGTGTGTGTGTGTGTGTGTGTGTGTGTGTGTGTGTGTATGCAATAATTAATCCACATATATAATACAAAATTCCTAAAACTAGGCATTCCACAACTCTACCACCATCATCTCCCTAAATGAGCACAGGACCCAAAGCAGCCACCCCAGTCCTGCCCGAGACAAACTTGAGGAGTGCTCAGAAATGGAATGGTCCAAAGCTACCTGTGGTACATATGGCTTGGCCAATAAGAGAAAAATTTTGTTAGTCTATCACTCTATCAAATGTCATAGCATTATCCAAAAGCAGCCACAACAAGATATACTACTTCTGCTGTGAGCAAATACAATTCTAAATTTATTTTATAGAATATGGCAAAAAATGGAAAATCACACACTCCAGTTACTTACGTCAAATTATACATTGAAGGTTTGCTATAAATGGTGAAGCTTTTCACGATCTGTTTACTCTACATGCTAACCCTACAAAAAAAGGTGTCTGTAAATTACCTCACACTCATTAGACCCCATCGATTAAAGAAAAAAAAAAGCCTCCTTACTGTTTCAGCAGAGGAATCTTCTGGTTCAGGCAAAATGATTGGAAGATTGCTAATAAAGCCAATTTCTCCATTTGCAATGTCCGGAGTAACCACCAAAGAAATATTTCGGATTTCCCCAAATCTAGGACTTACAGGTGGGATTGGGGGGATTATGGTCACCAACTCCACAGTTTCCAACTATAACAAACAAACAAACAAAAATAAAACATTAAAGAACAGAAATTTTAATTTTTTTTTAAAGTCTTAACTGCATGGGGCAACAAAGGAAACATGGATAAAGTCCAAAAATAACTCAAGAAATCCATTCACCTCCGTCTTCATTCTCCATCCTGTTTCAATCTCCTGCACTGGCTTCTTGAGCTCCTTCTGCTCCCTAATTATTATTATCCCACAGGTTTCTTTCTAAGCCCTCGATCTTATAACATTATACCCTCTCCCTTATAATCTCTGGTTCTTTCCTTCAAATTCCAAAACTTTATAACCAACTGCCATTAGAGATGACGTCACACAGACACCTTACAGATAAAATGTCCAAAATAGTCATGACTATCTCTGTTCTATGTCCCCTCCCCAATACCATCACCAGCACCATCCTTCTTGTTGCCTATATTCAACTGCCTTGACCTTAAAGATACCAAGTCTCCTTCTGCTCTTCCACTGGCCCACACCTCCAACCAGTCACCCGCTCCCCTTCTGTCCAACAAAGTTCACTATCAGAAGACCATTTCAACTTCCAATGTGGCTTAACGTGTCTCTATGTTTAAAGAAATTCAACACATGTATAAAATATAATGTCCCTCTAACTAGTGAGCATAATCACCAGAGTAATTTTCATGGTGTCCTCACCTATAATGGCCTCCCCTTCATCATCTCACAAGTGTAAAATATACCCACTCTTAAAGACCAGTTGAATTTCCCTCTCTACCATCAAGATTTCCTTGGATTCACCAGCCCTCTTTATTCTCTTTCTGAACTTCTACTGTTACTTTCACTAAACTTAGACTTAATTATAAGTTTCACATATTGCTTATCATCATTTTGTGTGTTCCAGAACTGTCAGTTCCCAACAAGACTACAGAGCTCCTGTGGGTCTTTGCCCTTCTCAGCATTTTCCCAATACATGACATAGATCTGAAACTGCAGCAGCTACACAATAAATATTTGTTGATTCATCCCTCTAACACAAACTGAGCTCTGTAGGAAGCCAGATATATCACAAACCTTCAGCATCTTAATATTCTAACTTTTCAAAATCCAACTTATCAAGCCTCACAGTGCTCGCTTGAGTGTAGGAATACATAATCATTACGGGACTGCAAAAACGCATAAAGATTTTAAGTTAAAAAGCAATTTGGAACTTATGAGACACTATGGATCTTCCACTCTTTAAAGCCCTGTTAGGCTTTTTCATGTGGAAATGATGCCACTAAGTAACCACCAGTAGCCGTATGATGTAAGTGGGTTTTCCACAAGTGGACAGAACAGGTATGATCCTGCACATACTCACATTTTCTGATGAACAATATACATTCTAAAGGGCAAAAATAAAAGCCTTTTACAAATGTCACATATTTTGCTTTGAAAATCATATACAAGGGCCGGCCGAATGGCTCAGTTGGTTAAGAGCTCACTGAAGAGTTTGAGCTCTGAGCAACAGCGGTTCGATGCCCAGCCCGAGCTGAGCTGTCACTGAGCTGCCAAAAGGTGGCAGGATGGCTCAGCTAAAAAAAAAAAAAAAATCATATATAGTAGAGAGATAAAAAATTCTGTATTTGGTAAACATTCAAGTCAAAGAAAAAATAAGACTGACCAAATTTGCCAAATGTTGGCATATAGATTAAGTCAAATAAAAAATGTGGTTCTTTAGTATATTGCATTTACTTTGTAAAATCAATAAAATGTAAGGTATAGATCCATATAAGTATATATTTATCTTTTAAAATAGCACAAATAATGAATAAAATATATATATCTGAATGGCATATAAATAAAAGTGCATTGTTTGGAAGCAAAGATGTTTTTAAAATACACTGGTCATGCATACGCACATTTGTGAATGAACTCCCCCATGCCCATATAGTCACAAAGCACTAAACTGATAATATTGTTTAAAACATCAAGGGGAAAAACTCAATATATTTTTATTTCAAAACTTTCTTAAAAGAAAGGAAGAAAATAAGTTATATCTTACATTTATCAAAAGAGTTACAGAATTCTAAATACCAAAGCCTTGAAAAACATAAAGAAAAAAGATGTAGAAGGCTATGGAATGAACTGATCAAAAGAAAAATGCTAATTTTACATGGCTTATTTCCTAGTTTCCAAGCCTTTTTGTCTGGGTTCCTTAAGTATCTGCTAAATCAAACTGCTCCATTCATAAAGAGTTGTTCTTTGCTTTCAGGCAGTTTGCAACTGGGACAGCACATTCGTAACCCCAGGCCTGCCAGAAGTTTTATCTCAGACTGATGTATTTCGCTGAGAGGGTGACTAAAGAATGAGGAGCTCACATCTCAGATTCTCCTTTCTTCAGTTTCATTCAGCTTTCCATGCAGAGTCTGATGCCTCCTATTCTTGAGTTGCTCATCCATTATGCACTATACAAACTACACGACCTTCTAATTTCAACCAGCCTTCCAGAGCCTACAGCTGTTTGGAACCTCAAGAAACTGTGTCAGTGACTAATAATGTCTTTTTATTTTCTAAAGTGTTAAATTAACTGTCTGCACAGTACGACCTTTGTTTTTTAACTGAACACAGAGCTAGATGAAGAACTGAGTCTGGAATTAGTGGTGCAAACAGATTTTTAACCCGTGACCACCAAAATTCAGATATTACACGCTTCTTCAAGTGTTTCCTCACTTTTCAAGTGTCGTCAAAAATAAATTCTATCATATTCATATAGCATGCTGAAATAACATAGCTAGAATAATATCTGACCCATAGAAGGCTCTTAATAAGGTTTTGTTTAGATAGGGATTCTCTGCAGCTACTTGGATACAGACACTAAATATTTTAAAAAGAAAAAAAGTTTAATATATAGGTTACTAATGCTGGCATAGATAAAGGGGGTCTGCACCCACAGTAAAAACTGGTTTTGAGGCAGCCTAAGAAATCATAAAGCTAAAACAGAAACAGAAAAGTTCTCCACAACTCAAAATCCACATTTCTGCATCATCAGTTCTCAATCTCACGTCACATCACTGCAACTATTACAGGAATGCCATGATGCCCAGGCCCCCATCAAAGCAAAAGCAACAGTGTCAAATCTTTGATTCTCTTCACTTGTTTTAATAATTTGATTCTCTATGAGTTGTGACCTGTGCAAGATTAGAGACAGACAGAAGGGAGAACTGAATCCTGAGGTATTAGAAACACAAAAGCCTTAAACCATAGGCTATGAATTGAATGTTTATGTCCCCTGAGGATTCACATGTTGAAGCCCTAATCCCCAATAGTGATGGTATTTGGAGATGGGGACTTTGGGAGGTAATTAGGTCATGAGGGTAGAGGCCTCCTGAGGGGATTAGGCCCTGATAAGTACAGACAATAAAAAGCTGGCTTCCTCTCTCGCTCCAGAATATGAGGACACAGCAAATAGACATCAGTCTGTAAACTAGGAAGAGCGCTCTCACCAAAACCCCACCAGGTCGACACCCTGATCTCAGACTTCCCAGCTTCCAGACTGTGAGAAATAAATGTCTGTTGTTTAAGCCTCCCAGTCTACGGTATTCTTTATAGCAGTCTGAACTGACTGAGACAATGAATATTAATGAGAATGCCCTGACTCCAGAGGACACCTATGGCAGAGAAGGCGAAAGAGTGCTGACACTAAAAATAAAAACAAAAAATAAAAACCTCCATTAAACTCTGAAACTTGACAAGTTATTATCTCCCACTGGCTCTTGAAAACTCTTAAGTTTGGAAATGCTGCCCTAAATGAAAACTAGTGAAATCAGCATACATTTCCATATATTAACAGAACCAACTTTAAAAGGTACATTATAGCATGTTTTTGTATGAGGCCGAAATTAAAGCTGTTTTTAGAATTTCTGAGCACATCTCTAAATGTGTCCTGGTGGCAGCACTCTAGTTGCTTTAGCTTCTTGCTCAACAAGGCCAGGGTCACAGGCTTGACACTCGCTCAATTCCACGTCACAGATCCAGATGCCCCACCATCCAGTTTGTCACCTCACAAAAGCATTCCACAGGCCTTGGGGGAAATGAACACAATTGTGAATAACACCATGTTCTGTTCAACCACCACTCCAAAAAAGACAAATTTAAGGGTCATCCAAAGAGTGGATTATCTTCATAGACAGAAGTATGCATCATGTCGTAATTTCATTTTGAGGAGACACACACAAAAAATAATAACAAGATTAGTAGTAATAATAATCAAGATGGAGAACAGGCTCTCCTACCACTATTAGCAAAACCTTTGGGGACACTGGCAAAAGGTCTCCTTCTGGGTAGACATATTATAAAAAGGCATCACCTACATATTGACGAATTAAATATCCCCATGACAAGGATAGATCCCTTCACCAGGAGTCCTCAAGAAACGCACAAACAGTACAAGTACAAGCTGTGACCCAGCTTGCAATAAACAAGAGAGAAGAGTCTTCATAGTGAAAGGGCCCAACCCACCGAGTGCTGCGCAAGGTGGGACACAGCCCTGGGAAATTCAGAATGCAAAGTTGATTAAAACAGAAAACTTTCAGAGATAAAGAGCAAGTTACCTACACAGGTAAATAATTTCCTTCCCCTCAAAATTCTTATTAGCAACTCTGGAAGTTAAAAGATAATACCTTCCATTTTTTTGAAGAAATTATTTTAATCTAGACATCTCTACCAAGCCAAACTGTCAATGTGAGCATGAAATTTCATTTTCAGGTGCTCAAAGACTCAAAAAGTTTACCTTTTCTGCACAAGTATTTGAGGACACATATACTACAATATAACTAAAACACAATTTAAGAAGAAAAAAGCAAGAGATAAAGTAAACAAAAAAGTTCAGTAAAAATGGTACCAAGTAGCAGGTGTGAAGCAAGTGTAGGAAGCAGATAGTACAGGTGAGCTCAACCTTCAACATATATTACACAGATGGAAGATCTAACGTGGTGAGGATAGGATACAAAACGGGGGAATTAGAAACTCCAGAAGAACCAATAATAATCCATAAAACAAGTTTAGGCAAAAATTATGAAACAAATTTAAATATGGCATGATTCAAAAAAATTTATGAAATAATGAGATTTCATTTGATATATATTTCAGTTAGCAAAATGTACAGTGACATAAGATTGTACACTCTTTATCGATCCATTCATACTATATGAATCTGTATTAAATTTATTTACATTACCAAAATTTGATAAGCACCCTTTATAGCTTTCTAGTTTTTTTTTTAATTTTTAGAACCAACCAATAGCAAATGCATGAAAAACATAACCATAGTATCATAAGTGAGTGCAAATGTTTTAAATTTTGACAATAAAAAATAATGTTAATAAAAATTAAAAAATAAAATAGATAAGATGGAAAAATATGGTATGGGGTCCTTTTTATTCTTAAATAGATGAAAACCCAGAGATGCATACACAGTTAATAGACAAAAAAACAGATTTTCTCATACATTATTTAAAAGTGTCTACAGTACACAATTTTTTTTTCATATTGCTTTATTTCTGGAATGAATTCTCCCCAATATCCATCATGCAAAACATATTTATCCTACAAACCCCATTTCTATGTCACATTTTCTCAAATCAACTCAAAAGAATGGTGGATGTCTCCCTTTCCCTCTGTCTGTCTCTCTCTCTCTCTCTCTCTCTCTCTCTCTCTCATTCCTCTCCCATTAATAGTTTGTGAGTTACTTCACTATGCCATCCATTATATTCTGACCTGCATTTCAAGTCTGATGTGTTTTTATTACCACCTGATTAAAATATTAACTTTAGTAGAACATTTGTTTTATTCATCCTTATATGCTTTAGGAGCTAACCATCTCTTTGAACTCCCTAAATAACTTATAATAACCAATAGTAGAATCAAACTATAAATGAGGACAAAAGAATGATTAGCTAACTCTCTCACACAGACAAGTATACATGCAGTTTAAACAAAGTTGAGATTAAACGTCAAATTACCTGTACTAGGAAGTGGGCCCCATTTTGAAGAAATGCATCATTTCTTATTAGTAATTTTGTAGTGACTTGGGTTTTGTGTTCTGGAAAAATGAGATTATTTCCCTTGGATATATTTAGGATGCCATTTTTTGCTTCAGAAGGGTCCACAGCTCCAGCAGGAATATAAAGTGCAGAATAAAACACCCTCACATCTCCTTTAGTTCCTCCTAGTCTTGTAAAACTCAAAGATAAGTATCTTTCACCTGGGCTGCTTTCAATCTTCTGGTTTTCCATAGGAAAAAATGTCAGTAGGCCATAAACATCATCACTATCCTGAATGTAGAACAAAAGCTGTGGATAAAGGAATAAAATATTAAAATGCAGAATTCTCACATCTGAGCTTACCAAACTGTACATTTTCCAGGCTATTCTAATTTTTAATCTTCATTTACAGGTCTAAAAAATGATCACTTCTTATACATACTAGAGTAGTAGATAAATCAAAAATAGATTTGAAAACCTTCATAATTTATAGTTTGTAGAATTTTTTTAAGAATAAAGTTTTTATTTATAGACAGGACAACCTTGATCAAGCAACATCACCATCATTTCCAAAACCAGCATTCTCCCGGTCACATCAAGCTAAAATAAATGTGATTTGTATAACCAAATTATTTGGCTCTTGTAGAGCACAGAAATATTCACACATGAATAAAGTATAACAAGAGGTCTACCTCTGCTGGTTCGCTCACTTCTGCACCTCCTCGTATTGAATGAGGAAGAATCTGAAGTAGATAACCTTCTGCCTCTTCTGGAAAATCATCATTAACAACAGTAAGAGGAACTGATGCCAACATTTGCCCTTGTGCAAAATGGAGCACTCCAGAACTTGGTCTGATGTCTGTCTCTACCGGTGAGGGATCACTGCTATTCCGTGTCAATACCCACTTCACAGAAACATTCCCATGGGTGCCACCATTTCTAACCACTGTAATGTCTTCAAATCTAGAATTTTGCAAAAAGAAATATATGCAGTCATAAAATACACTCTATTTTGGATAGACTTTTCCACTGACAGGTTGGCCATCAGACACTGGTAAAGCAGAATCCATATCATAAAGAATGATTGTTTTTAATCTGATAGAGTTGATATATGGATGTGTCTTAGGAAACTACCATAATAGGAATTAGCTTGCATATTTAAATCACTCCCAAAATAAGAAATAAAACAGTGAGACCTTTATAGAGGAAATGACATATACTCTTTAAGAGTTCCACATTGTGTTCAAGACTACAAACATAAATCTTGGAATAACATATTAAAATAATTGTAGCAACAGGTTTAAAATAAACCATACCTTGATGTTGTATCTTCATCAATTATAACTGTCCTTTCAAACAAGACACTGTTGAATGAGAGGACTCCATAAGGTTTGTCATTTGGCTTAATGGTGACTTGTACAATAGAAGGGCTTAGTAGCACAGCATCGCCCCGTAAGG
Source organism: Hipposideros armiger (assembly GCF_001890085.2). Classification (NCBI taxonomy): domain Eukaryota; kingdom Metazoa; phylum Chordata; class Mammalia; order Chiroptera; family Hipposideridae; genus Hipposideros; species Hipposideros armiger. The sequence goes on from NW_017731407.1 coordinate 829,276, forward strand.
TATCTTTTAGTAACATAATGTGAAATGATTCAGCAATCTCTGGTATGGTGTCATCAACTATCTGAAACGTCAGGTGTGATTCATGAATAAAAGGTGGAAAAACAATAGTTGTGTTTGGCTGAAGATCAATGAAGTCTAAATTTTGCTGGGCATGTGCTGTTGAATTCCCAGTTATAATAACATAACTGATCAAAACTTCATATTCATCAGATCCAATCAGGTTTCCATTGTCATCTTTTCCACGAACCACTGGAATCATGAGTATATGGTCTTCTTCGGGTACCAAATAAACACTCTGAATGAATCTCACGGGACTATCATTTTTCTTAATGACAATCTCAATGGAGCTCCTAGAGGTGTTGATCTCAGCTCCTCCTTCTACACTTTTCAGTTGAATCAAAAATATTTCATCATTTTCTGGTACCTGACAAAGAAATATAAATGGTGGCAAAACATCAACAGCCAAAACTTACCTGCAAAAATATCAAAGTGTAAAAAGTCACTATGTTTCAATATATTATAATTACATAAAAATAAAAATAAAAAAATCTTTAACCGAAGGAAGCAGATAGGAAATATTTACTAAAATATTTTCCAATGGTAAATAATATATTTTAGATAGGGAAGGAAAAGCTCATAAAGCAATGGTATGAACAGGTAATGAAGAATAGGTGTAATATCTTTCAACGTTGATCAATCTTTAGATAACGCTAAAGATCTGACAGTAAAATGAACATATATTCTTAGTAGTTTTATCAGGTTGGTAGGGTCAAAAGTATCATTCAAGGTCAAATAATGTTTAAGAATCTGGAAAACTACATAAAACATCACGTACAAATCATTAGTTTTCAGTTGTGATTTATTCTTTCTCTCTAAATGGTTTCTAATTCAAGAGCTAACCATATGATATCAATCATATGATTTCCAAAATATACATATTGCCTCCCTGGAGAACAAGCTGTGAAAGTCACTATTAGGAAAATGTTGACATTGTTAAAACCTTCTTTTTTTGGTAACTGCACAGAATTCCTAGGGGTAACCTCCATTGTGCTGTTTGAGCTTTTCCTTCACTATAAATTTTATTTTATGAATAAAAGTGAAAAGATATGTTTTTTTACTTCAATTAATAGCAATATAAGAGGCAAAGCTATGTATCTCAAAAAATAAAATATTATTACTTGATTACTGATCTTTGTCCCCCAACTTTATTGAGGAATACTTGACAACTACTCAAGTGTACAACATGATGATTTGAAATACATATACGCTGACAATGATTACCAAGTTCAAGATAATTAACACATCCATCAGCTCACGTATTCTACTCTTTGTGTGCGTGTTTATGGTGAGAACATTAAGATCTATTCTCAGCAACTTTCAAGAATACAATACCATAATTATTAGTGATAGTCACCATGCTGTACATTAGATCCTCAGAAGATGCTCTTTTAAGTTTACAATTAGAGTATATAAATAATCATTGCCCCAAATTATAAGCTTTTCAATGTTCTAGGATCTCAAAACAAATGGCTTTTGTTAGCTTCCAGAACCAGATGAACTGAAGTTAACACTACTACCTAACATATTTTTTTCAATAGGACCACTCTTTTTTAATGATGTCTTCTAATTCATTAACCTTTTCTCTTGGGACTTTTTGTGATTCGTTTTCATGATTTCCTTATAGGAAGGTAGAGGGATGGTTATAAATTCCCAGCTATTAACTTTTTTTTCCTGGCAATAATTTTTTTTTTAAAGTCATTTTTCTCTTGTTTAGCTCATGGAGGATATACCCACACATTACTGTTCAAATTCATTCTTTCCTTAGCACTACAACTAGCTGTGTCTATATCTCAAATGTTGGTAGCTTCAATGTGAAATATAAAACTAACTAAAGCCTTCTTATGAATGGGAACATTTAAAATATCCAAATAAAGCAATATCAATTACAGTAGAAATTTCTTTGCTTTTATAGTAAAATATTTATGCTGGATAAGTAGTACTGTACCTGCTCAAAGCTGAAATCACTAACAAAAATCAGTCATCATACAAAATGCTTAAATTTTTGTAGTATATGTGGCTGCCAGTTATATCCAGGTTCACCAGCTTTTAGATACACAATTTAATGTGAATTCAATAACATAAATATTAACAAGATATATTCCAAAATAGCAATTTATAGCTAGAGTATGACTTGCCACAATGACTATGTTCTTAAACAATTTCAAATACTGAACATAAATTAATCCTTGACATAATGTTCTCTAGCATGTCTATAATGCAGAGTCCCTGTCCCACTGAAATATTTAACATTATCCCACCTCATCATCAAGTACTGTCAAGTTATAAACCACTGTTGCTCTGCCAGGGGGAAAGGTGATATTTCCTTTAACTGGACCCAAATCTTCTTCTGGTGAATTAGGGCCACCCTCTACCTGTAAAGAAACACACAGTGCCATCGATAAGTACAAAATATTTCACAAGAGTAAAAAAGCATTATTGTGATGTCAGCTGACAAAAAGCTGAAGTTTACTTTAAAATGTTTTACAAGAATTATACTAACCTGTATGAAAGTCTCCCCTTGTAATTAACAGCCATGGCCTACAATTACAGATCTTGACTATAATTACATTAAACAACACGGTTTCTAAGAGCTTTCTCTTTTTTCTCAACCATTGTATTAAACCTGAGGGGAAAAAAAACTTACATGTTTTCTTAAGAGGGAGGTATACAAAATGAGTAAATTCTCTTAAGTAATGGAGTCAAGTACCAGTTCCACCATGGACTGTGTAACCTTGGGCAAGGTATTTAACCGTTCTGTGCAGCATTTTCTGCATCTCTTAAATGAGCATAATAATATCTTCACAGATTAGATATGAAGATCTAACAAAATGATCCTTTTTGAAAAGTATTTACTACATACTCTGTGTCCGCCCTCTTTTAAGAACTGAGGATACAGTAGTGAACAAGGCAAACGCCCCACCGATCAGGACGTTACATTTAATGAAATGGAACAAATGATACATAAATAAATGTGTTATGTGGCAAATGATAAATATTATGGAGAAAAAAAGGGCATAAGGGAGACTGAGAGCTGAGAAGAGTTGCTGTTTCCATGCAATGACAATAGCATCAGTCTAAAGCACTAGAACAGTATATGGCAATATTAAGCGCTCCACAAATGTTAGTCATCACTATTTCAACAAAACAAAAGGCTCAAGGCCCACTAAAAAACTTCAGACATTCATAGTGAAGTTGAAAACACTATAACTGATGATTCTTTCCTTACCCTTTCCTTATACAGCCAATTTTGTTCCAGTTTTCCCCATATTTGTTATCAAATATATTTTCAATTATCTAAGTACATATTCCTGAATACATGAAATATTGCTTAAAGATTCCTGTAAAGAGCTTGCAAGCCTACTGCATATTTAATTAGTATTTACTAAGTTTTTCATGCATTATTGCCTTATGTGATTTTATTTTCTTATGTAATTAACATAACCATCAGATGTAGGTCCACATGAGCTCAACTAGAATTATGTTCCATAAATCCAATTATCCATTACATTCATATTATAATTAATAATTAAGAATGTAAATTATCCATTACATTCATATTATAATTAATTAAACTGGTGTCAGAGCTTTGTGATGTTTTAATGTTTGAAAAATAGCATATGATCATGTTCAGGATCTTTATAAAACACAAATATTCGTTGGAGATTTAAAATATGTATCTCATAGAACAGCAATATGGTAACACAATGGTAAGCATGTGATCAGTAAGCAATAAAATGGAATGGTTACAGCTAACACCCTAAAAATTGCACCTCACCCACAGCCTATCTTATTCATGTCAAATGTTATAACATCTATGAACCTCCATGGTGGAGTGTGGCTGCTGTTAACACCATCCAGTAAGTGTATTTTTTAAAATGGGGAATACAAATGTGGGAAGACTACATATTAAATAATTTTATATAAGCCTAAGTAGCCCATCGGCATTTTAAAAATGTATATCCTTGAAAAGGCTTATCATAAAGGTTCTATAAGTTTTATAGAATTAACATTATTAGTATTAATATCAGTATTAGTATTATTATGGCATTTTGTGGTGTATTATTACTCTGCACCTAAAATAATACATTGTGTTCCATGTAAGCACAGTAAGCAAGGAAAACGTTTTTAAACTAACCATGAAATTTATCAGATAATAAAAGTATTTCCTTTTCTTTCATTTTTATTAAGGGTCACATTTATTATACAAAGGACCTTATTTTTAAAATTGTAGCCATCTGGTATGAACTCTAGAGTGTTATCATTTAAAATGATTTCAAAATAAACTTACCTCAAAAGTCACGGCGACCATTCCATAGGTTCCTTTTTCTCTGATGAGAGTAAGAGGCACCAAGTCATTCCTGCCCCGAGGCTCGCTCACTGTGACTGAGGAAGGCTATAGGGAAGAGGAGACCATCAGGCACCGGTCACTAAGCGGTAAGAGGCGGTGCCATCACCTTAAAAATACTACATTTCCACTAACAGAGCAATCCACATCGTACTCTTAAGAATGTGGTATTTCCTAGCATTAATTCACGGTAGCTAATAAAAAGCACTGACAAGGTTAAAAATAACAGTATAAAGGGAAGACAAAACTAGTCAGGCAAAAGCCATAGGTTCTTGTCCTGGTTCTACCATCAACTAGCTATTCTGCTGAGGAATATTAAAGGTTCTCTAGTCGAAAAATGACAAACTCCAATGCTCACTGGGACCCAGGTCACAGAAATGTGTTGTGCCTCGAGACTAGGGCAGCTCATGGGAACCACCATTTGGCCTTGCTCCCGACCACTATCCTCTCCTCACCGGTCAGCTCCCCACTGAAAAGCAGACAACTGTTCCTGACTTTTTCAGGTCCTGACCACTGAGAGGAAGAAAGAGCCAGACTTCCAATGTTGAAACGTGCTGGCTTGGCTGGCTAAAATTTGGCATAGAAGAGGACGAAGAGGGAAGTGGCCAGGTGCACACTAACTAGGGCAGCGGTACCCACCTTTTGGGGTGACAGCATCCCCATTTACAAATGCTTTCTATTTTGAACTGTTGTGCTGTCGGAAAAAGTCATGACGAATTTGTTTTATGTTTTTCGTTGCAAAAATGCATCATGATTTTTCCGACCACTCAATATGTTTCCATTTGTTGTCCTGAAGATAGTTTTTATAACTCAACATTTGTCTAGTCTTATAAATAAAGAGGATTTTTAAATATGTTCACTTTAAAAAAAAAATCCTTTAAACAAATCAGTATCAGGTTGGTGGTGCATGCAGAGGAAAGGCAGAAGGGAGGGAAATAAAGCAAGTAACAGAGCCTGCTTCATAAATAACTAATAATTTCCTAACATTCAAATAGAAATACTAATTAAAATAATTTCTGTAAATTATGATATAGTGTAGGTTACAAAATGTCTAATTTATGTTATTCACATATAATTTTTAATAAAGATACTGCAGTTATAGAGATCATATTTATCTATAGCCCACCTTATTTCAAAGGCAATCTAAGGTATTAAGAAAATTACATACAATACGCCAATTGCAGTAGCATTCCAAATTGGAAAATAAATGAAAAGCTGAGGAGCATCACATCATCTTTTAATAATGACAATTAGTATTTTGATTCAAAAGTTTCCATATCACGAAGGTTATTGTAGTCTAACACTTAGTGGCAAAATCCAATGGTATTCAAGATAAATTTTGTTTTATTTATTTTAAGAGCTGGAAACAATTTCTCTCAAGGAGGGATCTGTCTTATGTGTTTGTGTCTAAAGATAAAACCGGTTCTGTGAACATAGGACTAGCCAGGGACACAGGAATTCGGTGATAAGGAAGAAAAAAAATGAACTGCTGAGAAAAACTGAAGCTAATGACATGGAGTTTTAACCTTGAGGTGCCAGCTGAGTGGCTCAGTTGATTAAGAACTCGCTCAAGAGTGCGAGCTCTGAGAAACAGGGTTGCCAGTTTGATTCCCAGCCCAACCTAAGCTGCCACTGAGCTGCGAACAGGTGGCAGGATGGCTCAGCTGAAAAAAATAAAAAATATTACACAGTGGAATAAATCCAGGGTAGGAAAAAATCCAGTTGACTACAGATATTTTAAGTTCTGTAATGTCTGTTATTCAATTTTAAGTTTACTATAGTTTTTTTTTCAGTATTCTTTCAATATGTTTTTCTCATCTCCAAGTCATTCTAATCTTTCAAAGGAGGCTGAAAGACAATGCTTTCTTTAAGGGGCAGTTGGGGAAATCAAGCAAAAGGAACTGGGTTACAACGTCTGCTACAGACTGAATGTTTTTGCCCACCCCCGCCCAAATTCATATGTTGAAATCCAAACCTGCAATGTGATGGTATCAGGAGGTGGGGCCTTTGATAAGATGATTAGGTCATGAGGGTGGTAGCCTCATGAATGGGATTAGTGCCATTATAAAAGGGACTCGAGAGCTCCCTTGCCTTTTCTGCCATGTGAGAACACAGTAAAAGGATAGCCGTCTGTGAGCCAGAAAGTGAGCCTTCACCAGACATCAAATCTGCTGATGCCTTGGTTTGGGACTTCTCAGCCTCCACAACGGTGAGAAATAAATCTCTGTTGCTTTCAAGCCACCCAGTCTATGGAATTCTCTTATAACAGGCCAAACCAACTAAGACAACATCTGAGTTAGAGACCACCAAAGGCGGTAACAAATAAAACAGGTGGAATGATCAGCAGCAAAAGATTAGGATGAGAAACGACCATGATCGTACTGGCCTCCTCAATTCAAAAGAAATCTTAGGTAGAACAAATGGACAGTCTACAAAATGTGGAATACGGATGGAATTAGAGCACATTTTATTTAAGTATCAAAAGACAATGATACCAGGTAACATCATGACAAATACTCAAAATATTAAACTATTGTCTAGCAACCACAAGATTAATCAAATTGTAACCATACCATATTAAATGAAATAATTCCAAATGCGTTGTCATTTGATAATATTGTCACAGTAACAGTCCTTGGCCATCCAAGCCTCACGTTTGCTGAAGGTTTCTAAAATAAAATAATAGGTTAAGAGTAAGAGGAAAGAATAATCATTTTAGCAGAATTTCTGTCTTTAAGTAATTATTCAGAATATGAATAAAAACAGAAGAATACTTTTAATGCACCAATTAAGAAAATATATTCAAACTAAGTCAAGATGGCAAAAAAGTTCCCAACAAGAATTCTTCAAAAAAGTTTTGAAAATCATTAATCAGTATTAAAATATAAATTACTATAATTAAAAGTAATCACTGGGTAATAATACTATATGTATTATAATTACTATAATCTCATTACTAATATGACATAGAATTAAGCAGTATGAAATTCTATTCCAACATGATTCTTTTCTTACACTATAGAAGGTGCTGAAATTTAAGAATTAGTTATTACATAAATCATAGAGCCAAATTAAAGAAAATACTAAAAAATATTTTTCTAATACATGTGGGACAGTTGTCTGCAGCATTCCTACTGCTGTTCAACAGCAGCATAAAGGAATATAGAAAAAAAAAGTGTACAAAAGCAAAACATGACAGTTTCAAGTACCATTTTTACAAAAATTTTAATCATGCCAATATACGTAATCATTCTAGAAAAAATTCTCAATGCCCTTCAGAAAAACTAACTAGAGTAGTGTTAGCAAACATTGCCTCAACCTAACATATCAACCAATAAAGGACAATTAAATCTTAAGCTATTCAAGCCTTCTTCCCAAGGGTACTCTGAATTTATTCTAAGGTTCAAGGACCTCCCACTTCCATGCCTGCTTTTTGTATCCTTCTCCTTTGAACTCTGAAGTCACAGTCGTTCTTTGTGCATCTGGTAGCATGGGAAAGATAAAAAGAGAAAAGGGCCAAAAAGGGAAGACAAGGTTTTCTTGAGCATCTGTCATGGCAATTCCTAAATAAGCTGAATGGACCCAAAAACTAGCTATAGGATCTTCTAAACAAGATTGTCTAAGGAATAACCAGACCGTGAAATTGCCAAAGAGGTTTGCAGTTCTGGCTTCTGTGAAAACTACCACGGGTCACCTAAATTGGCTTATCTCTATAGAAATAGATTTTTAAGTGTTGCAAGATTTTTATGACTTTAAAGTTAAGGGGTTCGGGGGGAGAGAAGCATTTACCTGTAATGTTAAGTGAAAAATAAAAGTTTCATCAGGCTCTGGTAAGTCATCATCACATACTGCTATGTACACTGTCCTATTTGTTTCTCCAACAGGTATAAAAGCTGCAGCATATGTGTCAAAAAAGTCACCAGTGTCATCTCCATGTAGCTATCAAACACAAAGTATAGAGAGTTCTTACAATGTTAGGACAGGCCAAATTGATGCTAATTGGAGCAAATCAACAGAAAAAACATGAATCAAGTGAAACCAGTGTTTACAGACAGGATATACAAAAACAAGTATTTAACAATGGATAAAAATCACCTTCAAAAACATTATAAAAGAAATGATTCTACACAAAAACATTTGCTTGTGCTCTGGAAGGAAAAGGAATCATTACATTAAAAAGTAATAATTATAAAGGAATGATGTGAATACTTTCTTCTCTGCCTCTTGATTGATCTAAGGTGGATTACAGCAAACCTAACAAGACAAATTATAGCTAAAACTATATAGTTATATATATACACAAAGATGGGTAAAGGTAGCCTGCCAAAATATATTAGGAGAATCAATTATTTTCCCTATCAATTTCAAAGAAACTGCTCTTTCCAAAACTTTGAAACCTGAAGTTTTATTTATATTCTCCCACAACACCAATAAAGACCCAAATATTTTAGCATTCCAAACTTATTAGTCATTATAAACTTTTCCTTAACTTTTTAAGACCTCACTATGTAATATTAGCATTGCTAATAAGATTTTCAAGGGAACGATAATCATATTGTAGTTATAAAAAGCAACTTCTTATGCAAATCTAAATGAGATTTCTTTTTCCAAAGAACTCAAAGTGAATAACTTAGCTACTAGAATAAAACTATGATTTATTACGAATAAAAAAGGACATGTATAGTTAATTTTTAATCTTCATTTATAAAAATCAGTTAAGATTTAAATACTTGAGAAAATCAAGTAAGTTGTCAAGGGTATTGGAAAACTTGTGGTACCATATTTTAGAAAGTATTAAATATCAAGAGCCACTGAAACAAAAGGAAAAAACACTGTAACCCAGTCCCAAAAAATCATTTAACAACCCAAAACAGGCAAAAATTGACAGGTAAACAAATTCATCAGAGAAACATTTATAACAGCAAAAATTGGAAGCAACCTCAAGGAAAAACAATTGAGGAATGATTGAGAAATAATGACACACCAGGAAAATGACACATCAAGAAAAGTTGTGGGGGCCGGCTGAGTGGCGCGTTGGTTAAGAGCTGGCTTGCAACGCCAGAGGGCCCTGGTTCGGATCCCACATAAGAGGGCCAGTGACACTGCCCTCTACAGCTAAGATGCTGAACAACAGCTCAACCAGGAGCTGGGCTGCCGTGAGTTGCCGGCAACGGCAATAGGCTGCAGCCCCTGTTGCCATGGGTTGCCATGGGCTACAATGTATAGCCAGCAGCCAGCGTGAGTGGCCAGCGGCCACTGGCCTCTGTGAGTGGCCGTCCAGAAGCCCGCGACTGATCTGCCTCACCCGGGAAGAGAGCGATGATGGTGCCAACTTGGGCCACTGAAACAACGTCCTCCACAACTAGACTGAAGAACAAAAGGACAGCAACTTGTCTGTTCCCCTTCCCCCAATTCCCCAGCGCTGTTCCCATCCCCTAATTCCCCACTAAAAAAAATTTTTTTAAGTGAAAATGATAGAGCAACCTGAGAAAATTATGAAGATATATGCAAAATTATAATGTAAAAGATTATCAAGTAAAATATATACTCAAGCTAAAAATGAATTCAACAAATATACATGTCATAAATTTAAAACTAAAAGCAATGCACAAAATTATAATATTGGATTTGTTTCATAGTTTTTTTTTTCTTGTTTCTTTTCACAGTGTTTCACAATGTGATAATTTAACCTATTGCTTAAAAACTTATTTGTGAAAACAAAAATTTCAAGTACATTGGGCCTCAAATACAGCCAGATCCTTAGTCGTCACATGCCATTACTTTCTGGTTAAACATAAACACAGATGCACACAGAATTCATCCAATAATTACACTGTGTGCAAGATGAAGCCTGCAATAGTTTAACAAATTCTACCTAACTTCTACTTCAGCTAACCTATCTAATTGCTCCTAAAAAAGGAGCTCTCTGACATAACTAAGGGTTTTTTAATTGCATTTTTCACTTTTAAATATTTTATATATTGGGTCGTCGGGAAAGTCATGATGCATCTTTGCATTGAAAAACACATCATGACTTTCCTGATGACCCAATATTTTCTTAAAGTCTCCTAACAACAGATAACATAACCAAGCAGAGATAACTAGAATTCAAACTATGTGAAATAAAATGTTCTTTTACTTAGAAATACTTGATATTTTTGTTTTTTTAAAATAAATATATGAACATTTAAAAATAGTCAGTCTATATCTTAAAAATACTATTATTGTCAAATGCACATGCTACCTTAATATACAACTACTTAGAATCTCAAACAGTTTAAAAAAAATTCTTGTCACTGAAAAAGAAATTTCATATCTATTTCAGTAAGAGTAGAACTATAATCATTTCTTACCGATACGATTGCAGTGACATTTGCTGGCTCTCCTATCCTTTCGATGACTAGACGAATAACTGTTGTACTTGTTTCATTAACTATAAATTCTGTTTGTCTGGCAAACCTTATTTCTGTTTCTCCCAACACAAAAGAGATGAATAAAGCTGAAAGAAGATTTACTAATAAAGATGCAGAGGGCATCCCTGTAAGAGAAAACAAAAGGTTTTGTTTACAAAACATATCTAACATTCTCATTAGAGTGTTTTGTCTACAGATATAGAGTGAAGCTAGACAGTAAGCACCTAAGAGATAAATACATCAAATATTAAGCCATCAATTAAAATGTGTAATCACAGAAATAAATTAAAAATCCCAAACTTTCTATGGTTTTCTTTTGCTATCCATAACTACTTTTTGTTCTTTAACTTTTATATTAAGATAATAGTTATAACAAGCTTTAAACTTATTTATTAAATTTAGTTTATTAAAAAAATTTGACCCTTCAATTTATTTTAAGAAAAACCTAAACAGAAACATGGAAACAAATTAAAGCCCATCTTCCCCCAAATGATACTGTAAACTATTGTACAAGCAAAAACTAAAAACAGTATCAAATGAATCAATAATCTTAATAGAACTTATTCATCTATTTGATGATCAAACAAATACAAAAGAACTCTTGAAACTGGTATATAAAGTAGTTGAAACTAAAACTTTATAAATAAGTTGATTTCTTAGCTGTGTCTACTTTTTCCTTAAATGTGTTGTATTTGAGAATGCTTTTTAAGATTTTAGTTATTGCAAAAAAAATGCTAATCCTTTCAAAGCACACAAATTTCCAGGACTTTAATTTCTCCCATTTTATTTACTAAGATACTAACACCGCTTCTTAGAAAATGACCACGTTGCTTTAAAAACAAGCAAATTTGACAAAGTGTGTATTTCCATAACTTCGGTTGCGTTCTTCTTGCCACAATGTGCATGTTTGTGAGTCATCAATATTGTTCCTACTTTCAGCACTGTGTGAATCAATTGCTTTCAAAAGCACAACAGTGCACTGGCCTCTTGAAAGCACTGTTTTGTAATGTAGATGTACCTCTAAAAATGTGAACAATTTATCTCACGGATCATTAAAATTCCAATGGATTATGTGATCGGTCACACGAAAGTAACAAGTTCATACGTGTTAAAGAAGAGTTGCATTATGTACTCTATGAATCAAAATGCTTCCTATTCATTTTTACCTCGGTCAAGAAGTAATAAAATTTTCATGTATGTGATAGTTCCACGTGGCTACACATGGCTTTATAGTTAGAAACCACCAAATACATGTGATTGGTATAATTTGGGGTTTAAATGCAATTTTCTCAGCCAAGTATATTCAAACTATGGAGTCTGAGATTGCTTAATAACGTCTCACATGCCATGAATGCAGAGTTCAGATGGAGTCCAGGAAAGAGGAAAACAGACTCTGGAGGACTAGGGAATTTTTTACACCTGAGCCTTCTAGCTCAGAAAGCAAGCCACGGGGCTAAGGGTCTTGGGAAAACAATGAAAATATTCTCCCTCACCAGCTGCTAACTTCCTTGACTTCTAAGCCAGGAACATTTATCAAAAGGAAGAAAATTTAAAATATGAGCGAGAGAAGGAAAAAGGCAAAATTTGGGTAAGGCAGTAAATTGAGAGCAGTTCTGGGCTAAACTAAAGACAACTGAAGAAGATCTTGTATGGAATTCTAAAGCCAGAATGATTTCACACCTCATTTATGACAAATAGTAGGAAAGCCGTGAACTAGGGATGAGAAAGAGCAGAACACGGGTGAGGAGGTAGCAACCTGGGCCTTGGATATGTAAGAAAAAGATCAACTATGATCTATTGTGATTTGGAAAGAAAAATCTCAATTCCTTGAACATTAGATGTGATAGATTCTTGAGCTGAGAGAAATAAGAGACCTCTGAAAAAGTTCTAAGTGAGAAAGAGTGAAGGTGAGCTTCACCATGAGAAAGGGCATTCATGAATGACTGGGAATACAAGTTCTCAAAATTTGTCCTGCATAAGAACCAACTGAGACCTTTGTTAAAATTCATATTCTCACACTCAGAAATTCAGATCCAGCAAGTTTAGTTTAGGGCCCAGGAATGTGCACTTAACAGGCAGCCTGGTTGATTCTAATGCAACTGATCCTTGGGATACACTGAAAAACACCAGCCTAGAGTATGAGAGCGTGTGAGGGTTCTAGAGTGAACATACAATAGACCACATTTGTAGCTTTAAGTTAATTACTGAATTTTTCAACACAATACTCTTGAACTTACTGCAGACTTCCTCATATATTTTTCTACATATTACTATACTGCCTTTTAAGAGTCCTTATATCCTAAAGAAAAACTATAGTGACCCATAGAAAGTAATCAGAATACCAAATACTTAATATAGTGTTACTCTAGGTCAGCGGTTCTCAACCTGTGGGTCGCGACCCCTTTGGGGGTCGAACGACCCTTTCACAGGGGTTGCCTAAGACCATCGGAAAACAAAAAGATATTTACATTAGGATTCATAACAGTAGCAAAATTACAGTTATAGAGTAGCAACGAAAATAATTTTATGGTTGGGGGTCACCACATGAGGAACTGTATTAAGGGGTCGCGGCATTAGGAAGGTTGAGAACCGCTGGTCTAGGTACTTTATATACAATAGCACATTTCATCTTCCCAACATCTCCATGAAGACGGTGCTAGAATCATTAACTCCCTTTTATAACTGAGCAAACTAAGAGACAGATTATTTAAATCAGGCAGAGTTATTTAGCTAGGCAGATGGCTAGGCAGGATTTGAACCCAGGAGTCCACCTTCAGACTCTCTACCCAATGACCATACTATAGTGCCTCTTACGTTTTATTTCTACAAATCATATATCTCCAATGTGAATAATATGGTAGACTGTTTATGCTACATGCTTCCAAGCATTTGAATATTTTATACTCATGCACAATAACCAAAACTACCATAGAACTAATTATGAGTTTCCTAAAAGGTTGCACCTTATTCTGATGAACATTACATTCATTTAACTGAAACTACAGTTGTATTGACTACTTTAAATATTTAACAGCATCTTTTAATGTCAGGACCAATGAGCTCCAACGGTGTATTCTAGCAGTTTCCCAGGCAATTAGAGCTCCAAGATCTTGTGGTCAAGTCAGTAAATTTATTTTAAATTAACAAGCATGATTGGAAATGCCTCAAATTCTGTGACATCATCGATAATTGAATCTCCTCCGCTTTCATCTTTTCAACTTATAAAAAAGGTTGAGGCAAAGCTGGCATTCAAAAGAAATTAAGAGATGAAGAAAACTCTGAAAGTGAAGTTCCCATTAGAAGATAGGCATAATTACACAAATACTGAATAGTTTCATTTTCAGAGTAACTAGGTACATTTTCCTCTTTCATACTAAAAATCTAGGCTTTGAAACTCCGTTTATTAAACTCAGAAGTCTAGGCAATAGTAATCGACACAACACTTAAGTCTTATATCTATTCCAGGTCACTTTTTTCTCTCATTAGATTTAATAAATGTTTTATGACCCATCAGACCACGTATTTTAAAACTCGATAAAATGAATTTCAAACATGCATTTAAAGACCATAATGTGTTTAATTTATCGTCTGTCACAATTGTGAAAAAATTATTCTAGCATTGAGTCCTTCCTCTACTTTGTAATGGTATGACAGTCCCATATTCAAATCCTCTCATTTTCAACTACCACCCACATTCTCCTCACACTTCCCACTTTCTCAGTATGATTCAAAGGAAAAGAAAACTGCTCCTGCCAATGAATCTCTTACCTCTTAATAGATCTCTTATTGTGTTAAAACAATGAGATCTAGATTACCTTCTTGCTTGTTTCCTAAATTACACTATGAAGTTATTTTTTTTTATTTTTCAATTGCAGTTGACATACAAAATTACATTAGTTTCAGGTATATACCATAGCGATTAGACATTTATATAACTTATGAAGCGATCACCGAGATAAATCTAGTACTCATCTAATACCATAGTTATTATAATATTATTAACTATATTCCCTGTAATACTTTACATCCCCATGGCTATTTTTGTAACTACCAATTTGTGCCTCTTAATCCCTTCCCCAACTCACCTACTCCCAAACCCCTACCCATCTGGCAACCATCAAAATATTCTCTATATATACGAGTTTGTTTCTGTTTTGTTTTTTGTTTTGCTTTTTTAGATTCCACATATAAGTGGAATTATATGGTATTTGCCTTTCTCTGACTTATGTCACTCAGCATAATACCCTCTAGGTCCACCCATGTTGTTGCAGATGCAATACTTCATTCTTTTTTATGGCTGAGAATGAAGCCACTACTTGCATATATGTACCACTACTTCCATTGATGGACATTTAGGTTGATTCCATATCTTGGCTATTGTAAATAATGCTTGGTTATTGAAAATAATATATAGATGCATATGTCTTTTCAAAATAGTGTTTTGGGTTTCTTCAGATAAATACCCAGAAGTGGAATACTGGGTCCTTCTTTGCCTCTTGTCACAGCCTGTTTTAAAGTCCCCTTTGTCTGGTGTAAGTATTGCTACTTCAGATTTTTCTTTTCATTTCCATTTTTATGAAATATCTTTTTCCATCCCTTTACTTTCATTCTGTGTGCATCTTTCGATCTGAAGTCTCTTATAGGCAGCATATGTAAGGATATTGTTTTCTTATCCATTCAGCCACCCTATGTCTTTTGATTGGAGCATTTAATCAATTTACATTTAAAGTGTTTGTTGATAGATGTGTAGTTATTGCACTTTTATTATTCTTTTTTTTCTTGCTTCTTCTTTTTAAAGAAGTCCCTATAACATTTCTTACAATACTGGTTAAGTGGTGATGAACTCTTTTAGCTTTTTCTTGTCTAGGATATATTATTAAGTTTTGATAGAGTCCTGATAGCATGGGAGCACAAAGTCTTAGGTTCTTGGATTCTAGTAATCATATTCAACCTACTCAATAAATCACCCAATACTGTAAAAAAAATATAAAGATTTAAATCAGGATTACATTAGAGTTGCTCCTACAATGCAAATTGGTTGCTTGTAGAAGAGCAGCTTACATTTTACTATAATATTTGTATACTGAGCACCTACTCTGCATTGTGCAACCCCTTATGCTAATCGTTGAGGACACAAGGACCTGTAAGATACAGTCCTTGGCTCCAAGATACTCACAGGATGGGCATATGATTCAAGTCAGGCCCATCAAAGCAAACAAGATTCTGAGACTTTTGCTTAAACACAAAGATGCAGATTCCCTCTATTGCTGGATTCAGGATTGTGTTGATCGGGGCCAGTTTCCTCCAAAGCCTGAAATGAAGCCAACACAACCCAACAGAGCCAACAGGTGGAGGGAAGCCAAGTCATGATAATCAAGCTGAGGTTCCTGAATCAAGCTTTACACTGGCCTTTCAGTTACTGAGGCAATTAATTACATTTTTTACTAGCCAGCTTGGGTTGGATTTTTCTATCATTTTCAACATCAATACTTACCTACTAATCTCCAAACTGTGACATTGTGACCGCATGTTAGGATATACCAAGTGCAAGATCCGCCCCCCCAACTCCAGTTTTAATCATTTCTACACATTTGTGAAAGTATACCACACTAGCTATCTTTCCTATTCTTGTGCAATTATTACCACCAACTATGATATTTTCCCCTCCATCTCAAAACTGACAA
This sequence comes from Hipposideros armiger, assembly GCF_001890085.2. Classification (NCBI taxonomy): domain Eukaryota; kingdom Metazoa; phylum Chordata; class Mammalia; order Chiroptera; family Hipposideridae; genus Hipposideros; species Hipposideros armiger. Next base: position 845,778 of record NW_017731407.1, read on the forward strand.
TGACTAGTAAGGCAATTTAGAAGTTGTGGACAAGCCAGAGATGTCTTCACAACAGACAAAGCAGGATAGGAGTAAATCATCACATTAATTCACTGTTCTGCAAAAGTTAATGCCCTTCTGATTATCACAAAGCACCCTAATAGTATGCTTCTTTAAATTCTTCTGGCATTGTGAATAATGACAAATACCATATGATCTCACTTATATGTGGAATCTAAAGAACAGAATGATTAAACATAACAAATAAACTCATAGATATAGAAAAAAAAACCTGTTAGTTGCTAGATGGGAAAGGGGAGGGAATAGGGGAGAAGGTAAAGGGATTAGAAAGTGCAAATTAGTAGACACAGTATAGTCATGGGGATATGAAATACAGTGTGGAGAATATAATCAACAATGTTGTAAAGATTATGTAGGGTGCCAGATGGGCACTGGACTTATCAGGGGGATCATTTAACAAACAGACTGTGTAGATGCCTGACCACTGTGCTATATACCTGAAGCTAAAGTAGA